>NC_044278.2:86268922-86634674 GCF_004027225.2 Strigops habroptila
CAGTGGCTGTCATTAAGAACATTGAAAACTGCCATTTTTCAGGAAAACTAAATTTTCTATAATCTTTATGATACTTCTGTAATTACTGTGTCTTTAGAGCATTGACAAAAATACAGAACACTGAGTTTGCAGTACTATCTATACTTCAGTAAGTGCATATTTGCAACACTGTTCCTTGTGAGATAAATGTATGAATGTGCCCAGAGACCCATTTGTACTGTTGACAAACAAATAAATATATAGTAAAAATTAAAATAACTTACAATAAATCACTAGTTAAATAGCTTGCATATTACATATTTGTATTCATGATTGATCAAAGCCTTGGAATATACACTGAACTAGGAAGTGGACAACCATAATTTGTAGAATAGAACTTTTCAGAATGTTTTCACATACTGTTCTTGAAAATTGGGATCTGTAACTCATTTTAGCAAGACTGCAACCTCCTTTCAAAGCAAAGATTCATGTTTATTTGAAGGAAAGTTTGATTGGGACATAAGATTCAAAGCTTTCTTTCATTCCTCCCCCGATTTTTATCTGTTTCGAACTTTTTACATAAAAAGTTCTTTTTTTCCAATAACTAGTCAAATAGAATACCATAGAATTTTAGAATAGTTAAGAATGGAAAGGACCTTAAGATCATCTAGTTCCAACCCCCCTGCCATGGGCAAGGACACCTCGCGCTAAACCATGTCACTCAAGGCTCTGTCCAGCCTGGTGTTGAACACTGCCAGGGATGGAGCATCCACAACTTCCTTGGGCAACCCATTCCAGTGCCTCACCACCCTCACACTAAAGAATTTCTTCCTTATACCTAATCTAAACTTCCCTTGTGCAATTTTGAAGCCATTACCTCTTGTCCTACCACTAGAGTCCCTAATGAAGAGTCCCTCCCCAGCATCCCTATAGGCCCCCTTCAGATACTGGAAGGCTGCTATGAGGTCTCCATGCAGCCTTCTCTTCTCCAGGCTGAACAGCCCCAACTTTCTCAGCCTGTGTTCATATGGGAGGTGCTCCAGCCTCCTCCTTATCCTCGTGGCCCTCCTCTGGACTTGCTTCAACAGCTGCATCTCCTACTTATGTTGAGGACACCAGAAGTGTATGCAGTACTCCAAGTGAGGTCTCACGAGAGTAGAATAGAGGGGCAGGATCACCTCCTTCGACCTGCTGGTCACGCTTCTTTTGATGCAGCCCAGGATACGGCTGGCTTTCTGGGCTACAAGGGCACACTGCCGGCTCACGTTAAGCTTCTCATCAACCAACACCCCCAAGTCCTTCTCTGCAGAGCTGCTCTGAATCTCTGCTCCGCCCAACCTGTAGCTGTGCCTGGGATTGCCCCGACCCAGGTGTAGGACCTTGCACTTGGCTTGGTTAAACTTCATGAGGTTGGCATCAGCCCACCTCACAAGCGTGTCAAGGTCCCTCTGGATGGCATCCCTTCCCTCCAGCGTATCAACTGAACCACACAGCTTGGTGTCGTGGGCAAACTTGCTGAGGGCACACTCAATCCCACTTGTTACTGACATGTACTGACAAAGATGTTGAACAAGACAGGTCCCAACACTGTTCGTGTTTACCCACTGGACACTGAGCCATTTACCACAACTCTTTGCCCACAGCCATCCACAGTTCTTTATCCACTGAGTGGTCCATCTATCAAATTGATGTCTCTCCAAATTAGAGACAAGGATGTCGTGTGGGACAGTGTTGAACACTTTGCACAAGTCCAGGCAGATGATGTCAACTGCTCTGCCCCTCTCCGTCAGTTCCATAGCCTCATCATAGAAGGCCACCACATTGGTCAGGCACGATTTCCCTTTAGTGAAGCCATGTTGGCTGTTACCAACCACCTCGTTGTTTTTCATGTGCCTTAGCATGTTTTCCAGGAGAATCTGCTCCAAGATTTTGCCAGGCACAGAGGTGAGGCTGACTGGTCTGTAGTTCCCCGGGTCTTCCACCTTCCCCTTCTTGAAAATGGGGGTTATATTACCCTTCTTCCAGTCACCGGGAACTTCACCTGACTGCCAGGATTTTTCGAATATGATGGACAGTGGCTTAGCAACTTCATTTGCCAACTCCCTCAGGACCCACGGATGAATTTCATTGGGTCCCATGGACTTGTGCACGTTCAGGTTCTTAAGATGGTCTCGAACCTGATCCTCTCCTACAGTGGGCCTAAGATCTTCGTTCTCACAGTCCCTGCATTTGCTTTCCAAGACTTGGGTGGTGTGGTCAGAGCATTTGCTAGTGAAGGCTGAGGCAAAGAAGTCATTAAGAACCTCAGCCTTCTCCAAATCCAGCATCAAATATGCATTCATGCATATAATCAATCACAGAAAATGAATTTGTTTATTTCAAAGTTCTATATAAAAAAATCACCAACACTTCTAGATTAATAGGTTTACTACCTTTGAAATGTTATAGTAGAGGAGAAAATAATGACTAAGTTTACTTAAATCATTTGACAGCATTTTGATGATAAATAATGGTCACTAGTTTCCTAGTAACATTGTCACTTGCCATAATTTTATGGTATGGCATCAACATGACCAATAATTCCAGTAGTACGTGCACTTGAGGAGAGCAACTCCACTTTGGGTCCTATTTCTCTGTATTACCTTTGGCCTTTAGATGCTTTCCTCTGCGTTTTCTGTAATGTTTTACAACCAAAGGCACTGTACATATTCTTTTAATGATGCACATAACCAAAGACATTCTTATCTAGTTAAAGGTGGATTTTCATTTTTAAAAAGTTTATGCACAATTAACTGCCATTCACTGTCATTTTCCATTCTTAAGAATATCTTGGTCAATAGAGTATCTTCAAGGAATTAGTAGAAAACCCTGTGTTATTTTACCAATTGCAGAATACACATAGTTCAATTCCTGATGACTGTATTCCAGAACCCACACATTTCAGTTTGTGAATGAGGAAAAAATTTCACAATGAAAGCAATCAGCTACCAGAATAATCTCCCCAGGGAAGTGGTAGATTCCCCAGTGTTGGATACTTTTAAGATTCATCTGGACACGGTGCGGGTCCTTCTTGTCTATACTATGTTTTTGCAGAGAAATGTTGGAGCAGATGGTCCTTGAGGTCCCTTTCAACTCGGTGTTCTAGGATTTTATGATTTTCTGGTTTTTAAGATGGATTTTATGTTGATGTCATTTTCTTTTCCCTTTTTTCTTTTTTTTTTTCTCAGACTGAACACGTCTGGAATCTTAAAAATTCTTATAAAATGGAACTTCCATCTTACATAGAGCTCCAGATCTAAGCCAGTTTGTACAATACATGAGATCAAATTAAGTGTATGTAATCAGTACTTCTGGACTTTGACTCTAGGAATAACTAGAACAAATAATATATTGTAATGAACAAATTCTTTATAAATTATTTGTATTTTACATCTTTTATTAACTAGGTAATTAAAAGAGCATTCAAATACATATATTAACAGCATGAACCCAGAGTACAAAAAAAATCTTTCCAGAGGAAAAGAAAAAATCCAAACAGTTGGCAATATGCCTGCTTTTTTCACTGTTTCCCCTTACAGAGCATACATTAAGCAGCAAGTGTGAATAAAATGCTTACGCTTGGATTCAAACCACTGCAGCACTTAATATTAATTGTCATTGACAAAATGAGTATCAGAAAAGAACAAAACAAAACAAAAATTCTGACTGAACATCTTTTGTTCAAGTCCCAGCTCCGTTAAATCTTCCAGACAGAACTTCCTTAGTGGAAAATTTATAATTCCCACTTTCCTCTTTAAAACAGTAGGTGTCCCTTACATGAGCTATAACTCTTGCATAATTGGGCATCCTAGGATTATTTCCAAATTTTCTATGACAGGCATAATTTTTCATGAACACGTCTACCATAAGTTTACAAAAATCTAGGAACAATTATCCAGAAGAGTAAATCATGATTTATGCAGGGCCTATAAGATGTGACAGAGGAAACCTTGTCTTTTTCTTTTTATCCACAAAATATTTGTTCTGCCAGTTTGCGCTTTAAACACCTACTAAGAATGTATATCATAGACATCTTTTTGTTATTTATTTCCTCATGCCCTACTGGTTTATTGATGAAAACTTGTAGTTTCATATGGAAAACAGCACTCTATATTGCTCCAAATAAAAGTCTATTCTCTGAATAAACTTTTTTCCCCCCCTACTCATTTGGCAAGACAAAAGGTAAAACCAGATTTTGATAGCTGTGTTGTTGTTCATAGGTTTAAGTCAAACTCTGCTATGACCAACATGAACACTCCTGTTGATCTGAGCTGAGCTGGAAGCTGGATTTGTTTTCATGGTGACATCATAGGTCAGCTTTCAGAAAGCAATAAGTAATATAAGGCCTTATTCTTGTGTTACCTATACTACTTCAAAGAAACCTCTGTTACTACTTTGGCTTTTGGATCTTCAGAAACCAGCTAAGTAAGAAGTTTAACTAGGTGCAACTGAGATGCAAGTGAAAACAGAAGGATTTTGAACACTGAGAAAATTAGTCAGAGACTAACCTATCTGTATTTGAGATTATGAACTCTTTCCTGGCTTTAGGTCCCTGATTTTATACAAGAAAACAAAGGTTAGTGGCTGTCTGTATATTGTGGAGAAAATGCTTTCTGTGTCATTCTGTTCAGCCCTAATTCAAGCTTCATGAACTAGTCATTGATAATTAGGAAGGTATTATCTTCAATAAATTTTCTACTCTTTAACTGATTCTGAGGTTTGTACAGTCAAAATGTAATACAAAACTGCTGACTGTTCTGCAGGGGTCCTTGCTTAAAGGACTTATACTGCCTTATCCTGATGAGATAGATGGTGGAAAAGCTGGATACCCTTGACCACAATGAGTGGCTTCACTGAAGACTGTAGCTGATCATTAGGTTAGGTTAAAACAGTGGGATCTATTCAATCCCTTTATGATTAACTTTAGTCAATAACCTGGCAGATGGAACAATAACCTAAGATATGAGAGAAGACTCAGATGCTTATGAGACCAAAGATCACCCTTACCTAAGAGAGAGTCCTCCTTATCTGCTCCACTGTCGTGGTTTGAGCCCAGCCGGTAACTCAGAACCACACAGCCGCTCGCTCACTCCCCCTCCCCCCCACTTCTTCCTCCCCCCGCTCCCGGAGGGATGGGGAGGAGAATGGGAAGAATGTAACTCCCACGGGTTGAGATAAGAGCAGTCCCGCAACTAAGGTATAATACAAAACCACTACTGCTACCACCAATGATAATAACGATTAGTGAAATAACAAGGGGAGAGGATACAATTGCTCACCACCCGCCGACCGATACCCAGCCCGACCCGAGCAGTGATCTGGGCCTTCCGGGTAACTCCCCCCGGTTTATATACTGGGCATGACGTGCTGTGGTATGGAATACCCCTTTGGCTAGTTTGGGTCAGGTGTCCTGTCTCTGCTTCCTCCCGGCTTCCCCTCCTCCCTGGCAAAGCATGAGACTGAGAAAGTCCTTGGTTGGAATAAACATTACTTAGCAACAACTAAAAACATCGGTGTTATCAGCGTTGTTCCCAGGCTGAAAGTTAAAAAACACAGCACTGCACCAGCTACTAAGCAGGAGAAAAATGACTGCTATAGCTGAACCCAGGACAGTATCCACCCCTTATTCCATACCATTCACGTCATGCTCAGATCCCACATCTCTCAGCACACCATCACCCCTGTCCCATATATACACATATATATACACCCACACCCACACACAGAGAAAGATATCGTTCCCTAGTCCATGGACCAATCCCTGTAAAATTGCTGAACTCATCCAGTCCATGATGTCAGGCTCCATCTCTTGTAATAGTCTTTCAGGGCAGGAGGGACGGTACGTAGTGTTGGGTTGTTGCCTGCTGATGATACCGCCAAACTCATCTGGTCACTGCTGAGCTCGTCTGGTTTCCTCAAAATTCATTCTTTGTTGAGGTGATGATCGGAGGGAAGTCAGGGTCAATGGCTGGTGACCTGAAGATATCTAGCTGGTGGGCTATAAAAGTGTTATAGAGCAGGCAACAGCGTACAATTGAGTTCATTGGCTGTTTTCCCCCAAAATCAAATCCCCTTGAGGTACACATTGGACTTCCCCATCTTCCCGCATTACCCACCAAGTATATCCAGGTCCCTGAGCAAAAGCAACCCCACGAGTGGGTTTGCCTTTACCTGAAGCAGGAATAACCCAGACTGTCTTCCCCAACAAATGCTTTATGTGCACCACAGGAACTTTATCCCCCTCTACAGTACGTAAAAGTTCTGATTGGGCTGGGCCAGCCCTGTTGGCAGATCCCCTAGTGTTGACCAACCAGGTGGCTTTTGGTAAATGTGTATCCCAGTGTTTGAAAGTCCCACCACCCATTGCTCTCAGTGTAGTTTTTAACAGCCCATTGTACCGTTCGATTTTCCGAGAGGCTGGTGCATGGTAGGGGATGTGGTATACCCACTCAATGCCATGCTCTTTGGCCCAAGTGTCTATGAGGTTGTTCCGGAAATGAGTCCCATTGTCTGACTCAATTCTCTCTGGGGTGCCGTGTCGCCACAAGACTTGTTTCTCAAGGCCCAGGATAGTGTTCCGGGCAGTGGCATGGGACACAGCGTATGTTTCCAGCCAGCCGGTGGTTGCTTCCACCATGGTAAGCACATAGCGCTTGCCCTGGCGGGTTGGTGGGAGTGTGATATAGTCAATCTGCCAGGCCTCCCCATATTTGTACTTCAGCCATCGTCCTCCATACCAGAGAGGCTTTAACTGTTTGGCTTGCTTAATTGCAGCACATGTTTCACATTCGTGAATAACCTGGGCAATAGTGTCCATCGTTAAGTCCACCCCTCGATCACGAGCCCATCTATATGTTGCATCTCTGCCTTGATGGCCTGAGGTGTCATGGGCCCACCGGGCTAAAAATAATTCACCCTTATGTTGCCAATCCAAGTCCATCTGAGCCACTTTAATCTTAGCAGCTTTATCCACTTGCTGGTTATTCTGGTGTTCCTCAGTGGCCCGACTCTTGGGTACATGAGCATCTACGTGGCGTACCTTCACCACCAGGTTCTGCACCCGAGCAGCGATATCTTGCCACAATGCAGCAGCCCAGATGGGTTTACTTCTGCGTTGCCAGTTGCTCTGCTTCCATTGCTGCAACCACCCCCACAGGGCATTTGCCACCATCCATGAGTCAGTATAGAGATAAAGTACTGGCCATTTTTCTCGTTCAGCAATGTCCAAGGCCAGCTGGATGGCTTTCACCTCTGCAAATTGACTCGATTCACCCTCTCCCTCAGCAGTTTCTGCAACTTGTCACAGGGGACTCCACACAGCTGCCTTCCATCTCCGATGCTTTCCCACAATACAGCAGGACCCATCAGTAAACAAGGCATATTGCTTTTCACTCTCTGACAGTTCATTATATGGTGGGGCCTCTTCAGCACGCGTCACCTCCTCTTCTGGTGACATCCCAAAATCTTTGCCCTCTGGCTGGTCCATGATGACTTCTAGAATTCCTGGACGACTGGGATTTCCTATTCGAGCTCGTTGTGTAATTAGTGCGGCCCACTTACTCCATGTAGCATCAGTTGCATGATGCGTAGAGGAGACCCTGCCTTTGAACATCCAGCCCAGCACAGGCAACCGGGGTGCCAGGAGGAGCTGCGCTTCAGTTCCGATCACTTCTGAGGCAGCTCGAACACCTTCATAGGCTGCCAGTATCTCTTTTTCAGTGGGAGTGTAGCTGGCCTCGGATCCTTTATATCCCCGACTCCAAAAGCCAAGGGGTCGACCTCGAGTCTCCCCTGGAGCTTTCTGCCAGAGGCTCCAGGTAGGACCATTCTCCCCAGCTGCGGTATAGAGCACATTTTTCACATCTGGCCCGGCCCGGACTGGTCCAAGGGCTACTGCATGAACTATTTCTCGTTTAATTTGTTCAAAGGCTTGTTGTTGCTCAGGGCCCCATTTGAAATCATTCTTCTTCCGGGTCACGTGGTAGAGAGGGCTTACAATCAGACTGTAATTTGGGATGTGCATTCTCCAGAACCCCACAACACCTAAGAAAGCTTGTGTTTCTTTCTTGTTAGTTGGTGGAGACATTGCTGTTATCTTGTTGATCACGTCTGTGGGGATCTGGCGGCGTCCATCTTGCCATTTTATTCCCAAAAATTGAATCTCCTGTGCAGGTCCCTTGACCTTATTCCGTTTTATGGCAAAACCGGCCTTCAGCAGGATTTGGATTATCTTCCTCCCTTTCTCAAAAACTTCTTCCGCTGTATCACCCCACACGATGATGTCATCAATGTATTGCAGGTGTTCTGGAGCTTGCCCCTGTTCCAGTGCAGTCTGGATCAATCCATGGCAGATGGTAGGGCTGTGTTTCCACCCCTGGGGCAGTCGGTTCCAAGTGTACTGGACGCCCCTCCAAGTGAAAGCAAACTGTGGCCTGCATTCTGCTGCCAAAGGGATTGAGAAAAATGCATTGGCAATGTCAATTGTGGCATACCACTTGGCTGCCTTTGACTCCAGTTCATACTGAAGTTCTAACATGTCCGGTACGGCAGCACTCAATGGTGGTGTGACTTCGTTCAGGCCACGATAGTCTACTGTTAATCTCCACTCTCCATTAGACTTTTGCACTGGCCATATGGGGCTATTAAAGGGTGAGCGGGTCCTGCTGATCACTCCTTGGCTCTCCAGTCTGCGGATCAGCTTATGGATGGGAATCAAGGAGTCTCGGTTGGTGCGATATTGCCGCCGGTGCACTGTTGTGGTCGCAATTGGCACTTGTTGTTCTTTGACCTTCAGCAACCCCACAACAGAAGGATCCTCTGAGAGACCGGGTAAGGTGGACAGCTGCTTAATTTCCTCTGTCTCCAAGGCAGCGATACCAAAAGCCCATCTATACCCTTTTGGGTCTTTGAAATACCCTCTCCTGAGATAGTCTATGCCAAGGATGCATGGAGCCCCTGGACCAGTTACAATGGGGTGCTTTTGCCACTTCCTCCCAGTCAGGCTGATTTCAGCTTCCAGCATAGTTAACGCTTGGGATCCTCCTGTCCCTCCAGAAATAGAAATGGGTTTCACCCCTTGATACCTTGATGGCATCAGAGTACACTGTGCACCGGTATCTACTAGAGCCTTATACTTCTGTGGGACTGATGTGCCAGGCCATCTGATCCACACAGTCCAGTAAACCCGATTATCCCTCTCCTCCACCTGGCTGGAGGCAGGGCCCCTCTAATAGTGATCACAAAATTCTCCACTTCTGTCTTGTAGAAAGGGATTAGTATTCCTTATCACAGGAGCTGGAGTAAAATCAGCTCTTTCGCTCCATCTGGGAAACTGCTCGCCAGAGACTGGAGCAGCAGCTTTCCTGGGAGGATCATCCTTGACCATTGTTCTCCTCTTCAGTTCACGCACCCGTTGCTCCAGAGCTGAAGTAGGTTTTCCATCCCACTTTCTCATGTCTTCTCCATGATCCCGCAGGTAAAACCATAGGGTGGCCCGTGGCGTGTACCTCGTATATTTTCTTTCTCGAGCAGTAGGGCGCCTTCTGTTGATAGCTGAGACATGGGTTGGTACGCGTGGAGAGCTGGATAGATCGGATAAATCATCTCTCAATTGTTTGAACTCCTGGGACAGTTTTTCCACAGCTGAAATGATGGAAGGGGTGAGATTGTCTTCGAACTCTCGGAGTTGACGAATCAGGAAATCCACTGTTGGTGATACTCCGTCATTCCAGGTCATTGATGCCAATGTGTGGGCATACGATGATGGCGCACTCCGTGTAAGTTTCCTCCACATGGGTCGTGTACATTCGACTTCATCTGGGTCTACGGATGTGTTCCTGGAATCCGGCCTACGATAGATCATCTCTATAATGGCTGATTCCCTCAGGGACTGGATGCCTTTCCCTATCGTGGTCCAGTTGGCTGAGCGATTCGTAATATCGTCTTTGTAGGGAAACCTTTCCTTCACAGCTGCCAGGAGCCGCCTCCAAAGACTGAGGGCTCGCTTCTCTCTTGCAATCGCTTTGTCAATTCCTCCTTCCTTAGCAAGTGATCCCAGCTGCTTGGCTTCCCTACCTTCTAGTTCATGACCGTTGGCCCCATTGTCCCAGCACCGGAGCAACCAGGTGACAATGTGCTCCCCTGGAAGATGGGTGAAATCTTTTCGCATATTCCGTAGTTCGGTTGAGGTCCGGGGTCGAGAAGTGACCTCTTCTTCTTCTTCCTCTTCCTCTGACCCACGTAGTAGTAACTCTTGTTCAGGTGCTGTTGCATATAGTAATGGCACTGGGTCTTCATCTTTCTTCGCTTCGCGGGTTGCTCTTTGTGCCTTTCGTCTGCTTTTGCTTACAGGGGCAACAGACATTGTCACAAACTGGACATTTGGTTTAGCTGCAGTGTTTGTCACTGTGGTTGGAGTGGCTGCAGTGTCTGCCACTAGGATTGGAGTGGTTGCAATGTCTATTGCTGGGGTTGGTGCAGCTGTTGTGCTTGGGAGTTGAGTAACACCAACAGCTGCATTATCTGTTGCTGTCAGGGTTTGAGTAGCTACTGTGCTTGTCACTGGGGTTGGTGTAGCTGCGGTGCTTGGAGTAGCCATATTATCTGTTGCTGTCGGGGTTTGAATAGCTACTGTGCATGTCACTGGGGTTGGTGTAGCTGTGGTGCTTGGAGTAGCTATATTGTCTGTTGCTGTCGGGGTTTGAGTAGCTACTGTGCTTGTCACTGGGGTTGGTGTGGCTGCGGTGCTTGGAGTAGCCACATCGTCTGTTGCTGTCGGGGTTTGAGTAGCTGTTGTGCTTGTCACTGGGGTTGGTGTAACTGCTGTATTTGAAGTTGGAGTAGTTGCGTTGTCTGTTGTGGTCAGGGTTTGAGTAGCTGTTGTGCTTGTCACTGGGGTTGATGTAGCTGCTGTACTTGGAGTAGCTGTGTTGACTGTTGTGGTCAGGGTCTGAGTAGCTGCTGTGCTTGTAGTTGGCATAGCTGCGTTGTCTGTCGCTTTGCTATCAGATCCAGAGACATTTTTTTCCCTTTGAAGGTGCTGGATAGTGTTGAGCAGGGCTCTGTAGGCATAGGCCAAGCCCCAGCACGTTGCCAAAATTTGTCCCTCTCTGGTATAACCAGGACAACAGCACACCTCGTTTAAGTGTTTTACTAGTTTTTCCGGATGTTGCACTTGTTCAGTGGTGAAGTTCCAAAGCACTGGAGGGGCCCACTGGCCTAGGTACTTGCCCATACTATCCCACACACCCTGCCACTCATAACTGTCCAGCCTCAGGGAAAATCTCCTGGTGGTCCTCCTATATCGTCGTCTAACCCTAGACCAGATTCGAACCTGATACTGCTGAATTTTTGACATTAAACGAAATAGGATGTTCCTACGACGGGATGGCCGTGGGTAAAACACACTCCGTATGTTTGCCAACATGCTGATCCCCAGCACAATCAGCAGGCAGGTTTCAAGGGTACTCAAAGGCCATCTAAAACCTTCAGAACTCTCAATTGCTGTTGCAAATAGGCTGGTGGGGGAATGGGGGGTGAAAGAGAATGCTTCCTTCGTAAGTTTACCCCCCGAGGAGAAAAAAAAAGATATGCAATTGCTAAAATATTTCATTATATACCTCCCAATGTATAGTGGTGATGGCCACGCTGGAAGCACAAACCAGACCAGTTTCATGATCAATGAGTCTATTGTATTACAAGTCATTACCATGAAGTACAGTGAAACAAGAACCTTAGCCCAGGCCCCCCAGCCGATAAACGCTAAAACAGCAAATAGTGGCTGTAAGTAAGGTACAACATGCTGAAACTCTGAGATCAAGCGCAACACGTCTGAGAGCCAAATAATCACCATTGTGACGAGTAGTAACAATGAATGCTCATCACAAATATGATTAAACACACTCTGGTCAGATCTGTCGTTATCTCAACCTTTCGTGCCCCACGTTGGGCGCCAAAAAGAACTGTCGTGGTTTGAGCCCAGCCGGTAACTCAGAACCACACAGCCGCTCGCTCACTCCCCCTCCCCCCCCCTTCTTCCTCCCCCCGCTCCCGGAGGGATGGGGAGGAGAATGGGAAGAATGTAACTCCCACGGGTTGAGATAAGAGCAGTCCCGCAACTAAGGTATAATACAAAACCACTACTGCTACCACCAATGATAATAACGATTAGTGAAATAACAAGGGGAGAGGATACAATTGCTCACCACCCGCCGACCGATACCCAGCCCGACCCGAGCAGTGATCTGGGCCTTCCGGGTAACTCCGCCCGGTTTATATACTGGGCATGACGTGCTGTGGTATGGAATACCCCTTTGGCTAGTTTGGGTCAGGTGTCCTGTCTCTGCTTCCTCCCGGCTTCCCCTCCTCCCTGGCAAAGCATGAGACTGAGAAAGTCCTTGGTTGGAATAAACATTACTTAGCAACAACTAAAAACATCGGTGTTATCAGCGTTGTTCCCAGGCTGAAAGTTAAAAAACACAGCACTGCACCAGCTACTAAGCAGGAGAAAAATGACTGCTATAGCTGAACCCAGGACATCCACTTAGACATATATCAGTTCTGGTCTAGTGGGCAGGTCCCCATGGATTGGAGGCTGGCCAATGTGACGCCTCTCTATAAAAAGGGCACAAAGGGAGAACCTGGAACCTACGGGCCTGTCAGCCTGACCTCAGTGCTGGGGAAGGTCATGGAGCAGATCATCCTAAGTGACATCATAAAGCATGTGCAGGAAAATGGAGGTATCAGGCCCAGTCAGCATGGGTTCATGAAAGGCAGGTCCTGCTTGACCAACCTGATCTCCTTCTATGAGAAGGTGACCTGCTTGGCTGATAAGGAAAAGGTTGGGGATATTGTCTATTTGGACTTTAGTGAAGCATTTGACACTGTTTCCCACAGCATTCTCCTGGAGAAACAGGCTGCTCATGGCCTGGGTAGGTGTATTCTTTTCTGGGTTGGAAACTGGATGGATGGCCAAGCCCAGAGGGCGTTGGGAAATGGCATCACATCTAGTTGGCAACCAGTCACTAGTGGTGTCCCTCAGGGCTCAGTATTAGGGTCAGTGTTGTTTAATATCTTCATTGATGATATGGATGAGGGGATCGAGTACACCCTCAGTAAATTTGTGGATGACGCCAAGTTGGCTGGGAGTGTTGATCTGCTGAAGGATAGGAAGGCTCTGCAGAGGGATCTGGACAGGCTGGATCCATGGGCTGTGGCCAGTGGTATGAGATTAAACAAAGCAAAGTGCTGGGTCTTGCCCTTGGGCCACAACAACCCCATACAATGCTGCAGGCTTGGGGAAGAGTGTCTGGAAAGCTGCTCAGTGGAAAAGGACAAGGGGGTGCTGATTGACGGCCACTGAGCATGAACCAGCTTATGCCCAGGCAGTCACAAAGGCCAACAGCACCATGGCCTGTATCAGAAATAGCATAGCCAGCAGGACTAGGGCAGTGATCATCCCCCTGTACTCGGCACTGGGGAGGCTGAATCAAATCCTTGTTCAGTTCTGGGCTCCTCACTACAAGAAAGACATTGAGGTGCTGGAGTGGGTCCAGAGAAGGGCAACAAAGCTGGTGAAGGGTCTGGAGCATAAGTCCTGTGAGGGATGGCTGAGGGAGCTTGGGTTGTTGAGTCTGGAGAAGAGAAGACTCAGGGGAACCTTATCACTCTCTACAACTACCTGAAAGGAAGTTGTAGTGAGGCGGGGGTTGGTCTCTCCTCCCAAGTAACAAGTGATAGGACAAGAGGTAATGGCCTCAAGCTGCAGCAGGGGAGGTTTAGACTGGATGTTGGGAAAAATTTCTTCACCGAGAGGGTGATCAGGCATTGGAACAGGCTGCCCAGGGAAGTGATGGAATCACCATCCCTGGAAGTGTTCAAAAATCATGTAGATGAGGCCCTCAGTGATATGGTTTAGTGCTGGTCTTGACAGTGTGAGGTATAGATTGGGCTTGATGATCTACCTTGAGGTAAAGGTAGGTCTTTTCCTACCTAGTTGCTTCTATGATTCTATGATCATCATATTGTTAGATGAGTTACTGCTGGGAGCATTCAGCTTTTGCTTTAGGAGTTGTTATATTTTATTTAATAAAATATGTTCTCTTCTAGCACAAAATAGAAAGTAAAAATATAGTAATGATGCTTAATTTTGTTACCTAAAGGGAGACTTGGATAGATCTGAAACACCTAATGACAAGAAAAATAATCAGAAAACCAACATTTCATCAGGCACCACACCTTTAGGTCACATATATTTGTGAATTGCTGGCATTCTAAATCAGTACCTTCAACATCTACATTTCTATGTTGAAACATACTATAGTCTGAGGAGCTACATGCCATCATCTAGTATAAAATTTCATTATGATTTATTGAACAATGTACGTATTTGGGGGGGGGAGTAACTATGTTTTCACTGATATACTCAGTATTTGTGGCCCCTCAGGAGCTCTCTCTGACTGTGAATATTTCAGTTAACTTCTCTTGGTCTTGATTTGCCCAGCAGTAAAAAAGGGAGATATAAAATCTTAGTTAGAAAGAGATGTAATAATTTAAAGAATCATCATTGTGTATGTATCAATATTTTTAATCAATTCTGTGACAATGGAATAAAGGAATTATAGCCATCTGGAACATAGGTGAAGGAATAAGAAAATTTGTTGGGTTTTTTTTTTTTTTTTTCAGGAAAAGTTTTTTTGCTTAACTTTGCAGACAAAACACTTCTGCCCTAGTTGGAGTTAACTATAATTTTTATGTCAAATAAATTGAGTGTCATTATCATTATAATTTACTGTTCAGAGTTTCCTTCAGACTGGCTCCAAGTTGTTCATCATTTAGTAGAGCTGATTTTACATCAATTCTAAATTCCATAACAAACGTGATTTAAACCACACTTGACCAGGGTGACTTAAAGTATCTTCAACCTGAATGTGTTCGGAGGTCTAGCACATTTATTCTGAAACTGTTTTCTGGTGCATATAAAATTAATAACAAAATAAATACATACAACAAATAAATAATTAAATAAGAATGACTGAACTATCTTAATTCATCAGGAAAGCTCTAGGGTAAATTAAAAAAACACATACGAAAAAGAGAATGTTCTGCATCGAACTGCTTTCAATCCTTTAAGTGTGCCTGAGTACACTGTTATTTCTTGGGTTTTTTTCTGGGGCACTGCATCAAAAAAATCTTTCCAACTCATATGTGCCAGTTAATATATGCACTTGTATATGGCATCATGAAGGAGTTTTAGTTCAGAGTAATTTTCCACTATTTCTAACACAAAAGTGAAAAACGTCTGGTGTGAAAAGATATTTGGCAGATGTAAACCTGTCATATATAATCTATAAAACATTATATCAGTGACAGGGCCCTTGTTGATAAAATGAGCAGTGTCTGCTCAGGCTTACGCTAACTGTCCCAGTTCTGCCAATTACAAGGCGACAAAGTTAATTCCCTTAAAGTCAATGCTCTGAAATACATTACCATATTACCATTAAAAAACATTCAAGTCCATATTCCCTGGAAAGTGACAGAATTAAGAAGATTTGAATTCTATGTCAAGGACTGGATTTTGAAGTTAGTATTAAATGCCTTTGGGAATTTTAAGACTTGGAGACTGACTGTGACTTGCCCCATTATTAGGAAATCCCACCCCTCCTTGATTAATTTAAGGGCAAGTGATAAAACAGTGTATGTTGACTCACAAGCTGAAGGTTTTTTTAATCCTGTCAGTATGAACGACTATGATTCTAAAGACGTAGATCTTAAAGGCAACATTAAGAAAAAGAAAATCAATTGAAACAGTTAAATCTTCAATTTCTGTGTAAGTTCACATAAACCTACTGTTTCATGTTTCTGCAAATCAGTGAATAAAATTTCTACCACCAGCCTTAGTTGTCCTAGATGTCTAAGTTATCACTGTGCTGATATAAATGGTGCTTTGAACTACAAAGAAAAGGAAGATTATTAAGGATTTGATGGAGTAGACTGAATATCTTATTTCAAAATTCAAAAAAGAAAATGCATTTTTCTTAGGTGCTATAGATCCTTGGTCAAGCTTTGGACTAAAACAGATTTGAAGTAAAGGGGGAGGAGTGATTGTTAGGGTCAGGGTGAATAAAGAACAGTGAGAAAGCTAATGCAGGCAGGAAAGATGTAAGATCTTGGGAATGCGGACAGACTTGTGAAGAAAACAGAGGAAAAGAAGGGGATCAGTTTGGCTATGATGAGATAATGGCAAAAGGCAAAAGTGATTCGTGTAAATTTTTTTTGCAAACAGATCAGAGAAGTGAATATTAAGAAGCAAGGAGGGTGCGGAAGAAAAGTTGAAACATAAGAAATGATCCAGCTGGATATAAACAGAATTGGATCTTTACCACAAGCTAAAACTTTTTTTCTATAGATGTCAAAGAATGTGGGAAACTACTGTGATTACTTGCAAAGTGTTCATTTTGGTAAGGATGAAGAAATAAAGCTAGTCCTATATGTCTTCAGTATAACATAGAAGATAATGATTTGAACAGGTGAAAAAAAAGTAAGTTCCTCTTATAATCATTTAGCTATGTACTTTGTCATGTGTACAGATATTCACATAAGTATTAATGCAGGTAATCCGCAGACATATTTATGTAGAGAACTAGCAATATTTGAAGTAGTAGTGCAAGTTGTTCGCATATACATGTGGTTACACATATATTCTACAAAATGTCAAAAGTTTATTTTATTCTGAGAACTTAGGAACTAAAATTAGCATTCAAATGTGACCAACCCTACAACAGACCTAGAGGCACTAAGAAACTACAGACTAGATGTGCCAAGAAGCCAGATGCTGCCTTTGGAATAATATTTTTCAGGCCTTGGCATTAGAAATCTGTGATGCCATCCAAATGATTCCTATGCCCTATAAAAGCTGTTTTCTCCAAACGACTTACTAGCCATATTAACTATCCAGCTAACTAATAAAAACAGATGAGGGTTAAGTTACAAGCAATCTATTTGAACTAATCTTACAAGAAAGAAAATGTACACACTTACAATACCTGAGACTGTTCTTTTAAAAATTACACTTCAGTTGAGACGATGGATATGTGAAAGTTTAAAGATAGTTATTTTTCTCTGTGCTCCATAGATCTTTTTTTTCTCTTTCTAATACAGTGCCATGACTTTCATCCTATGTAATCTTAATAATAAATAGGTTTTGAAGACAGCAACTGCAAATAACTCTTATGAGGACAAGTAAATTACACATAAACATTGGTTTATATTATTTCAATGATGAAAGACCTGCTTTCTTACTACAGAAATTTGAGGTCTACTGGTTAGCTAGCCACCAGGGTAACAGGAGTTTTGCTCTTATTTCAAGAGGCTTGAGATTAGGCCATTAAGCTCTCACTGTAAGACTTTTCTGGACTTAATTTTTGGTATACTTTTATGATCTTCGAGTATGTTCCACACAACTCAAGGCATAGCAGAGCCCCATTGAAAGATCTAACTAAAACAAGGGGGCAGAATGTAAAAGAAGGTAAAACTGGTCCAGCTGCAGCTGTGTGAATGAAAGGAGCTTGTTATTCTCCTTCCCTCCTCCAGCTTCTCATCTCCTGTCCCCAGGAATGCTGCATGATTGCTCCCTAAATTATTTCAGTTCAGTTTTCAATACCTGCTCTTTTTAAACTGCTTATGTTTTGGTTTGTTTTTACTGGAAAAGGGCACTAAGTGCTTAACCAAGGAGCTTAACGGGCAGATCTGACAGGTGATGGTGGTGAGCAGCTGGAGCAGAATAAAGGCTGGAGACAGCAATTGATTTTCCTGAAAGAAGTTCAGGAAAAGAGCAGCTGGAAGAGCTATAGGCTGAAACTATATCCTGAACTGTGGAGCTGGATAGCAAGAGTTGGATACTAAGAGAAATGTAAAAAATCAGTTTCCAAAGAACTGGTAGAATTCAGTACGAAATTATTTTATCAGAACTGATTAACCCAATGATGTCTCTTTTGTATCGATTACTTACATTTTAGGTAGTTTTTTCTTTGTTGTCAGGAAATATATCAAAAGGCTGTATCTATATCATCTATATATCTATTTCATTTATATAAATACCATCTATATCTATAATATATATCTATATCATATATATCTATATCAAATCTGTAAAATCAAGTGTTATAAGAAATACTTGAGTTAATATTACTCAAGCAAGAGTATACTTGCTATCTGTAAGTATACACTACAAGAGCATTTGTCATTAAAGTCAGTATTTAGTGATATTAAGTGGGACTCTCCCTTTCTTATTATAAAAGAGGGTCTTGACCTAGACATGAAGATTAATGGCATCATCTGCAGAGTCCACAGTCCATTTGTACATTTCTCCACGGGGATGAAGTTTACTTGAAGAAATAATGAACAGGGTAGTAATTCTTAGTTCAAGCAGTTGAATTTCTCATGGAATCTAAGCACAAAAGAGACAACTATATAATTTTACCAGAATTCTCCATTTTTAGCTTGAGTTCTCAGACTCCTTTGATGTGTTTTGACAAGAAGTGGTCTGGCTCCATCTGTTCTATACTTTTTCCATGGATAGTTGAAAAGAGTAATAAAATCTCCTCTTAGATCTATTTTCCAGGGCAGATCACACACAGATTCTGCTTGTACACCATGTGCTTCAGCATCCTGACTATTGCAGTGGCCTCTGCTGGGCGCGCTCTAGTGTATCAATATCTGTCTTGTACTGGAGAGTCCAAACATGGGTCCAGAACTTCAAGTGTGGCTTCACATGTGCTGCATATAGCAGGGTAAGGCTCTCCCTGGACCTTCTTGGGTCTGCTGGCTACTCTTGCTAATATGGTCCAGGATGTGGTTGGCTTTCTTCACTGAAGGTCACACATGCCTGTAAATATATCTTCCTTAGTTTTTCATTGTCTGACTTGAGAGCTCAGAGGTGTGATTTAGCAGAAAGGATGTGCCTAGAGCTCAAAACAAAATAGTTCAAAGTAATTTCACACAGAATGATAAAATACATGGAATTTTTTTATTTTAATTTCTCTCTGTCTCTGTTCATCACCTGTAAAAGAATATTACTTGATCTCTCAGGGATGCTGCAAAAATAGATTAATTAATGTTTATGATACACTCACATACCCCAGAGGAAAAGCTCACAACAAGATAAAGAATTCTGTCTTTGGAGCAACATTTGATTAGTGTGCAAGAAAGAAAAAGGTTGAATAGATGTGAAATACATTGCGAAAACTGCTTGGTAGCTGAACTCTGTATGTTTTGGATACTGAACAAGGGATGCTGGTGGAGGAAAGAAAAGTATGTGTTTGTTATTACATAGGCTGTGTCACAATGCATATGAAGAATTCAAGTTATTAATTATAAAGAAACAATTCTAATTACTTATCTCTGTATTTTTTTTTATATATATACAAGGATGGAGTTGGTCTTAAAAGCAGAAAGAAAGTCTGTAATATAAGTGTTAATTTCAGTATATCAAGTTGTTAATATGTTATTGAATTCACTGAGATTTTATAGAAAATCTCAATGAATTCAATAAAGTTCATACTTATACACAGCTTTATGGACAGACATACACAACAGTGATAATTAATTTTTTGTTCTTCTACCAACTTAGAAAGAGGTGTCCCTCAGGGGTCAGTGTTGGGACCAATCATGTTCAGCATCTTTGTCACCGACATGGACAGAGGAATTGAGTGCTCCCTCAGCAAGTTTGCCAATGACGCTAAGTTATGTGGTTTGGCTGATATGTTGGAGGGAAGGGGTGCCATGCCGAGGGACCTTGACCCACTTGAGAGGTGGGCCAATGCCAACTCATGAAGTTTAACCAAGCCAAGTGCGAGGTCCTACACCTGAGTCAGGGCAATCCCAGGCACAGCTACAGGTTGGGCGGAGAAGTGATTCAGAGCAGCCCTGTGGAGAAGGACTTACAGTGTTGGTCAATAAGAAGCTTAACGTGAGCCAGCAGTGTGCACTTGCAGCCCAGAAAGCCAACTGTATCCTGGGCTGCATCAAAAGAAGTATGCCGAGCAGGTCAAAGGAGGTGATCCTGCCCCTCTGCTCTCGTGAGACCTCACTTGGAGTACTGTGTACAGTTCTGGTGTCCTCAACATAAGAAGGACATGGAGCTGTTGGAGCAAGTCCGGAGGAGGGCCACGAGGATGAGGAGGAGGCTGGAGCACCTCCCATATGAACACAGGCTGAGAAAGTTGGGGCTGTTCAGCCTGGAGAAGAGAAGGCTGTGTGGAGACCTCATAGCAGCCTTCCAGTATCTGAAGGGGGCCTACTAGGATGCTGGAGGGGAACTCTTCATTCGGGACTATAGTGATAGGGCAAGGGGTAATGGCTTCAAACTTAAACAGGGGAAGTTCAGGTTAGATATAAGGAAGGAGTTCCTTACTGTGCGGGTTGTGAGGCACTGGAACAGGTTGCCCAAAGAAGTGGTAAATGCTCCATCCCTGGTGGTGTTCAAGGCCAGGTTTGACAGAGCCTTGGATGACATGGTCTAGTGTGAGGTGTGCCTGCCCATGGCAGAGGGGTTGGAACTAGATGATCTTAGGTCTTTTTCCAGCTTTAACTATTCTATAATTCTATAATTCCATGAAGGAAGCTGCCCAGGAGGTATTTAAAAGATGTGTTGATGTGGTGCTTAGAGACATGGTTTAGTGGTGGGCTTGGTAATTTTAGGTTAATGGTTGGACTCAGTGATCTTAAAAGTCTTTTCTAACCTAAATGATTCTGCTTCTATGATTCTATGTTTATTATCTCTCCTAAATTCCAATAAAACACATTATTGAAAGCCAGCAAAAGAGCTAAAGATTATTAGAATTTGTGGTTCCTAAAATACTATTTTTCCCCTTTTGTTTCTAAAATAAGCATATTTTCATTCATAATCGTATTTTGTTGGTTTTTGTTTGTTTTTGTGGGGGGTTTTTATGTTATTTTTTTTTTTTTTCCCTTTACTTTGTAATTTGGTTTTATAAAAAGTCACCATCAACGTATTAGTGTTATTTTATATTGGTATTCAAAAGTTCATATCATTGCTATTAGGTTCTTGCTACAGTACAATAATGTGCCTTTGTAAGAAAACTGTTGCACCAGCTGTTATAAAAGTCAAGTGTTTTCTAAATGGTAATAGTATAAATAAATGTTAAACAACAGAGTCATGCAAATTTACAAGACTGGGGAGAACTTACTAGTACATCTAATCTAAACCAACAAATCTAAAATCCAAAAATCTAAATCTAATTTATCTCTTTGTGATAGTTGCTCAAAATATATTTTCTATCAGCTGATATGTTCTATTTTTATACATCTGCAGAGCTATCCTTCCCATTTGTCCTTTTGGGTGAAACTTTACCTGTTTTAAGAAAAAGAAAAAAAAAAAGTCTTCTGACCTGTAACAAAGCTAAGAAAAATTTTCCTGAATGGATAGTCATTATATTCTTACCCATCCATACAGCTATTTATTCATGAAATTACCAGGAATACTATTTAAAAAAAATTAATTAGAAGCCAAATAATGAATAGCGTAATAGGTAATCCATCCCAGTTCTACAATGTGCTAATGTCAGCAGAAAGTTATCAAGGAATATTCAGAAAATAAGTTCATTGTCCATCTAAACTCTTGGCTTTTTGCAGTTCTGGCACTAGTGTATCACCTGTGAATAGGAAACTAGTAGCATTATCAGCATAGATCTAGTTTGACACAAAAGAAGAAATAAAGTGTTTATGGTGTCTTCTCTGGTAGTACAAAAGCTCAGTATCTAAGGGACTCATTACAGATCCAGACTCGTACTTTGCTTGGCTTAGATCACATATTCAGATTTCTTAGCTCTTGTGAGAACATCATAACCAATGAATATACAATATTTTGAAATTATTTTCTTTCAGTCTTATGCACTGATTTTGCATACAGTATTTAAATATATAAAAGTCTGTATCAAAAATTGTTGAACAGATTTTGAAATTTAATAAGTCAGTGATCATTTGGGAGACCTTTGGTTGATGCTTCTTGATAATATTGAATGTATTTCCTTCCTCTTATTCTTCCTGAAAGAGAAAGAATGAAAAAAAAACCGACTTCTCTTAAGAAATTAGGTCTGGAATATGACTGTCATCCTGAACAAAGCATTATTTCTCTCTAATCCTGTTTGAAATACCTCTGTCTCTGGACAAGGTCCAACATAGACACTGCACATCTTCACAGCATTATGACTGGCAACTATGCAACAGCTACCTAGCTGCCTGTCATTGATATCAATGAATCTTATTCTTAGATTCATCAATCTTGCCTAGCATTTAATAGATAGTATTAGCCTGCATTTCAGGTGTCTAAACTAGGTGAGAGGACGGTCTTGAGACACTCTCACTTTTGTGTCTGGCATTAGATGTATTAAACAGGTAACATCAGTTATCAGGATATTGAAATCTGCTTTTTTGTTTTGCATTCTCCCCTCTACTTTTTTTTTTTTTTTTTGCCAGTTTAAAGCATTACAAGGAAGTTATCGAGTTTAATCCTCTTTTTTTATTGTTATTTCTCCTCTGTGGAAGAAACTGTACTCTGAGACAAGCCAAAACCCTGCTTGCCCAATCCGGGAGAAAATTAGAGCAAATACTGTTGTTTTATTCTGTTTCCAATAGCTTGAGGCTTTCACTTACACACCCTTTTCTCAGCCACTCCACTGACCTGCTCCGTATGCCCTAATGTTCCCTGTTGGCAATGTTTACTGTATTCGCAGGCACTTTATATCACCAAAATGCATAAAGAAATCCAAGGGAATTGAACAATCGGGCCCTGAGGGGTTACTCTATTTCTGTGCTTAAAGGAAGCAGGATTTCTCCTAGGCAAAGAGCATCACCCTGTCTTTACTATTCATCTCCAAGAATGCATTTGAAAAGTAAGTCTGCAGAAACTGAATATTAGTATTTTGGCTAAAATTCAATTGAATAGTCATTACAAGCCCATGGAAAAGCCACAGAGTCTGAGTAACTACAAGCAGCTAATTGGAAGTGTTCACAGGACACTTCAGTTTAAATACATGCAAATGTCCTTTGGGGCTTAGGATCTATTTAAAGTGTTCTTGTATTAAAAACGAAAACATAAGCTTGTAGTTTTTTCCAATAAAAAGTTACCTTCCCTACCTTCTGATGAGCCAGCCACCCATTTAGAAAACAGTCTTTTGTGGAACAAACTTAGGCATATGTTCAGTAAGATAATGAACCCGCTGTTCTGAAATTCATAACATACTAAAGTGAATTATGACTCCACAATCTGTGCTCTCCAGAATTTTTCACTTTTTGACATCTTTAGTATTTCCAGTGGCTGGAGGAGATGTTATATCTAAAAAGAATGTGACTTTACAGCAGACTGCAAAATATTCCTTTGGCAGCATCAGTTGGCCTTGCATACGCTGAACTTGTGAGCATTTGTTCAGGGGCCTTCCTCTCAAATAAGGAACAAACCCCTCCAGCTGCAGGTCACTCAAAGCTAAAAAAAGATCTCAGGGACAAGGCAAGCCAGCAAGTTTTTCAGCAGTTTAATTCCCCGAGAGGACACCAGGGGCCATTACATGGTCATTAGCATAGCCAGCACTGGAGTCACAGCGAGAGCAGAGGCAGCCAAGCAGCCAGCCAAGAAATCAGCCAAGGGCTTTGAGACAGACACAGATGTTGCTGCTAAAAAATTCATTCTAGACCTTGGCATCTGAGTCCTGTATCTGCCAATTGTGTGTCCTGTATGAGGCCGCAGCTGTTAAGTTTGCTGATGAAAGGAGAAAGGGAAAAGCTGAACTGCATTTAGATGACCAGTGATACAATTCCTTCTAAAAAACTGTTAGTTATTATCTTAAAGGCTTGATGTATTTTTCAATAGAAGTCTTCTAACCTTTTCTGGCAAAATTTAAAAAGAACCATTCCTGTAAGTTAGTTGTGATGGTTTAGCACTTCTTACTGGGAACTCTGGTTTCAGTAGCAGTCAATGGCAAACTGTGTTCTCTCACAAAAGGGGAAGGGTTAGTCCAATAGGGAAGAGAACCTGCAGTAGAATGGACATCATGGGTTAGCTGTCTCTAAAAACTTGGTTGCCTGACCAATAGTGTCAGAATACTTTAGCCTGCAAGGAAGAGCGTAGCTGAATATCTTTCACTGCTTATTTCTTGCCCTTCAAATATTTTGCATTTGGATAAATGGTCTAATTTTCTCAAGAAGCTTGTAGTTGTTTGATCTTTCTTTGTTTTTCTTCCCATTTCCAAAGACTTCACTATTTTAGTTACACTCCCTAGAACTGTTTAAGATTTGAAATCTCTGGTATGTACTCTTGCCATAGCTTTCCTTCCCTACAACACCCAGTGAACACCATTCCTTTGCTGTCATATGCAATAATAAATATTTATTTTGAAAAATACATTATAGTATATTACCAATTTTTACTGTATCATGAAAAAAGTAACAATAACACGTATCTGTTCTTTAAAATTATTATTTAGCATTATCATATAATAATACAGGCAGCAGCAGATGTAGTTGTGTGTTAATATATATTAGCATGGGATGACTCAGTTAATACAAATTGGTTTTAGTGAAAACCTATTAATTTGTGTTCAGACACATATAAATACATGTTTTGCTATAGAAATTTACTTACTCATGAGTAGATGACAATACCTTTTTCTCCTTTCTTCCATGTACTGCTTTGCAAAATGTAACAAGAATTTCCAGTTTAAACTCTTTTTACCTTGACCATCATTTTAAGTTAACCCCCATCTTTTTTCTCTTCCTAGTTGTGCTGTTTATGCAGCTAGACCAAATTTCTTCCCTTTCTGTAACAAATAACTCACTGCACTCTGACCCTTTTAAGGCTATATCCAGCTGCTCTTTCTTATCTTTCAGAGATAATCCCTGAGGGTTTGAGGACAACTGCTTCATTCTGCTTGGGTTAATACTGTTGTCATAAATTCCTGCAATGTTTTGTCATCTAGCCTGCTCTTAATCAAGCTATTCTGGAGTACTGGGGACCAAGAAAGTGCATTACAGAGTATAACACAACAAACCTTTAGGCAGTTATAATGATTTGAGAGAGTAAATTCAAGAACAGAGTGCAGTTTCTCTTCTGTGCATCACAGAAAACTTCTGATGTGTCTGATAAATTCAGATTAAATGACTAAACTCCTCTTCCTTTTAAAACAAGCAAAGGGCTAGTTATTATTACTCACCAAAACCAATAGGAACTTCTTCAGGTGAATCCCCTTGTCATCCACCTGAAATATAAGAATCTTTCTTTCCTTTCTTCTTTCTCTTCCCCTCTCCATGACTCTTGAACTACTTTTTGTACTATAATATGGTGTCAAAGAGAAAAGTGGGGTAAAATTACCAATAAATAATTAAGTTATTCAAAACAGTCTCCAAAAAAACCCAAATTTAGACTTCTAAACTCAAAATACAGCAAGAAGTGAATCAATGTAATCTACTGGTAGGCTATCCTACAAAAAATGAGAAACAGTTAATGATTCTTTTCTGGTTATGCTTTCCAATGATAAATAAATAGTTATTTTCAAAAAGAATTGTGCATAGCTACTCTGGGAAGGACATAGTAACCTGAAGTCAGTCACTGGGTCACTATTCTGAAACCTTGAGTAAATCACCTAACTCAGAGAATGACTGTTTTCTTTGAGATTCTCTTTTATCCACATTTTTTCCTGTTTTTCTCTAAATAGCTGCCTGTGACAAATGTAGCTCCAAGCATTCTGCTATTCATAGAAGCACTGGATGCTCTTCATCCAGCCAAAAAATACTTGACCTCCTTATTCACCTTTCACAGCGATAGGACTCTAAAGCATCTTTTCTGGGTTTCATTCAGAAACAGCAGAAACAAACTTGAATAATATCCTTTATATCATTGTGTTAGGTCTTATAATTGCCATGTTAGGTGTCAGTTCTGATATTTAGTCACTGACTACCTGTGCTTACACTGCGGAACATTCACTCTGCTGTGTGCTCAGTTTTCCTGCTGTTTGAGAACAAATCTTAGCTATGTCCGAAGCATGGGGCAGGAGTATGCCACTTTTTTGTCTACAGTGCAGATCTTCATACATTCAGGGAGGAATTTCCTAGAGTAATGACTTCTTATATGCCAGGATTTCTTTTCTTCCTTCTCAAAGAATCTGGACATCTAAGGAGGAAATGGAAGAATCCTGGATCCAGACACAGCTCACATGTGAATTCACCCACACCTGGGGACAAGGATACAAATATGGAAAGCATCTGCCAACGCTGTAAACACAGCCAAAGGACAAACTCAAAACTTCGCTTGCCTCCAAGTTCTCCAGAAGAAAATCTAACCTATATGGAAATTAGAGGCCTGGATAAAAAGACTAGTGACTAAGAAAACATTAATGGATAAGAAACTGAATTCTTACTGCAGCAGACTTAAATTTAGACCTTGCATTTACTGAGTAATCTGTCCCTGTGGAAAAGAGGAGAGAAGACAGCGTGGATTAATTCGGGAAAATGTTCTGCTTAGATCGACTGATGATTAATGGCAGAAAGCAAAACTGGGAGAGACAAAATGACTCCTTAGCTCCAGAAACAATATGTTCATCAGGAGTATCTCTCCTATGAAATTTAAATTATTTTATGAAAGAGGGAACAGTTTTGATAACGAGATTCTGAGACCCATTCTACAATATGTCCAGCTACAAGACAATGTGACTAGAAAACACTTACAAATTTTAACTCTCAGAGAAGGAAAATTACTCTGTTTAAGTAGAGAATTGTAGGTAAGACACACAACTTTGCCACTGTGAAAAGGCCATTCTCATATAAAAATCAGACTACTCAGATTTAAAGATTTCAAATCTATTAATTCTCATACCTGAACTAAGCTGAATATGCAGTAATGAAACCTCAAAATACAAACTCCAGCAGGCAAAGCAGGGACAAACCTAATTAACATTTGAATAAAGCATTTAAAAAGAGGATAAAAAAGCTCTGAAGACTTCAGCAAATGCTGGTGATGAGTCAGCAAATTGTACTGTCCCCTTTTCAGACTTGATTCGATGCACTTGAGTATGGTTTTAGTTTTAAGAATTCATATTATCCTACTTCTACTTAGAAAATAGCTTAACGCTTGTCAACATCCTTTATTGAAGTCAATTACATGCTTGAGGGCTTTGCATAGTTGAGCTTTGTATGAATATGCATATGGGTGTGAACCAGTGAATCTACATATTGCTACTATGGTATGGGAAATAACTTTTCAGTTAAAAAAAAAATGCAGCCGCAAAAGCCATACTGTGTTTTACAAAATTGTAGGCACATAGCCACTTATAATTTGAAACCTAATACCTGCACACATGATAAACATTTACATGTATAGCTGCTTCCAAATTTTTTGCTTACTACATTTCTGCCATGCCTTGTATTCAAACATTTTTTTGAGTGTTATTTATGCAGTAATATCATTTTCAATGTAGAAATGCAACAGCTGAAGAAAATAATTCTGAAATTAAATTTCTTCATTATTTCAATTTCACAGATGATTTTAACAAATCTATGTCAAGTTCTTTTTTTTTTTTTGAAAACAATATCCTCTAAGAAATAGATGGTTTTCTTTTCTAACTTCTGTTTTTATGTAAACATACTTTAGAAGCATTTAGAAGCAATTTACTCATATCTTGACCTATTTGTTGAGCTATAACTGTGTTAAAATTTGTAAAATTCTTCATATTTCCAGAAGTGGTGGAGTCAAGTTGATGGGAGGGAGTGTAGATTTCCATATATTAGAGTACTCTAAGTACTCTACAAAAAAGTTGTTTTACTTACAACTAGTCAGAAAAAAAAGAGGTTTAATACCTCTAATTAAGGCTCTTCAGATTAAAACACGTGAGAAAGTACTTAATTAACATATCTAATGTAATTAAAAGCACACATAAATCAGAATAGTTTGCTGGATCAAGTTCAAACAGGTAAGTAAATGTGGCCTAAGAATATAACTGGATCTTTGCCTCACTTTCTATGAGTTCTCCATCACTGAAATATAGTAGGTATAAATATAATTCTCTACCTTGCAAAGCAGCTAATTACATAGATGACTGAGAGGTGTTCATTTGTTACGATGGGACAATATTTAAGTATGTAATGAAGGAAATATGTAAGTATATATGTAGATCAGACATTTAAGCTAAATTTGTTTTACCACTTCGCAGTCACTAGAAATCAATTCTCTATAATGTTCAATTGTAAGAACAGCCCCTGGCATAGTTTTGCCTAAGAAAAGTGGTGTGGGTTTACCCTGGCTGGATGCCAGGTGCCCACCAAGCTGGTCTATCACTCCCTCTCCTCAGCTGGACAGGAGAGAGAGAATATAACAAAAGGCTTGTGGGTCTAGAGAAGAACAGGAAGATCACTCACCATTACCATCACAGGCAAAACTCGATTTGGGGAAATCAGTTTAATTTATTACCAATCAAATCAGAGTAGGATAATGAGAAATAAAACGTAATCTTAAGAACACCTTCCCCTCACCCCTCCCTTTTCTTCCTGGGATTAACTTTGTTCCTGATTTTCTCCACCTCCTCCCTGACACCAGCATAGGAGGAATTGATGGTTGTGGTCAGTTCACAGAATCATAGAATCACCTAGGTTGGAAAAGACCTTTAAGATCATCAAGCCCAACCTTTACCCCACAACTGCCAAGACTACCACTAAACCATGTCACTGAGGTCCTCATGTACACATTTTTTGAACACTTCCAGGGATGGTGATTCCACCACTTCCCTGGGCAGCCTGTTCTAATGAGGGGCCTGATCACCCCCTCAGTGAAGAAATTTTTCCCAATGTCCAGTCTAAACCTCCTCCCCTGATCACTTGTTACTTGGGAGAAGAGACTGACCTCACCTCATTACAACCTCCTTTCACATAGTTGTAGAGAGCAATAGGGTCCCCCCTCAGTCTTCTCTTCTCCAGAGTCAACAGCCCCAGTTCCCTCAGCTGCTCCTTATAGGACTTATGCTCCAGACCCTTCACCAGGACAACCTTCGTCATCCTTCTCTGGACCCATCTTAGCACCTCAATGTCTTTCTTGTAGTGAGGGGCCCAGAACTGAACAAGGATTCAAGATGCAGCCTCACCAGTGCCGAGTACAGGGGGATGATCACTGCCCTAGTCCTGCTGGCTACGTTGTTTCTGACACAGGCCAGGATGCCGTTGGCCTTTGTGAGTGCCTGGGCACAAGCTGGCTCATGTTCAGCTGGCTGTCCACCAACAACCCCATGTCCTTTTCCACAAGGCAGCTTTCCAGGCACTCTTCCCCAAGTCTGTAGCATTGCATGGGGTTGTTGCAGCCCAAGTTCATCATACGGTGTCTCTGCTGCTCCTTACTCCTCAGGGGAGGACTCCTCACGGTCTTCCCCTTATCCAGCGTGGGCTCTCTCCCACGGAAGACAGTCCTCCATTAACTTCTCCAACATGAGTCTTTCCCACAGGCTGCAGTTTTTTACAAACTGCTCCAGTGTGGGTCCCTTCCATGGGTGCAGTCCTTCAGGAACAGACTGCTCCAGTGTGGGTCCCCCGTGGGGTGTCAGCCAACCTTCTCCAGTGTGGGTTTCTCTCTCCACAGATACTGCCAGTAGCCTGCTCAGCATGGGCTTCCTGTGGGGTCACAATCTCCTTTGGGCACCCCCACGCCAGAGCGGAGGTCCTCCATGGGCTGCAGGAGGATATCTGCTCTACTGTTGATGCCCATGGGCTGCAGAGGCACAGCCTGCCTCACCATGGTCTGAATCACATGCTGCAGGGGAATCCTTGCTCTGACACCTGGAGCACCTCATCCCCTACTTCTTCAGTGGTGTTGGTGTCTGCCGGGCTGTTTCTATCACACATTCTCACTTGTCTCTCCAGCTGCAATTGCCACTGTACAGCTTTTTTTCCTCCTTCTTAAATATGTTATTCCTGAGGTGTTACTACCGTCACTGAGGGTCTCAGCCTTGGCCAGGAGCGGGTCCATCTTGGAGCTGGCTGGCATTGGTTCTGTAGAACACAGGAAACTTCTAGCAGCTTCTCACAGAGGCCATCCCACTGCTACTAAAACCTTGCCATGCAAACCCATGTCATGGGTTCAGCTATAGCAGTTGTTTTTCTCCTTCTTAGTAGCTGGTGCAGTGCTGTGTTTTTGACTTTCAGCCTGAGAACAACGCTGATAACACCAATGTTTTTAGTTGTTGCTAAGTAATGTTTACTCCGACCAAGGACTTTCTCAGTCTCATGCTCTGCCAGGGAGGAGGGGAAGCTGGGAGGAAGCAGAGACAGGACACCTGACCCAAACTCGCCAAAGGGGTATTCCATACCATGGCACGTCATGCCCAGTATAGAAACCGGGGGGAGTTGCCTGGAAGGCCCAGATCACTGCTTGGGTCGGGCTGGGTATCAGTCAGTGCGTGGCGAGCAATTGTATCCTCTCCCCTTCTTATTTCCCTTATCATTATTATTATTAGTGGTAGCAGCAGTGGTTTTGTATTATACCTTAGTTACTGGACTGCTCTTATCTCACTGCATGGGAGTTATATTCTTCTGATTCTCCTCCCCATCCCTCCGGGAGTGGGGGGAGGAAGAAGGGGCGGAGTGAGCGAGTGACTGCGTGGTTCCGAGTTACCGGCTGGGCTTAAACCATGACAACCCAATACACCAAACAACACTTTTCCCAGTTATTCCCAAGAATGCTCTGGGAGGTACCATGCAAGAAAGAGGATTCTTAATTAGGATGTGGCCATACTGTTTAGAGAATGAGAGAATTTAATAATCTGAATGCAAGCTGTTCTGTGCCAGCTGTCAACACCAAACAACTGTCCTAGACATGTTTAATTTACTAGCCTAAATATAGCTTTTGTGCTCTAACAGTTAAAACTATCACCTCAGGTTCAGACTCAGACAGGCCAGACAAGTCCTGAGGACCTTCTTTGTCAAACCAATAAAATAACTACACCAGGAATAACAATACCTTATTTTCTAGCCCCCTACTTTGGGGCATTAGATCAAAATACAGAACAGAAGAGAAACAACAGTATGCTATGAGCTCTGGGGGGAAAAAAAAAAATTCTTTGATTATTTCAGTTTACTCTTTCATCGGTGCCTATAACATACATATAGAATAAGAAACTGCTACATAAAAATACAGCTCAAAGAGTCTGATCTTAAACTCAGCGAAATCAATAGCTAATTTTGTGTTTACTTTCGTATCTTTTGAATAAAGATCTACACTAACACAGAGTAAGATACTGCAATATTGTTTAACTGTGTGATTAACTATAAGTCCAAAATTAAGATTGTATTTTGCAGCCTTAGAATGAGGAGCCTTATGTGACTAAATAAACCATGTGTGAGTATATACTTTCTTCCTGTTCATAATTTATTTTAAATATTCTTGCTTCTAAGCTCCTTTTCCCTTTCCAGGACATCTGGTGTCTAAAAACCACAGCAGAACAGCTCCAGACTTTCTTATTTTGTAATTAAAGAAGGACTGGATATTTAGGTCTTGCTGTGAAGTTCACAGTATGTGCATTTATGATTCTGGCATATCCCTCTCCCTAACTAGTCTGGTTGCAATTTTTTAATCTTATCATAAGCTCAGAGCTGATAATTCAGAGTGTTTGTGATGCTGTGAAGGGACCTATTTCCTTAAAAAGTTGACCTTGGAATCTGTTTTGAGGGACAGGATTTAAGACAGAGGGAAGATGGGTTGTGGATCTCAAAGAGTTATGGCACATGGATTAATCTAAACAATCCACACGAGATCTAAAGTATTGACATCTATGACATTTGAGCTAGCCACAGTATCTTTCCTTAGCAGCCAATAGAGATACTATAGAATCACAGAATCTTAGAATGATAGAATGGTTAACGTTGGAAAGGACTAGTTCCAAGCCCCCTGCCATGGGCAGGGACGTCTCACACTAGTCCATGTTGCCCAAGGCTCTGTCAAAGTTGGCCTTGAACACTGCCAGAAATGGAGCATTTACTACTTCTTTGGGCAACCCGTTCCAGAGCCTCACCACCCTCATAGTAAAGAACTTCTTCCTTATATGGTTTATACTAATGTATCTAAGATGGCTTACAAGAGTAGTAACTGAAAAATTATTTTGCTTCCTTCCTTCCTATTTTGCTTCCTTCCTATTTGAATATTAAGGTCACCTAAAGTAATTAACTGAGATATATGTAGGTGTTTTTTCTATAGACCTCTAGATTCATGCTAAGGTCTGGAATGGCTAAGGATCCCTGAATACCTATTTTGTAGAAGCATGGCATTGCTAGGTTACTTGACCAGCAGGAACTCCATTCTATGATAATTTTCTAGATATTTCAATGAAGGTAATGTTGGATTTCAGCCAGTTTAACCCTATTTCCTGTTCCTTTTTGAATTTTCTCAGTTATAAAAGACAAATTAACTTTTTGTCTGTAAAACTCAAAGAAAAGTTCAAGCTAATTTAAATATTTCCACTCCTTTCCAATTGCTAAAAAATTACTTGTTTTTCTTCCATAATCTCTTTTAAATATTCTTCTCCATTTATTAAAAAAAAGTCATATTATGCATTTATTACCCCTACTAGCATACAAGGGCTAAAAACACACGTTTATAAAAAAAAAGAAAGCTGAATTCCATCTTTCTACCTTTCTATGTTTATATAATGAATATCTAAAGAGCTGCTTTAAAAATTCAATTAAATTATATTCCCTATGGGATCATTTTAAGAATTGGAAGTCTTCACCATGAACGTTCAAAGAAATGTTTGATTTGGGTTGTCAAAACAATGACAGAAATGACAGAATCTTCAATTTAGCTTTCACACAACTTGTTTTAAGTAGCCTCTGGAGATTTATAAGTACATTTAGAAACACAAAGGAAGACGGGAATTACCAAGAACAATTAATGTTAATTTTCTAAGTGACGCTTCTCAGCTACTGAGAGGTAGCCACCTTATCTACCACCTGTAGATAAGTTTTCCAGCTTTATAGGTGGCGATCATGCTCATTCTGCAGATATGGGTAATAAAGTAATAATATCTGTATGTGATCTGCTATGCTCAAGTAACAATCTCCAAGAAGTTAGCTTTTAGGTAACCTTTCCAGCAAAGCACTATTCATTGCTGTAAATTATCACATCCAAATGCAGGAACAATTTCTGCTACTTCACTCCAAACATTCTTCAGCAGAACTACTTTTAAGTCACTATAAATAGCAGGAAAAGGTGTCCTGCTCCCTTCTAAGGCTGACAAGAAACAAATTTATTGTAGAAAAATCATTTCTTAGCAACAAGTTACTATATTTTAAAGGGCTAGTGGTTTGACTTAAGATTCAATTTTTTTTTTCTAGATTAAGCCCAAATAATTCCAAATTATGCTCTATTCCAGTTGAGTTAAAATCCCTACCAGTTCCTTAATTTCCTTATAGAGTTGGTTTTGTTTGTTTGGTTGGTTTTTCTCCCTGTTCTTTTTTTAAAGTTCAGTTTTATTAGGGCAGTTCATGAACAACAGTATGTAACACCTGCTTTTGTGCATGATGATACTGAGAAAAAATAAGCTTCTTCCAATAAATTATCAGTAGATTGGAGATGTTTTCTATCTAGTTCTTACTCAAATAAATTATTCTATTTTTAACAACATTTTGTAGAAGACTAAAATGGGGAGAGCATTTAAATTGAAATTTATGAATAAAGAGTTCAGAGTGCTAGTTAATCTCAAGATTTTTATTTGACTGTCAAATATTTTTTTTACAGTAAAGTTTAATTCAGAGAGTACGTGCATAAAAAAATCCTTGATTAAATTTGCATAAAGCCAATGGAAAAAAGCTTGTCATTGTCTAAAAGTAGAAAAAGTTCTGCTCTAACCAAGAGAACTAAAGATGTTTGTTTTAAATGACACACATTTTTTATTAAATGTGTAACCACAGAAAGTTTTATCATATGGAATGCATTCTAGCTTTGTGGAACTAACACACACTGTCATTGCAGACTAATCACTATTTCAGTAACTTTGAAGAAACTTAGGACTGCTTCAAAGTGCCAAGAAAAAAAAAAAGACATTACTAGTAATAGTTTTTTTAAACATCTAGGGAAAGTTGCTTTGCTATTTTGAAGGGCTAAGGACTGTATAAAATAAATGACGCACAGGCTTTAAAAATATTCTTGATAACATTAAAATAAACATCTGATAGTTTTACGCCATCTAGGGCCTCCCTCTCTTGCCTTGCTAAGAAGTAAGAACACTGTAATGTATTTCTAGCTGCTTCTGGTATATTCAATATTTCTTTGAGGATGCATCATCTGTCTTCTGTCAGCATCACTTTCCTGTCTATCCAAATATTGTTTCCTACTGTATATTAATTAAGGTGTACGAAATAAACATTGCTAAGGGATTTGCAGACACGCAATCTTCTGTGAATCTCTAGAATTTACCAAGAATACAGCTGATCTCAAGCCGCAGCATGTTTTTCCAAGGTTTTTATAGTAAAGTACCACCTTTAAATTACATTCAAAATGCATCTGTGGGTCATGGAATCCAGTGGCATAACTGGCACCAAAGTTGTGTAAATTATTTCCTCTGAGCCTTGTGAAAGAAATCTTGTTCAGGATTAGTTATTAAACCCAAGGAGCTTTATGGAATTGTAAGTAAGTCTTTTCATAACACAATTATAACAACATAGATAAAAAGTCTTCTTTGTAACTGAAATAAATTTCATTACTAAATGTTGTCATGATAGTTTTTGCCAAAATTCTTCCCACATATCTTAAACTTCTCTTAGTATTTAATCTCTTCCCTGAAAGAAACGAATTATCCTCTGAGCACAGAAAAAGCCTAGAAAACTGAATTAAACCAGACACCTTACTTCAGGCATTTGAATCTAGGTGGAATAACTGGTATTGAAAATGACTTAAGAATACAGTGTACATTTTTAGGTAAATATAGAGATACTGAGAATAATCAATCATTAGTTCTGACGTATTAACATTCAGATTACTGATCAGGATAATATCACAAGTAAGATGAAGAAAGGTATACATTAGTTTATATGTAGGTAGGGAGATGGCAAAATACTATGTTTTTAAAGGTAATCAAGTAAATACATGGTCGATGTATTTTAGAGACTTATTAACATATAGACGTGGCACTTACAGGTGTGATTTTGTGGTGGACTTAGAATCACAGATTCATAGAATGGTTAGAGTTGGAAAGGACCTTAAGGTCATCTAGTTCCAACCCACCTGGCCATGGGCAGGGAGCCTCACACTAGACCGTGCCACCCAAGGCTCTGTCCAACCTGGCCTCGGACGCTGCCAGGGATGGAGCATTCACAATTTCTTTGGGCAACCTGTTCCTATTCCTCACCACTCTCACAGTAAAGAACTTCTTCCTTCTATCTAACCTGAACTTCCCCTGTTTAAGTTTGAACCGATTACCCGTTGCCCTATCGCTACAGTCCCTGATGAAGAGTCCCTCCCCAGCATCCTTATAGGGCCCCTTCAGATACTGGAAGGCTGCTATGAGGTCTCCACGCAGCCTTCTCTTCTCCAGGCTGAACAGCCCCAACTTTCTCAGCCTGTGTTCATACAGGAGGTGCTCCAGCCTCCTCCTCATCTTCGTGGCCCTCCTCCGGACTTGCTCCAACAGCTCCATGTCCTTCTTATGTTGAGGACACCAGAACCACACGCAGTACTCCAAGTGAGGTCTCACAAGAGCAAGAGTAGAGGGGCAGGATCACCTCCTTTGACCTGCTCGGCATACTTCTTTTGATGCAGCCCAGGATACAGTTGGCTTTCTGGGCTGCGAGGGCACATTGAAGCTGGCTCATGTTCAGTTCCACATTGACCAACACCCCCAAGTCCTTCTCCACAGGGCTGCTCTGAATCACTTCTCCGCCCAACCTGTAGCTGTGCCTGGGATTGCCCTGACTCAGGTGTAGGACCTTGCACTTGGCTTGGTTAAACTTCATGAGGTTGGCATTGGCCCACCTCTCAAGTGGGTCAAGGTCCCTCTGGATGGCATCCCTTCCCTCCAGCATATCAACCGATCCACATAACTTAGTGTCACTGGCAAACTTGCTGAGGGCACACTCAATCCCACTGTCCATGTTACCGACAAAGATATTGAACAGGATCAGTCCCAATACCAACCCCTGAGGGACACCACTTGTTACCGGTCTCCATTCGGGCACTAAGCTGTTGACTGCAACTCTTTGCACACAGCCATCCAGCCAATTCTTTGTGCACCAGGTGGTCCATCCATCAGATTTCTGTCTCTCAAACGTTTTGCACAAGTCCAGGTAGACAACATCAGCTGCTTTGCCTCTATCCATCAGCTCTGTAGCCCCATCATAGAAGGCCACCAACTTGGTCAGACAGGATTTCCCCTTAGTGAAGCCATGTTGGCTGTCACCAACTATTTTGTCATTTTTCATGTGCCTTAGCATGGTTTCCAGGAGAGTGTGCTCCATGATCCTGCCAGGCACAGAGGTGAGACTGACTGGTCTGTAGTTTCCCAGGTCTTCCATTTTCCCCTTCTTGAAAATGGGGGTTATATTACCATTTTTCCAGTCATTGGGAACTTCACCTGGCTGCCATGATTTTTCAAATATGATGTGAAGTGGCTTAGCAACTTCATTCGCCAGCTCCCTCAGGACCCGCGGATGGATTTCATCAGGTCCCATGGACTTGTGCACATTCAGGTGCCTAAAATGGTCTTGAACGTGATCCTCTCCTACAGTGGTCCTAAGGTCTTCATTCTCCCAGTCCCTGCACTTGCCTTCCAAGACTTGAGCAGCATGGTCAGAGCATTTGCTGGCGAAGACTGAGGCACAGAAATTATTGAGAACCTCAGCCTTCTCCAAATCCAGGGTAGCCAATTCTTCTATTTCCTTCTGGAAAAGGCCCACATTACCCCTAATCTGTCTTTTGTTTGCGACATACCTATAGAAGCCCTTCCTGTTATCTTTCACATCCCTGGCCAGACTCAATTCTAACTGGGCCTTAGATTTCCTGACGTGACCTCGAGCTTCCTGGACAATGTCGCTGTATTTTTCCCAGGCTGCCTGTCCTCACTTCCACCTTCTATAAGCTTCTGTTTTTGCTTCTGAAATGTGTCCGTAAAACCTCATCTAGTTGCAATATCTTTTGTTAGTTGTTAATCCAGCATTTAACTTACTGTTAGTTCTAGCAGAGCTGTGAGGCTGTGAGGATATTGCAGCCTGAAAGGGAAATTGCCACACATTTTGAAGACATTGATGACCCCTTACACTACCACCTACTTTGGATCTCCTTTTTGCTACATTTGCTCTTTAGTTTTCTAACAGTGATTAATTCCAGTTTAATTACACAAACAAACAAGCAAACAAATAAATCATCTTGGCATGGAAAAGTAAAAAAAAAAAAAAAAAACCAAAAAAACCCACACATGAGTCAGGGATCTATGTTAAAAAAATAGATGTTAAAATGTGGTTTGAATTCTTATTTAAAGAATAAAGCAACATATTATGAGTACAGTTCCATCAGCGAATGGGAAAGTGTCAACAGAATGAAATATTGTCATAGGTTCATGGTTTCCTTTTCTTCTTCAAATGAGGGAAACATGGATTGTATGGCAATATTCTATTAAGCTGCTTTTTTTCTCCATTGCACAAAATGACTTATAGTTGTAGTCAGTTGTTCTAAGTCCTAGTATTCATGTCAAAGTTACTCATCACTCTAGCTAAATATGAGATTTACTTTTGGTTTATAAAAATAAATCACTTGTATGCCAGACTTTTTTATTGTGGAAACTAAAGTTTTCTTATGACTGACTTAATATACTCACTTTTGCTCTACCTCTCTCATTATAAGAACTATTGATTCTGGTAGCAAATCTAGGGGAGTGTTGAAAGCAGTTGTTACCAAACTTTCAAATTTGTATTTTTTTTACATGTTTTGGTACTCACACATTAAAGAATTCTACATTGTCCTTTAAGTTTTATGGTTTTCAGATGTCTTCTTTTTTTTTTTTTTTTTTAAATCAGACAAACACAGTCTTTTTGAACAGCTGAAATACCTTTTCTTTTAAAAGAATATTCCTGATGAAAGGTTTTGACAAGCTTTACTTAATAATATTTCAGAAAATGTCTTTAAACCCAGGGAAAAATGAGATCATAAAGCCATAAAGTGATGTGTATGATAAAGAAACATAACAGTATAAAGCAGCTATATACAAACCAAGCTGCATTGCGCCTCATGTCACTGTCCTACCAAAACTTTGTGTGACAGTCAGAATATGTAACATTCATAAGTGATGCCCTGATCTAAGAAAGACCTAATGTATGATTTGTTCCTAGACAAGCCAGTCATAGATGAGATAGGAATAAAGATGTTTGCTATCGGGAAGCCCTTCTTTTCTAAAGATGCTAGTATAAATCATAAAATCATAGAATCATTTAGACTGGAGAAGACCTTTAAGATCATTAAGTCTAACTGTTCACCTAACACTGCCAAGTCCACCACTAAACCATGCCCATAAATGCCACATCTGCATGTCTTTTAAATAACTCCAGGGATGGGGACTTAACCACTTCCCTAGTCCTGCTGGCCATGCTTTTTCTGATACAAGCCAGGATGCCGTTGACCTTCTTGGCCACTTGGGGACACTGCCAGTTCACATTCAGCCAACTGTCAAACAACACTCCCAGGTCTTTTTCCACCATGCAGCTTTCCATCCACTCGTCCCTAACCCTGTAGCATTGCATGGTGTCGCTGAGACCCGGCAGTGAGCCTTGTTGAACTTCGTACCATTTGCCTCAGCCCATTGATCCAGCCTGTTCAGATCCCTCTGTATCATAGAATCACAGAATGATTAGGGCTGGAAAGGACCTTAAGATCACCTAGTTCCAACCCACCTGGCCATGGGCAGGGAGCCTCACACTAGACCGTGCCACCTAAGGCTCTGTCCAACCTGGCCTCGGACGCTGCCAGGGATGGAGCATTCACAATTTCCTTGGGCAACCTGTTCCTGTTCCTCACCACCCTCACAGTAAAGAACTTCTTCCTTCTATCTAACCTGAACTTCCCCTGTTTAAGTTTGAACCGATTACCCGTTGCCCTATCGCTACAGTCCCTGATGAAGAGTCCCTCCCCAGCATCTTTATAGGCTCCCTTCAGATACTGGAAGGCTGCTATGAGGTCTCCACGCAGCCTTTTCTTCTCCAGGCTGAACAGCCCCAACTTTCTCAGCCTGTGTTCATACGGGAGGTGCTCCAGCCTCCTCCTCATCTTCGTGGCCCTCCTCCGGACTTGCTCCAACAGCTCCATGTCCTTCTTATGTTGAGGACACCAGAACCGCACACAGTACTCCAAGTGAGGTCTCACAAGAGCAAGAGTAGAGGGGCAGGATCACCTCCTTCAACCTGCTGGTCACGCTGCTTCTGATGCAGCCCAGTATAGGGTTGGCCTATACTGTAGAGCCTTCCTACCCTCTAGCAGATCAACACTCCCACCCAGCTTGGTGTCATCTACAATGTGACTAAGTTAACCTCATATAATCTTGAACCTAAATACAGGTGGAATAAATTTTGTATTCAGTCTACAAAGAGGGGAGCAAGGGGAAGAATTCTCCTTTGCATTTTCTTTCGCAATACTTGCTGGTCTTCAACCCAGTCAGAAACACAGTAATATATATATTATATTTATACTATACTATACATTTATACTGATTTATACTATAAAATAAGTATTATATAAGTATTTTTCATCACTGTAATAATACTGATTGCATAACCAGCAACAAGTATTTTATGACACAGTTAAATATAAATGTATACATAGTGTGTAACTGAAAAGGAGAAAAGGGAAACCTGTGGTACAGATGAAGAGACAACATACAGGAAACCAAATGTGAGTAGTCAAATCTGCAAGATGTCACAAGACTGTGATAATAGACAAGAAAGGTATTCTATGGAACCCCATCAATCCTGCTGAATAGCTAGGAAATATGATTAGTGAAACCCAGGTAAAAACCAATCATTGAAAACCAGACAAAATACATAAGGATCAGATGAGATCGTCCCCTTTTCTTTTGGTGAGTGCTTCCCTCCCTTCCCTTCCCTTCCCTTCCCTTGCCTTTCCTTCCCTTCCCTTCCCTTCCCTTCCCTTCCCTTCCCTTCCCTTCCCTTCCCTTCCCTTCCCTTCCCTTCCCTTCCCTTCCCTTCCCTTCCCTTCCCTTCCCTTCCCTTCCCTTCCCTTCCCTTCCCTTCCTTTCCCTTCCCTTTCATTTTTTTAGCAGACTTCTAGCCACAAGGCTGATCATCATCCTGCCTCCACCTCTCACCAGATCCGTTCAGTTTTGTGTGCATAACATTACCTAGTACTGCACTTACTCATCTTGTACCTAGGTGCACTTATCCATCAGCAGGTCACACGCTTGACATGTCCTATGACATGTCCTCTAGTGACCTCTAGTGACCTCTAGAGTTAGAAGAAAACTGTCCACTGAAATAAAGCCTGTATGTACCTTACAATATACATGATACATGAGAGTTCATATTCAGAGCTCAGGCAAAAATCTTTTTTAGGCACCTCATAATTCAGTCAGTGCCCTGCCAAGTTGCTCCAACCGGTTCCTCTGCCATTTACTTTGAACCACATCTGACCTAGCAGAAACATTGCCAGATAATACATTTTAGTTATTGTCAGTATATGAGCAGACCTTAAAAGTAGACAGGGTTTATAGGTAGAGCTTAGACCTCTGTCTCAAAAAGCAGAGTGAAAGCAGCAGACTGACAGTGTCATCACGCTTTGACAGCTTAAACTATACACCTAAATGTCCCCCATGCTCTAGCTATTCTTTCCCAGCCTCCTACTCCAAACTAATCTGCTAATCTGCTTTGTGTATCATCTCCGAATTTCACGTTGCTCAGTCATCCTCCACATTCTCCCTCAGCATTAATCTGAAGTGACAGTGTCTCCCATCTTTTTGTCTGCAGTGAATAATCTGGTATTCTCCTAGCTTTTGTGGTTGTATTAATCATTTAAAAGATGCTTCACAAGACCAAGCTATAGTCTCTCTCCTTCTTGATCCTGCATCTCTTAATAATTGATTTCCTCACCATCTTAGAAATCTTCTGTTAATTTTGGTCTTCCTTACTTTATCCAATACATGCAGTAAGTGACTCTAACACACTGGGTCAAGATGTCAGAACTTGCACAGCTTTGACCAAATGATGAATACCTCAGAAAATGGGAAGCTAGTCTGTTTCCAATGATTCTTTTCTCTGTTGGTGTACTTTCTGGTCCACAGTTAATTTCTTTCCATTTCCTCTTCTTTTGCCTTCTGTACTCTGTGGGGTTTTAATTTAATTTACTAATGGACAAAAATTATACTTATACTTTCGAGGTAGAGAAGGAATAATAGAATGAAAAAGGTAGCTAAAATTAGTGTCTTGCAGTGAAATTTTCCAGAGTATCCATGCTGAATTCACAAGTCAGTTTCCAAGAAGATCTACTCATTTTGCTTTTCCTTCTTATTCCTAGCTGCATGGTCAAGCATACTGTGCCCTCTCTTTTACGTACTCCATCTCTCCTTAGACTTGGATGAAGCATTACATCTCCCAACACAGTCAAAAATCTATCTGTGATTTTAGGTTTTTTCCCCCAGGTTGCCTTTTTTTTGTGGTTGAATGAGCTGAACTAGTTCATTGAGAAATTAGATGAGCAGTTGATCGGCTCAAGAGAAACATCACAAGTAAGTTGAACATAGAGAGAGAAAAGTTAGACAAAGTGATGGGACAACCTCTTGCTTTGGAGAACTACTCATAGCCGGACTGGCTCATCTGCTTTGTGAAGCTTCATCCTGAAACATGAGCAGGTTTAAAAAATAGCAATAGTAGCATAACAAGATTTCCTGTCCTTCTTCTTCTTCTACTATCTCATCAAGATGACACATATAACCATCTTTAGTATAGTTAAAAATCTCTCAAAAAATGTGCAGGGAAAGATTTTTTGTTGAAGGACAGCTAGAAGCATGGGGATATGGAGAGCTTTAAAGTGGAACTTCCAAAACCTTTGCTGTTCTTGCTTTGTTCAATGAGACTTCAGTGAGATTTTGATCATAAAAGCCCAGGGATATAGATCTATATAAAATTCATGGACAGCTGATGTCTGTGGTGACCTCAAAAACTGAGCATAAAAAATAGACCTAATACTCTCCATAAATATTTATTTCAACAGAATTAATATCTATGCAGAGAAATGTGTTTCAGCTGCAGAGCCTACTACTTGTATAGTTATGTAGAAATCCATAAAATTCAGTATGACAAGTTATAAGATAAAAGGTTTCCTACACTTGACGGTGTCTACAGCTGTTACCATGAAGTTTTCATAGAGTTTTTTTCTTCTTTCTATGAAGTTGTTGTTTGTTTGTTTGTTTTTTGAAGAAAAAACATTGAAGTCCTAGATGGCTGCTGTCAGGTCAGTTCTTCTTTTGCTTGTGCTTCCATATCACTATTTTTCATTTGCTTACATGATGCTTGGGGAAAAGGAGAACAAATGTATGCAAGTAACTTCAAAGAACAGTGACAGAAAAACATCAAAAAAATCGTAAGATACTCAAGAAGAGGTCAATATTGATCTCCCTCTCAGATGTACTTTGCCTTTTTTTTTTTTTATTTGCTGCATTTAGACAAGATTGGTCATTTATTTTCCTTTTAACCCCCTGACATCAATAAGAATACACAGACATGCAGAGCTTTTGAAAAGGAAGATGCTTAGACTTCTCAGTCCTTGATCCAAAAGCTATTGTTGCCAATAGCAAGATTTCTAGTAATTTCAAAAAATTTCCAGCCATTTCAACATACTTTAGATCAAGCACTCTTTCTGAATTTAGGAAACTAAATGTAGGTGTCATTTATTCACAGATAAAATGTAATATTAAGACTGGAAAAAGATATTAGTCAGTTTTGTGTCTGTTGACCTTCAGACAGTAACTAAAAAAAACACAACAAATCTTTCGAAGTGACACTGAACAACCACGTACCAGGATTCATTTTTTTCCCTTAAGAAAATTGAGAAATTAGAAATGGCTTACCAGATCCTTATTTAGATCACACTCCCAGTATAGCTGTAAATGTGATTAAACTAGGAAGTTTTGGAGAGGAGTAGGTGTAATTCAGATATGCATCGTAGCTTTGACATTAATTCAAAGTCTAAATAATAAAAATACAATTATAGCCCCTGCATGTAGGTGGACAGAGATATATCTACCTACTTATTCGTAGACAAATACTAAATATTTTTTTAGAATATCCATCTTTATGCATGTTTAGATGGTTTAATAAATGATGAAGAGAACACAACAGGAGCTTATTTCAATAATTTTTTTGATATATATAAATATCAGGAGATACAATTACTTTTAGTGTCTGTATTAAAAAAATTATTTAGTCCTGCAGAATCCTCACTGTAAATTTCGATAAATTATTCCAGTTGTAAATCACTGTCTTCATATAAGCTCACAAAGAAAGGAAACAAAGCAAAATTAAATGTTTTTTTCCTTGCAGAGTGTGCTTTATTTCCAGTTTAAGTTTAATGCTTTTAGATATACCTGGTTTATCCTAGATATCCAAGTCTAGGAGAGTCACTATTCAGTAACTCATTTCTAGCCTTTTTAAGCAAACAGAGAAAAATAAAAAATCTCCAGGGTAAATTATGTTATTCTTCAATAATTCTGTCACATTCAGATGAATTTCTCTCTGAACATAGGTGGCTTTTACCACTTACTGTATAGGGATACAGTACTAACTAATTCAGATTTAGGGATTTTAATTATATATTTCTAAAGTTAAAAGAAATAAACTGAACCTTGCATTTTGCTATTCTGTTATACAGATGAAGAGTAATCTATTATAATTTTATTTTCCACATTTGGAAATTATGCTGTACACCAGCTAAAGGAAACCAGTTGGGCTAATATATTGAATACGTGTTTTCACTTTGCTAACCAGTTGGTCTGCTTACCAACCAAAGGCTGTGAACAAAGGAATCTCTATAGTATCCCAGGCTCATCAGAACACCTCAAGCTACATAGAGAGCAACACCCTGCAACAATTATTGTGCAGTGTTTGACCTTACTATCTGCAACCACAAGAAATGTTAAATAACTCAGTAGTTACTGTTATTGAGAGAACTGGCTTTGTTTAGCCCTAGAAACAGAAGGTTAAGAGGAGATCTTATGTCTGTCTACAGATATTGGCAGAAGACTAGAATAGTGAAGACAACTAAATTCTTCTCAAAAGTGAACCACGAGAAAAGCAGTGATAGGACAAAAGGCTATGAACACAGCTATTTCTGAGTGGAGGATTTTTCTTTTCTTTTTTTTTAAATTTCTTTTCATGGTGGTGACATAGTGGAACAGGTTGCTCAGAGAGTTTGTGAAATCTTAATTCCTGGAGCTTTTCAGAATTCAGCTGGCCATCTGAGCTACTAGATCTAACTGGACGCTTTCCAACCTAAGTTATTCTATGATTCCATATACAAATAAAAAAAGATGTGTATATACACACACCCCCTTTATATATATATTATATATATATCATACATACATATATACATACATGCATAGTCGAAGGCTTTATCATATCCACTGTGAACAGTTGACCATCCCTTTGAATTTCCTTCTGTTTGTTACAGATAATCTTTCAAATTGCCTCTGGTTTATGTTATCAATGATATGATAGAATAAATGCAAATTACACACTCTTTTGTGTAATGTCAGTTTTACCTTCATTTTATGGTTGGCAGCTATCTAGCAAGGCTATTTTGAGGCTCTTTGTGATTGGCTATATCTAGCTGAGCTGTCTTCACCTTCTAAATAAAAATACATCCAGTTGCTAATGCTCACTTAAACTTGTGAAATAGATAAAAAAGAAAAAAATTAGGAATCACTATGAACATTTAAGGCTCAGTTCAGCTGTTTAAACATAGGGCATATAGTGCCATTTAAGCTACGCTGGGGTATTCAGGATATCCACACAGGCTTATCAGCTATAACACAGGATTTATGGAAGATCTACGTTATTCTGGAACACCAGCTGGAGGTCAGGTAGGAGATACTATGACATTTATAAAGGTATTTGAGAGCCGTGTCTGTATAATTGAACTGAGCCCTTTGAGGAGAAATTAACCTCATCTAAGCTTAAAATGTCTACATTTATAACTAGTCACCTTAGGCTCCTTTAATAAACAGCAGAGATTAAATCAGGCATTTTACCATAAGATTCATCTGTATAAAAGTAGATAACTACTTAGGATGAGATGAATCATATCTTGGAAAATCATAAGAAGACAGTCACGTTTTCGTTATTAGATACCACATAGACTTACATATCTGTATGTGATCAGGTAGATGTATTAGACTACTCAACAGACATATTTTAGCCTTTGATATTTAAGTATGCTAATTTCTTCAATAAGATAAGCGTAAAGCAGCTTGCTAAAGAAAAAAAAAAAAGAAAAAAAAAAAGATACAGGAAAACCTTTGCAATTGAGATGACAAGGCCAGACTATCACCGTCATGCTATTACTTCATTAGTGGGAGTTTTAGTATTAGTATTTCAGGTTGCTGAATAGATCCCTCTCCTGAAATCTAGGATCACAACTACAGTCAGTAGAGAATTATTTCAATATATTATAATTCACCAAAATTATGTTGCATTTCATTGATTTCAACAGTGCCAGACTATTATTTGTAACATTTATTCAAGTTTTCCTTTTAAACTTTCCAGCTGAGGAATTGCGTGTGGTTGGAGTAGCCAAATACTTGTTTCCATAATTAAGACTGTTAAATTGCCTTGCTATGGAATATGACTTCTACAATGTAAAATCTAAAATGTGTTATCAGATAAGATTTAAAACAAAATGGGAAAACACCTGTTTATTTTCATCACATTTTACATTTTTTTCTTAGAAATCAGATTCAAAGCATGTGTTATAGATTATACAATGTTATATATGATCTTCAGTGAGCAAAGTACTACGCTGTAAATCAGACCTTATCTCCTGAGAAACATATGATAAAATAATTAAATGCAGCTTTGGAGAAGTGCATATTCTATATGATTCTGTTTTGGAAAACTGGCAGGTACCTTTAATTCCTTTTATTGAGTACTGTGTAGTATGTTAATGAATGCAGGGATGAATTCTAAGCAACAAAGGTGCTTGGCAATGTAGCAATACAACCTTAAATAGGAGATACTAACCCTGTGTTCCATTTTGACAATATAATCCTTAAAAAAAAAAAAACAACAAACAAATTATTTTTTCCTAAGATATTTTTGGTGGATGTTTTGTTCCTATTTGCCATTATATTAAAGAATAAGGCTTTCCTCTGTATTTATTGAAAACAGGGCTAAACAAATTAAATCAAATTCACAAATAGTCAACTTGAGGTTCTGAAATTTAATTAGAAGTGACAGCTGTGCCTGCTTTTGTCTTTGGATAATAATATGCATGGATTTTGAGTAGGAATTAGGAAGGGGGAGGGGGAAGGAGAGAGAAACCTGAAAACCTGAATTATTATCCTTCAAAAAAAGGATTTGGGCACAGTTATGTCTTATTTAACTCAACAACCTCTTCCAGACTCCTCTTCTCCATTCCTATATTCATATATTTGAAGTAAAACCTTAAACTTACGTAATAAGGTTATCAGATATATACTAGTTTCCTTCAGGATCAAGCTGCCACATCAAATCTTCTTAAGATACAGAATTAGTATACATAAAAAATACTATATTATTAACTTAGAGAAATGAAATGTATACCATGAGGGACTTCTGCTATTTTTCTGGATTTTTGTTACATTATCAAAATTAAACTTGATCTCTGTCTTAAACAATCAACATGGGTCATATTCATGTCAGATTGATATTTAATCAAAATTGTGTTTCTGTGAATATAGGATGTGAATACTTTTAATGAGGTTTCAGTCACAGAATGATAAATTAAATGTGACAAAAGGCACATGCTAGCCTGTGGTGAAAAAAATAATGTCATGAATTTTATGAATGAATGATATGCAAGAAATCTAAGTGCAATTTTCATTTTATTTGGAAAGTTATTAAAATGACTGCCAAGGTTAAGTCTAATAAGCAGTCAGCCTCTCTAGGTTTCCTTTGAGTTGCAGAGTAGATAGTTAAAATATAGTATTCTAGTATTGAAATTACCTTTTTTGCCTAAAAAAATATTTAAGCATGCATTTGATGGAAGTGATCAATTCTTGTACCTAAACTTTGAGTAGGCAAAGCCTAATTGCCAGGTTCTCTCTGATCTATTGGTTATAAGAACAGCTCTTCTCAGGTATCCATCCTGATTGTCTATCATGTAGATATTTTCCTCTTGAAGTCAGTCAGGCACCGCAGTCATTCAGCAGGACTGTGACTCTGAAGGAGCTGTGAATATCATTTCTGGGAAAGCACCTCTTGGGAATTTGTCACACTCAGGGTTAGCGAATCTGAGATTCTTCCACATGCTGCCCCATGGCTACATTTTCCTTTGTCTTTTGCATACCCAGCAGGTTTTCCTTATTTAATTGGATGATCTACCCAATCACTTCATGTGTTTTTGTTATTTTTTGGTGAGATTTATTGCACATGGTGCTGCTTGCTTGCTTCTTCCTCTCATTCTAAGTGGATGACTGTGTTCTTGTGAATCAAATGTCTTGTCACTCTTGGGGGAAGTCCACAGAAGGAACTATGTGGGAAGCGTAGCTCACTTTCAATCTTTCAAAACAATATCTCAAAATCTCTCTGAAGCACCTACTTCTGCCTCTTTGCCTGCCTCAGTCTCTAGGCACAATGGAAACAGAATCATAGAATCATAGAGTGGTTTAGGTCAGAAGGGACCTTCAAAGATCACCTAGTCAAACCCCCCTGCTATGGGCAAGGACACTTTTCTCCAGACCAGGTTGCTCAGAGCTCCTGTCCAAACTTTGAGTACTTCCAACGATGGGACGTCAACAACTTCTCTGGGTAATCTGTTCCAGTGTCTCATCACCCTTGCAGCTGAATCTGGCACCTCTCTCTCAGAAATTACCAGTGTGTAAGAATCTGATGGGATAGGCAAGAGCTACAGTCAAAATCATAATTCTTTCAGAGTAACAGTTAAATGTATTATTTCCTTTGCCAATGTGGCATCTTGCTTGAGTCACCACGTAGTTCTAATGGCACAGCTGGACCACTAAGTGGAGTTGGCTTTTACAAGCTTTCAATGCCCTCACCACTAAATGTTAGAAGAAATCATGCACAGGTGCTGAAGCACAGTATGGTGTCATAAGCCTGAGGGACTGCTTTTAATACTAATTTGCAGAGTACTTAAGATCCTACTTATACAGCCTCTGTACTACATATAGGCCACTTTGGAAAGCACTGAGAGTTACTGATTTTCAAGCATACTTGCAGCTGATGGGTTGATCCTGGTCTACGCGGTGGCAATTGTCAGCAATCTACATGTAAGGTCATGGGATTTAATAGCACTGGTGCAGAGCATTATAGACATAGACATTATTTCTACACTTTCCTGTGAGTATTGGGTACAATATCCTGTAACTCTTGGTACTGGAAGTTTCTGGGGTCCTTTCTCAGTAAGTTAAAGTTTGAATGAGTAAGTAATAGCTCATTCTGGAGTAAAATATTGGCTCATGAAATGCTCAGAAGAAAGGCAAGGTAAAGTCATGCTGGCAAAGCCAGAATAAATAGTGATGTATTTAAGAAGTGAGATTTCAGGCAGGTAAGGCTTAGAAAAAGTGGAAGAGTGAAACAAGTGTGTTTCACGAAGGACAGTGTTTTTTGCACTCTTTTTTGTTTGGTTTTGTTTTGGTTTTGGTTTTTTCTTGTTTTGTTGGTTTTTTCTTGTTTTGTTGGGTTTTTTTTGTTTTTTTAGCTTTTAAAAGCAGCAGTCAGTTTGGGTTGATTTGATAGCCTCTGTGAGTTTAGCCATATTAAAGCTAAATAAGCTTGCTATCTATGTTCTTTATATGTCATCTCAAGACACCGTTTCAGAACATGGCTGTCTATAAACCATAAAAGAAGTCTATTTGACAAACTCAGCTAGTGTCTAACTTTTGAGCCCTTAAATTTTGTAACATAAATCCAATGTTTTATGTCAAAAAATACATGTTAAATCTCCAGATTGGCTGAAGTATCTTCCTCTTATTAAGACTGTTCTGCATTGTACTTCAACCCTTGTAATGTATGCAGTATTTTTTAAAACTTCATACACAAATGATTTTGTTTCCTTTTTCTAAGTTCCCATGAAACAGCTTTGTCTATATAAAAGCCTTCTTGAGAAAGAGAAACACTGAACTAGGAAAAAGCAGAATGATCAATATGAAATATCTGAGTACCACTTTTTCTCAAGATTTATCTGTCTTGAAATGTGTTATGAAAAATGCACTTCACAGGGCAACTGGCAACATTAATAACTCAAAAAATACAAACTATAGATAAAGGAGGAAGCTTTCATGTAGTTTGATACAATCAGTTAATGGGCTTATTCAATCTGGTTAACTTTAGTATCTGTTATTAAATTTTGAGACTACAGTGCTTATTTAAAAGTGTGCACGCACATGGTTTTTACTTTTGCTGAAAATAAGAGGACTAAAAATCATATTTTACTTATCTTAGTACTTCCCGGAGAATTATTTCCAACTAGTGATAACAGACTACATATCAGCTAGTCTTGTTTTCTGGCTTTTTTATGCCTGACTTTGTCAAATTTTTCTGAATATCATGCTTCTTGTGGCATAGATTCTAAACTCTTTTGTTGGGTAGATGGAATGTCTTATTTGCTTATTTTTTAATATGATGGTGAAACTCTGATTCAAACCAATATGTGGTTAGGCTGAATAGAAAGTCAAAAATCATTCCTGACTTCAGTAATTGTTGGAGAATCTGGGACAGACTACCAGTTTTTAAAGTATGTTAAACCTGACCCTCACTACCTCAAGTCAGAGAGTTTCTCTCCATTGTCCCATACTTAGACCTTGGGACTCACTCAGAGAAACCTGGTCTGTTGATGGGGGAGAGTGTGTTCAGTCACAGTCTTGCCAAGGTGGTGAAGAAGGCTTTAAACTAAAGTTGCCAGGGGAAGGAAACCTCAATCCCTCCCTCTCCTACCAATCTGATGCTGGTGCCAGAAGGAGATGCCCAGAGCCTGGAGAGGGAGCACAGGTCAGCAATTGAGCACCTGATAAGCAGCACAAAGGATTTAGAGCCACTCCAGCCAACAAGCCAGCATCAGTGGGGGCTCAACTTAAATGTCTTTATGCCAGTGCACGTAGCATGGGAAACAAGCAAGAGGAGTTGGAAGTGTGCACACACCTGAAGGGCTACGACCTCATTGTCATCATTGAGATGTGGTGGGATGCCTTCTACAACTGGAGCGTTGGAATGGAAGGAAACAGGCTCTTCAGTAAAGAAAGCCCTGGGAGATGAGGAGGTGGTGTCACCCTCTACATCAGTGACCAGCTGGAGTGCACAGAACTCCACCTGAGATTGGATAACGAGCCAAATGAAAATTTATGTATCAGGATTAAGGAAGGGCAGGGACAGGGGACATTACAGTGGAGTCTGCTACTGGCCACCTGATCAGGAAGAACAGGTGGATGAGGCCCTCTATAGGCAAATAGGTGTGGCCTCATGTTCACAAGCCCTGGTTCTCAGAGGGGGACTTCAACCATCCTGATAACTGCTGGGGAAGAATACAGCAGGGCACAAGATATCCAGCAGGTTCCCGGAATGTGGTGATGATAACTTGCTTCTTCATATGGTAGAGGAACCAGTGAGGAGAGGGTCTATGCTGGACCTTGTCCTCACCAACAGGGAGGAGCTGGCGTGGAATATGAAGGTCAAGGGCAGCCTTTGCTACAATGACCATGAAATGGTGGAATTTGAGATCCTTAGGGCAATGAGGAGGGTGCACAGGAAGCTCACTACCCTGGAATTCAGGAGAATGGACTTTGGCCTCTTGAGGGATCTGCTTGGGAGAGAGCCATGGCATAAAGCCCAGGAGGGAAGAGAAGCCCAAGCTTGGTTAATATTCAAGGATCACCTCCTGCAAGCTCAGGAGCAATGCATCCCAACAAAGAGGAAGTCGGGCAGGAATGCCAGGAGTCCTGCAAGGATGAACAACAAGCTCCTGGAGAAAATCCAGCATAAAATGGAGGCCTACAGAGGATGGAAAAAAAGACAGGTAGTATGTGAGGAATACAGAGAAATAATCAGAGCAGCCAGGGATCAGGTTAGAAAAGCTAAAGCCCTGACAGAACTCCATCTGGTCAAGGACATTAAAGGCAACAAGAAAAACTTCTGTAGCTACATTGGGGATAACAGGAAGGCAAGGGAAAATGTGAACCCTTTCCAGAAGTGAATAGGAGACCTGGTCACCCAGGACAAGGAGAAGGCCGAGGTACACAAAGACATTTTTGCCTCAGTCTTCACCAGCAACAGCTTCAGCCACACTGCCCAAACAGCGGAAGGCAAGGGCAGAGACTGGGAGAATGGATAACTGCCTGCTGTAAAAGATCAGGTGCAACATCATCTAAGGAATCTGAAGGTGCACAAGTCCATGGGACCTAACAAGATACATCTGCAGGTCCTGAGGGAACTGGCAGATGTAGTTGCCAAGCCATTATCTACTATATTTGAGAAGTCATGGCAGTCTGGTAAAGTTCCTGCTGACTGGAAAAGGAGAAATATAACCCTCATTTTTAAAAAAGAAAAAACCAGGAAGACCCAGGGAACTACAGGCCAGTGAGTCTCACCTCAGTGCCTGGCAAGATCATGGGAGCAGATCCTCCTGGAAACGGTGTTAAGGCACATGGACAATAAGGGGGTGATTGGTGGCAGCCATCATGGCTTTACTAAGGGTAAATCGTGCCTGACAAATTTGGTGGCATATTACGACAGGGCCACGGAATTGGTGAATATGGGAAGAGCAACTGATGTCACCTACCTGGACTTGTGCAGAGCATTTGACACTGGCCAACATGACATTCTTGCCTCTAAACTTAGAGAGGCATGGATTTGATGGGTGGACCACTCACTGGATAAGGAATTGGCTGGATGGTCACGTTCAGAGATCTGTGATCAACAGCTCGATGTTCAAGTGGAGACCAGTGACCAGTGGTATTCCTCAAGGGTCAGTGTTGGGACTGATCCTGTTCAACATCCTGTTCGCTTTGTTGGCGACTTGGAAAATGGGATTGAGTGCACCCTCAGCAACTTTGCTGACAACACCAAGCCGTATGGTGTAGTCAACATGCTGGAGGGAAGGGATGCCATCCAGGGGGACCTTGACAGGCTCCAGAGGTGCCTGGACAGGCATCCAGAGATACAAACCCCATGAAGTTCAACAAGACTAAGTGCAAGGTCCTGCACCTGGGTCAGGGCAATCCCAAGCACAAATACAGGCTGGGCAGAGAATGGATTGAGAGAACTCCTAAGGGGAAAGACTTGAGGGTGTTGATTGACAAGAAGCTCAACATGAGCCAGCAATGTGTGCTTGCAGCCCAGAAAGACAAATGTATAGTGGGTTGCATCAAAAGAAGCATAACCAGCAGGTCAAGGGAGGTGATTCTTCCCCTCTTCTCCACTCTCATGAGCCCCCACCTGGAGTACTGCATTCAGCTCTGAGGCCCCCAACACAAGAGGGAAGCAGACCTGCTTGAGCGAGTCCAGAGGAAGGCCATGAAGGTGATCAGTGAGCAGGAGCACCTCTCCTCTGAAGACAGGCTGAGAGAGTTGGGCTTGTTCATCTTGGAGAAGAGAAGGCTTTGAGGAGTCTTTCAGTCCAGAAAGAGGGCCTGCAAGAAATCTGAAGAGGAACTTTTTACAAGGGCATGTAGTGATAGGACAAGGAGTAAAAGGTTTAAACTGAAACAGGGTAGATTTAGATTAGATACAAGGAAAAAACGAGGGTGATGAGACTGGAACAGGTTGCCCAGACAAGTTGTGGATGACATGTTCCTGGAAGTGTTGAAGGCCAGGTTAGATGGGCCTTTGAACACCCTGGTCTAGTGGAAGGTATCCCTGCAAAGAAAGGTGGGGGGGGGGGGGTGTTGGAACTAGATGATCTTTAAGGTCCCTTCTAACCCTAACCATTCTATGATTCTATGATGGTTATATGAGTTTAGTCATGTTTGGATGAGACTTCTGGGAAATATTTCCTTTTGATAATAGTATCAAGTGTTCAATAAGACACGGAAGTACGTGGAGGACTTTTAAAAATAGCTTAATGCAAAAAGAAAAGTTAAATTTTATGTACATTCTAGCTGTTAACACAAAGTTAGATATCAATATTCTCATTCATGTTACATGGCACCTAATTTCTCATAGAATTGTTCTTAGAATCAGAGTAGGAAACATGCATCTGCTTTAGTATCCAAGATAAACCTGAAGAAGAAACTTAAATGTTGACACTTGAAGGAATTTTCCAATGACATGCTCATTGAAATTATTACTTAATGCAAGACTTACCTAACACTTACTAGGTAACCTTGGAAACTGAAGAGCCTGCTAGGCTGTGTACTCTTTGAGTACACCAAACATTGCTTGAAGTTAGGCATCTTTAGTCACTTACATAAAAAAGGTCACACACACCACAAAACATACATACACACGTGCAAACACAAAACCTAGACAGAGAAAGAGTGGAGATACTGCTTACATTCTAAACAGTATTTTTTGTGGTTTTAGCCCTGAAAAACACTAACTGGATCTACTTTACTCTTCAGACAGAAAAGTACTCAGACTTTATTCTACATTTCAGTCCTCTTTGTCGAACTCTCATTCTGTACCTTAAATTTTAAACTTGACAGCTAGTAATAGAAGATAAGTATTTGAACAGATTTGATTTATTGTCTCTTCTCATCCACCCTTTCAATAGCAGATAGCTTTGGTAATTATTAAATGATGGCTAACATATGCTGGTTTTTGGAGGAGTTTGGTTAGGTTCATGTGAGCATTTGTGGGTGGGGTTTTTTCTTCTTCCCCCCCTCCCCCCCCCCCAGTTTTCTGTAACTTTGATTCATCAACTTTTCAGTTGTTTTTCAGATAAATCAGTTCATTCTCTTTAGTATTGTCAGTTGCAGTGAAATAGATATTTCCTCAACTAGATTAACTAGTTCTTATAAAATAATGGCCCATATGCTTATTCTGTGCAGTGACTGAAACTTACTTGGTCTGACCTCACTGTGTTTGGGGCAGTGATGTCTAGAGGTACTATACTTCACCATCATTTCGGAAAGAATGTCAGTGTTAAAAAAGGACTATAATAGATGCTCTTCCTGGGTTCCTGGATTCATTTAACCAAGCAGAGAGCATTTTTCAACTGACGGCTTTGTTATATGTTTTAAGGAAATACTGAACTAGAATTTGTTCCTTCCTGTAGACAATGAAGAATGTTTTTTAAAAAATATTCTTACACTTAACCAACCCTCAGTCAATCATTGCTGAAGTATTTTTTTGAACTACATAAGAAAAGGGTAGATGTCATAACGTGCTGCATGTTAAGAAATAGTTAATTAATGTACCAATAAAAATATTAATATAATATCAACAGTGCAGATGATATCTATCTATACTGCACCATATTGTAATAATAGATTCTGGATCCTGTGTTTTGATTATTAATTTACATGAAGTCAGTGTAACAAAGTCTTTAATCAAAAGTGATATTTTTGCTGAAGTTTCCTCTTTTTATTTTGCTTCTCTAGCGGCAGATATACATGCAGAACAAACACGCTTTATTTCCAACTGACATTTAAAGCACACTTTTGCCTTTTATATTTTTCTGCTTGAATAAAACAGTTACCCAATATAATAACAGAAATTTTTCAACCTCCATCTTGCTGTGTTTGTTTGGAACTATAACTGAAAATGTCAGAAAAAAGAAAGTAAGAAAAATAGCACACTGCAGATTGCAGAATAATTGATGAGAAAAAAATAGAGAATGAAATATTTTAAAATACCTAGGGTTTTTTTTAAATATATAGCTGAAGTGTTAGCCTGTGTCTTTTTATAAAACAATGTGATAGAGAAAATAATTTAAAAAAATAAAAATTTCTGAAAACTTTGTGAGTTATACCACAACTCTATATTTAAAGATCCAGGGCCTCATCATGCTGTGAAGTTAATTGCAAAATCCTTTTGACATTCATGAGAAAAGATCTAGTCCTTGGTAGACAACAAATGACATAGTGTCCCGAAAACAGGAACCACTGATTTTGACCATCCTTTTTCAATCATTATCAAGAAGAGAAATTTAATTTTGAGATGTACTCAGAATTAACCAGGTCCCATTTGTTGTCTCCTTCATTAACTTCTATATCTTTCTAAAATTTCATGCTCCAGTTCATTAACTGGATTTGTACCACTAGATGAAGTTATTAATTTTAACATAAGATACTGTCTGCATACTGAAGTAAATCAGGTTATCATCTATTTCTGCCTATCATAGAATCATAGAACAGTTAGATACAGCCATTTCTGCAGTGTTGTCCCTTTCCAAGAAGAGGAAACAATTTCAAAGAGAATGAAAGTTTAGACTTTAGCCTTCTTCATACTTTTTTTCCATCATTATTCCTTTTTCCTGTCCTTTCTCCTGATCTGTCCTGTCCTGTCCTGCCCTCTCTTCTCCTCTCCTCTCCTTTCCTTTCCTCTCCTTTTCTGTTTTCTCCTCTTTTCCTCTTTTGATACCACATCCCTTCTCAGGGCTTCCAATAGTACTTTCAGCCAAATGACTCCCATCTGTCCTTACACTTACTTTTTTCATTCTTCAGTCCTTCCCAGTGATAAATGAAACAATAAAAACAAACTACTACATCTAAATACTGGAGAGTTTCGAGGTTTTGTTTTGGTTGGTTGTTTTGTTTTTTGTTTTTGGTTTTTTTTTTGAAGTATCTAAAAATCATAATGATGGCATAAAATGTAAACTGTTGATAACTCATATTGCCAGTCTAATTTCTATTAACAATATTAAAAAAAAAAAAAAAAAAGGTGATTGGAGCTAGGAACTAACCTTCACAAAGAGTCCATTAAAGGAGTTACTTTCTGTTTTAGAATGTCTTAACTTAATCAGTAAAGTAGAAGAAATGTGGTACATAAACTTTAGGATTTTGAAATAATGTTTTTTTTCATCTAAGTTATTCCAGTAAGTAAGCAGTCCTATAAGAAGAAAGTATTTTATTTGATAAGAAAACAGTGAAGAAAGAGGGAATAGAATGACTAGTTTTTATCAGTGATAAAAGTAAGAAAAGCTATTTCACCATAAGGATCTATGTTTAACATAGTTATATGTGGTCTCCAAAGAGGAAGCAAGGATTGAATGTGGAATTTGTATATTAAGTTTATTTAAAGTCAGGGAGAAGAGCACAGAAGTGTGAGTAGACATATTAAGATAAACCAGAAGGCAACTTATTATAAAAATTATTTCTGTGTTGACAGATGCTAAGTAATTTGTGGCCTCAATTTCAGGTTTTTTACGTACAGGATAATCTCCAGAAAAAGAGAAAGCATTTACATTGATATGGAGAAGCTTTAAAAACATAAAGATATTTGTAATAAGCATGTGTCCTGGGTTCAGCTATAGCAGTCATTTTTCTCCTTCTTAGTAGCTGGTGCAGTGCTGTGTTTTTTAACTTTCAGCCTGGGAACAACGCTGATAACACTGATGTTTTTAGTTGTTGCTAAGTAATGTTTATTCCAACCAAGGACTTTCTCAGTCTCATGCTTTGCCAGGGAGGAGGGGAAGCCGGGCGGAAGCAGAGACAGGACACCTGACCCAAACTAGCCAAAGGGGTATTCCATACCACAGCACGTCATGCCCAGTATATAAACCGGGGGGAGTTACCCGGAAGGCCTGATCACTGCTCGGGTCGGGCTGGGTATCGGTCGGCGGGTGGTGAGCAATTGTATCCTCTCCCCTTGTTATTTCACTAATCGTTATTATCATTGGTGGTAGCAGTAGTGGTTTTGTATTATACCTTAGTTGCGGGACTGCTCTTATCTCAACCCGTGGGAGTTACATTCTTCTCATTCTCCTCCCCATCCCTCCGGGAGCGGGGGGAGGAAGAAGGGGGGGGGAGGGGGAGTGAGCGAGCGGCTGTGTGGTTCTGAGTTACCGGCTGGGCTCAAACCACGACAGCATGTTAGGAATATGACAGTAATAAGAATAGAGAATAGACAAACAATGTAAGATATAGGATAGAATACCATGTTGTTTCATAAAAGGATACTTTATTGACTAAAATGAAGACAATTAAGAGGGAAGGTAGTGAAATTGCACATAATGGAATTCTATTGCAGAGAATAAAAACAAAGAACTCCTATGAAGACTTTTCTACATCTATGGAAAAAACACTTTCAAAGAAATTAAAAGGTTTCATACTTCAAAGCTAGTGACAATAATTTTTTTGTAGAATTTTTTTATGAACCCAGAACCTTGAAGTCTGTCCAAAGACCAAATTTGCACAATCACAAGATGAGAAGATTATGTTCAGTTACAATTTTTTATGGAAAACCTTGGAAAGGATTAGCAGAAAACAAAACATAATTCTCCTTTAAGACATCAAGCATCCAGATAAATGTTAAAAATTGTTCCCACTTGTCTTCATTGAATTTTTTTTTTGAACATAGTATGAATAATTTTATACTGAATATTGACAGATTCGGTGCGATACCAGGTGGACAACTAATGAGATCAAGTATGGCATCCCGTATGTTCCAGTAATGTGTGTGTGCTTGGGGGTAATTACCTGAACAAAAGGTAATGAACACCCTTTTGTTTCTCATTTCCTCAGTAGAGCAAACCTGCTTATAGTTGAATGGTGTCACAGCTTAACCCCAGTCAGTAACTAAATACCACACTCACTCCCTATTTCTCCTCTCCCCGGGCAGGTTGGGAGGGAGAATTGAAAGAATCTAAACCCCATGGATTGTGATGTGAACAGTTTAATAACTAAAAAAAGAAAAATATAATGATAATAGAAAGAATACCAACAATAATGATAATAATAGGAAAAAACAAGAAAAGAAATGAAAGCTCAGAAAACACAAGTGATTCACAATAGAATTGTTCACCACACGCCGACTGATATGCAGCCCGACCCGAGCCGTGATAACTTCCAGGCAATTCCCACCAGTTTATCTCCTGAGCATGATGTGCTGTGCTATGGAATACCCCTTTGGCTAGTTGGGGGCAGGTGTCCTGCCTCTGTTTCCTCCCAGCTTCTTGTGCCCCTCCTCACTGGCAGAGCATGAGACTGAAAAGTCCTTGATCAGGGTAAGTGCTGCTGAGCAACAACTAAAACATTGGTGTGTTATCAGCATTGTTCTCATACTAAAGCAAAAACACAACACTGTACAAGCTGCTAGGAAGAAAAATAACTGTTACAGCTGAAACCAGGACAAATATAATATATAAATGTTATCAATCAACGACTAAAAATATCATGAGTTTGGTTGGTTGTAGTTTTTTTTTCTTTCTTTGTTTTGTGGCCGGTCAGACATTACAGCTTTCTAGTTTATTTTCTTTTCAAAAAATGCTTGATCCATTATTAGCCTTTTGAATGCAATACTTACAAGGTATGTATTGCCTTTTTAGCATTTACTTAACATCAGTCTGCTGCTATTAATGCTTGCCTGGTAAACAAATGTGGAAAATGCACTTTTGTGATTATTCATACAAATTAATATTGACAACTTAATATGAGGTCCCTTTAAATGTTCTTTACTATGTTGCAGTATGACAGAATTAATAACTAGAATATCAAATGTGACATTTTATACAAAATCTCATGCCAATTGTTGGTTTGTGATTTGTGTCATCCTGGTTGCCAGTACCAATTCTATTTTTAACAATGAATACATTTCAGTAAATAATAACTTGCATAATGAACTGCAATTTGTCATATTCTTTGTTAAGTAAACTCATGAATCTGTACCGTTAATGTTTCACTAAAACTCCAATCGAATAGCAAGTGAGATGTTTTTATAGTCTTGAATAGACTTTTCTTAGACTATTGTCTTGGGTTCTGACCTGTGTTTTGTGCATAATCTCAATTTATTTTTACACTTCAATTACCCTTAAAATTAGAGATTTAAAGAAGTAACTATGGTATTAGTCCTTGCACATATTAGACATTACAAAACATCATTTTGTATTGGTTTGTTCAACTAAAAGCTCAGGTATCATCAAGTAAACTTGACAAAATATTGTAGCTCTGTGATGAAAATTCAGAATATGTTTTTGAAATAAACTTCTAAATATTGAATGTGACATCTATCTATTTTAATCAAATCTCTTCCCTCCCTTAATGCGTTTTCCTTCACTTCATGTCAGATCGTATGCAATGGCACAGCTATCTGTTTATCTGTGGAAAGTCAGAATAGTTAAGCTGACAAAAGAAACAAATGCATATTCATCTACTAATTCAGATGATTAAAGAAAGCTTTGTTTCATAGCGGAACATTAAATAATGTACAAATCAGAATATTAAAGGACAAGTTATTTCTCAACATATACACTTGATGGTTTAAAGAATTGTATAATATAATGTTAGATATAAAGGAATTTTTTAAAAAAAGAAATATGCTAAAACTTAACAATACAGAAAGACTGAAATATGGGATAATATATCATGACAGTAAGGCTGCAGTTCTTCAATATGTGACCATTCTTCACCCAAGCAGTCACACTGACTTCATTGTTTCTGCTCATGATAGTAAGAATTTCTTGTCTCAGTAAAATTACAGATGCTTGTATCCCATAACTACGTAAACAGAAATTGTGCTTGATATCAAGCTTGATATCTTACATTTTTTCTCAATTTTACTTTTATTTTGAACTTTGAGCTAAATACACTGTATTTTCCTTTGGTTGATGATGTAAGTCTATATATAATACTTATTAGAGACTCTGATGTCATAAATTGCTGCAAAAATGCTCACTGACATCTGAAGATTACACTTAAACAGAGCTATAGAATGCCTTCAGTATTCAGTCCTTAGAAACTGATTATTACTGTATGGATGTGTTTATAGTTCAGATTTAATTAGTCCCAATGATAAAAGATTTTGATTAAAACTAAATTTGCATTAAATAATTACAGGTTCTTCTGCAGCTAGCAAACTGAAAATAATATTGATGTATGCTACCTCCTCAAAAAAATCTAGTTGAGTCAGTATATCACACACAATTACAGAGATGGGTACTATGCAATGGCAGCACACCTATCTCATATATCAGACCCTCCTCCCAGTTTTGTATCATCTGCAAACTTATGGTGAGGAACAATTTCCTCTTCATAAATCCATGCTGACTACTCCTGATCACATTCTTGTCTTCCATATGTCTAGATATTGTTTCCAGAATTAGTTGCTATGTCGTCTTCCCAGGGACTGAGGTGAGGCTGACCATCCTGTAGTTCCCTGGACCTTCCTTCTTCTTCTTTTTGAAGACAGCAGTGACGTTTGCTTTCTTCCAGTCCTAAGGAACCTCACATGAATGCCACGACTTTTCAAACGTGATAGAGAGTAGCCTTGCAATGACATCAACAACCTGCCTCAGGATTCATGGGTGTAACCCATGCGTCCACTTTTTTTCAGTACTCCCTAATCTTTCTGCAAAGGTAAGCCTTCTAGACTTCCCCTCTTATCTTAGGGGCCTGGGATTCCGAAAGGTTAGTCTGACCAGCAAAGACTGAGGTGAAAAAGCATTGAGAATCTTGGCCTTTTCCTTGGCCTTTCAATAGCACCCAGGATGATCTTCTCCATAACATTTTTGGATACTGAGATTAGAACAAAAGGTCTGTAGTTTCCTGGGTCCTTTTGCCCTTCTTGTAAACTGTAATAATGTTAGCTAGCTCCCAGTCAGTGGAGAACTTCCCAGACTCCCAAGAACTTTGGAGCCTATGTAAAAGATGCCTAAACAAAAGGCACCCAAAGATTCAATGTTAACAGCAGACTGAATGGAAGAAGAATGTGTTCAGCCTTTCCCTTCCTCCTCATGTTACATGATAGTTATTTAAATGATTTTAAGTCCTAGAAGAATCTTTAGAATGCTGAATTTTTGTTTTTCTAGGTTGTTTCAATGTTAGTGTAGGAGATGATTAGATTCTCTCCCAAATCTACATAGTCGTATTCATGACCTTCCAAATACCAATTCTGCCTATCCCTAGTTCTGAAAGACAGTGAAAAGCATACACACAACATTCCTGATTTTGCTGAAAATTCAACACAGAATGGGAAGAAATATATGACTGGTCAAGAAAGGTGTGTAAAATATCCTTGTAATTAATCATACTGTAGTTCACTCAGATAGGCTAGAAGTCATAAATTGGGCTATTTTTCTGAAGTTTCTGCCCGCACAAACTATTTACTGGATAACCTTTGAATTTTTTCTTGTTTTCTCTGTATCGATTTCCAGTGGAATTGTCACTCTAACTGATTAATCTGTGTAGGGATATGGAGCACAGATGTTCTCTTTCTTTTTTTTTTTTTAGGGTAAATCTCATACAAACACTCTTGCTTCTTGCCTGAAGCAATAGGGAAGCAAGCTGAAAATGTCTCTGAAGGTGGGGCACAGAATATCAGAGAAAAATGGGTAAACAAAAGATTCAGAAGTATGAATGTGGAAAGATGCAGCAAACAGGTTTCACATTGCTGCAACATAGGTATTTGGGTATTAGGTTTCACTAGTTTCTATTGTTAACACTTAATATAAATTGATGAATTTTTGTGAGTTCTAAAAGTCCTATTTTTCTGAGTTTGTGTGTCTATTTAAAATCATCATTTATCTGTTAAAAACAATGACGAACTTTACATCCATATGAATTAATTAGAATGAGGTCCAGAGAATGCATAAAACTGCAGCCAGATCTATCTTACAGACTATTTCTTTTTCCAAATTATGATTTTTCTTATAGAAACATGAAATACATTAAAAGGCTCACTTACGTACACTTGGAAAGTCCTCTTATATAATAATGTATTCTAGGAGTTTTGTTTCTAACCCACTCCCTCTTTATGCCAATAAATTAATGAGTAAATATTCAAAAATTTAAAGGAATATTCATCATTCTCTGTACATATCTTCACAAATACATACACACTCATATTCATAAGTATATACATATACACATGTATACATATATGTATATACTGAATTTTCTTTGTTAAGCCATGTTGTTCTGGTTTAGAGGATTTATAATTTTTCTACATCTGTTTAGTTTATCATTCAATCTTTTTCTAGTACTGAATAAAATGTCACAAATCTATAAATTAATGATTCAGACCTTATTTAAAGTGAGTTATAATACATTCAACCCTGCACACTTGTGTAATAACACATTTTAATATGAATGTAATATTTTTGTTTGAAATGTATTTTTGTTTTCAAAGTGTATAATAAAACATCTTTCTATAAAACTGTCCTTCCTTGGGTTTTTTATTTGCTCCACCATTTTTCATCTTGAAACGTCTGTGTCTCAGTATCTCCTATTTTTTGAACCTAAATTAAGTCTCTGCTAAATATCAGTGCAAAATTCTTTACAAAGAACATTAATAGAAAACATAAGAAAGCTTGTTAGGATAGTCCAGTCTATTTCTGACTAAACAGTTTCTTGAACTCCACATAAACGAGGAGATCTTCAGGTTGGTTTACAGATTTTTCAAATCAACTATATTTAAATATCAAACGTTTTTTGTTACATTTACTGACTATGCTTAATTTGGTTTGGATATCTTTTGCTTTTGAATTATGCACAAATATGTCTACTGCCTTATTAAGCACTTAATTTTGTTCATCTCTGCTTTCAACAGTCACCTTTAAATCACAAGCCTCCTAATACTCCTACTCAGTGTCTTCTCCTGAAGCCTGGCTTTGAGTTTCTACCTTTAGAAAGGTACACTGGACCCGAAACTCAGTTCTCAACATCACAATAGAAGTTTAGCTGGTCTTTCTCTGGTCAACTGGCAAATCCTCTCAGCTACCTTGCTTGTCTGCTTGAGAGGGTCAGCAGGAAACATTGCCATTTGCTGTCTCAGTGGGAGAGTACTCTTTCAGAATTAGTCAGAAGAAAACTTTTCTCTGTTTATTCTTCTCCTATCTGAGACTAATTAAGCCTAAATTAACTATAAATATGTATTGCAATTATACATTAGAAACTTCATGTGAAAATGTGTTCTGCTCTGTTAAGACAGAATATTCCTTAAAAAAGGCAAAAATGTGCCACCTTTTTTCACATTATCGCTTTCTCACACGAATAATCTAATTTTTGTTAATGGGACTGGTCATGTGGCTAACCCCTGCAATGTGAGCACAGAAAGCCCAATTATGCTCAAAAATCGCAAGAGATAAACAGCAGTAGAAGCAGCAGAATTGTTTCCACATTTCACAAGGAAAGACAATTCACCAGCTGAAACATTATTGTCAAGATGCTCTAGCCAAGTGTATGAATCAACCAAGTGAGGCTGCATTCCATGGATTCTTCTGTAACAGACAGGTCTCCTAAAGGCATTTCTGACTAAGTTCTCAGACAGTCGCTGCCAGGAAATGAAGTTTTAACTCAACAGAAAAACAGAATAATCTTCAACTTCCTGAGGGAGAAGGGGTGTGGAGAAGAGAGGGAAGGTGAGGAGAGAGAAGCAAATAGATTCCACAGACATTTCTGTGACAAATTGCACAAAAGTTGTTCTTAAATAAATTATTAAGCTGACGTGACATATATGGCAGTGGCTTGGAAGAAAGCTGGATTAGTAATGAGGAAAACTGATAAAATATATGGAAATCTATCTATCTCCTTAAATAGTATGTTGTCACAGTAAGTGATTCCTTTGTTCAGGAGGCAGAGCAACAAGGACAGGAACAACAGCAGTAGCAGCGATGTCTACCCAAGTTCCCACATTTGTTATGACTAAGACTGTTTCTTTTACAGTCAAGCTGTTTCCATCTTACTTATATTGACAGCATAGTATGGGCTGAGGATAGAGTAATGGAGCTCCACACCTTCATGCTGGTATATCTTCTTTTGCTACTTTATAACTCTGCAGATGCTGTCAATTTGTAGATTTTTTTTTTTTTTTTGGGGGGGTGGTTTCAGATGTAAGAATTTTGTCAAAATATGACCTTGTCAATATATTGACGTACGTGAGAATTTTGGTGTTTTAAAAAAAGGAAGGGAACCAGCCATTCTTCCAAACAAAACTTCATAGTTACATGAAAAATCAAACACAAGATCTGTGGGATTCTTTCTTCTAACATACTGATTTTTAAACAGTGGGAAAAACTGCCTTGTTCCCAGGTCAATGACACTGATAAGTAACTGAGACAAATATTAGTTATCAAATATTACAACCATTGGCATTTTCTTTGCCAATTTAAAGAAATTTGAAGTCTTAAGTATATTATAAACTTTACTCACTCATAATTTTAAGATGTTCATCTTATTGAAAACTAATTAAAATAATGACAGCTATATTTGTTTAAAGCAAGAAAGTAAAATCCTTTAAAATCTTAACATTTATAATCTTATGATCATGTCATGTTATGTTACATCAGTCTGAACACATTCATTTTTAAATACATGGTAAGACATACTATAACTCGATTTACATTTCTTAGGGCTTAAGAGGTCCTGCTGTAGCTGTGAAAGACACAAAATAAGAAAAAAATGCCCGAGCTTTGTCAATGCAATTTCAAAATATTTTAAATAACACAGTAGTTGCATATATAGTTTTGAAGAAAAAGTAGTCTTACAGAGAATATGGTGGCAGAACATGGACTCCCTTAACTTTACGGATAATGGATTTTCTAGTTTTTGTGATGACCGTTGATATACTAGTTATTCAGTTTTGGCAATAAAATAGTATGGTAATTTTGTTTACTCCTTCTAAATCTCAGCTACAGGTCAGGCTATATCGAGCCAAATTTTGCCATTTATGGATGTCAATTACTTTAGCAAAACTGCCTGGTGAGCAATCTATAATCTGTTGTCCTCAGATTGGATATGTACCAATTTTTCTACTATTTCTAGCATATTTTCAGGTAGTCGAAGGTACAAATAATTACAAAATAACATTAGTTGTTATGGATGTTTTGGACGCAGTACATTTACTAAAAGAAATATGATGTGCCTGGATATTATATTAGCTGCTAGTTTTATTATATAAAAAAATAATTGCTCAACAGCTTGCAATAAGTTGAAGTCATATAAAAACTATTAGATGTGCCAGATATTTTGAAGAATGCACACACATTTTGAAACAAGAGTCATATGATTAATCAAATCCTTTCAGGGCTCTATTTTCGTGTAACTTTAAAAACTACATTTCTCAAACAACTGTTAACATTTTGGATATAGTGTTTGCCACCTACCTTATTTTGTGATCTGCTGGAAAGTTCTTTTATCATATGTGTAAGCAGAAAGAAAAGTAACAAGTTTAAAGCTTTAATGTATCACCATTGATAAAAGCTCTATGTTTACATTAGATTTTCACTGATTTAACACTGGTTATTTCAATGAAGTGATTTTATTTACTACACTAGTAAGAATGAGATAAGGATAAGACACAGAGTAATTTGGGACACATCTAGTGGAAATGTGCAATCTAAATGCACTTGTATGCATCATAGTATTTATGAGCAGAACTAAAAATCCTTCATTTCACAACAACTTTGACAAATGTATAGCATTTTAGTTCCCCTGAATAGGGAAGTTGGGATGCTAAAAACCTCAAATGTACCACATGGAAAGGAATGAAGAAAAACTTGCAGGGAGCTTTACAGTAAAATAATTTACAACAAAAATAATCTTTATCCATCTGCCATAAAATCATCTCATGGAAGGCTAGTAAATTCTACTCAATAATCTGTTTCAATTGATAAAGTCAATGCAATGATGAAAACTTAAGCATCAGCCCTGTAAACCCATCACACCTAATAGCATATGAACTGTAGGATCTCTTATTTCAGTTTATCCATCATCACCCAATACCCTAACAAATTCCTATTAGTTACATTTGAGCAAGGCAATGGAAGGCAATATGCCTGTGCATTATAACTAGGATCATAGAGGATGAGGGATTACGCAGGTGTATCTATGATCCAATTTGGGCTTCAATATGCTCATTATTAATGGGGGAAAGGAGGGAGGTGGAATAATAATAATAAGAATAAAAAAAAAAAGCTCTCTAACTTTCCAGACCTTTCAGTTTTAAAAATAAAACCTTTTCATTTGTAAAACTAGCACAGAAATTTGCCATGGGCATGAGAAACAGAAAAATTAAAGCATGATTTCTAGAAATTTTTTGGAAGAGAAGTGTGCTTTCAAATTATACAGTGCTTGCTACTAATCATCTTAGGGCACTGAGTCTTCCTGGAAGATACCAGACAAATCCATTATATCACCGCCTTCTGGCAGCATTCCTTAGGTTACAAACCAGGGCTCACAAATTCAAGCACGGAATGACACTGTTAGGTGTAATATTTGAAAACATGTTTCAGAACGTAACACACACTGAAGCAAAATACATTTCAAGAATTTGAAAATAGATAACTCTGACGATATTTTATGGGAAAGTGAGCCTCAGCAGCTTGGAAAAATATAATAGGTATCGTGAGTAACCATGAAAACTGCAGAAAAAGCTTTCTTTGTCACTGCTGCCTTTCAGTGTATGTACTTCAGCATAGATGAATAATAAGGACATGTAATTTAAATAAAATTCTGTCTCTTTTCGATGTCTGAGTGGAACATGTCTCATCCTGTTACAGTCAATGAATAACAGCCATTAGCGCTTCATAGGACAGGTCTTAAAATATCCCTAAGATTTCAACCTGAGTTTTTCTATAAATCTCACTCAGTGTGTGAATGTGTGTATTGCAGATAAAGTTTCCTTTTTAGTTTCTTACAGAACACAACTAAAATTATCTCAGAAGTTATTGTATCTATTTAGAAATCATGGCACCAGCTTTATACTGTAAGTTCCCACTAAAACTTTTGCTGAGAACACTATACACAACCTTTTTGTGTCATGACGCATTTTGTATATGAATTTGGGCAGAAGAATATAATTATTTTATTGTGTAGAAAAAGAGTTAAAAAGTCAACAAAAGAAAACATCTAGAATTCCTTTTTGATGATTTAGGTTCAAATGCGACCTTTGTTTGCAAACACCATTTAATCAGTAACTATATAGGATATTTGGTACTTTTTTTCCTTTGCAGCAAATGAAATCCTATAGCTCAACTGTGTGCATTTCTTTTCCTTAAAAACCACTTCATCTACATTCGAGAACCTCCGTGACTTTTGATATTTTTTTCTCCTAGAATAATTAAAAAGACTTGAAATGCCTTGATTCAACCTAGCTGTCACTGACCACAGCCACTGGAAAAGCTGTAAGTTTCATGACTTGTAGATCAGCTGCTGATATATCTCATCAAATTTCATAGCATACAACACTGACCATCCTAGGGAAAAAAAACCCCAAACCTCTAAGCTGACTTGCTGCCATTAGTCACTCTAAGAACTACAGTGGCAGATAGAAAGTTTTTATGGATATTCGTTTGTTGTCTTCCACATTGCTATGCTTAGGCCCATATTCATAGATTGGGCAAATTCATGTTTTTTTCTCTAGTTATGCTGTAGCAATTACCTAAAACCTACACCTGAATTTTGTCTTAAATACAGGACCATATCAAGACCTGAAGCAAAGTCCAGAAACATTACAGTTCCTAGAAACTGATACCAGCTAAATAGTCTAGATTTAGGCTAGAATGAGAACATATGAATGTTTCTCTAAGTGGATTTCTATACATAGGTGTCTGCTCATCATGAATGTGATTAATGTAAAAGAATGCACAATAGAGAGGTAAGACCTCATTCAGATTCAGATGTCTAGAAACTTTACGATTTCCTTTCCTCAGATCACTTGAATCGTGCTCAAGCTCTACTTCAGGAATCAGCTGCGAGAAGATTTCCTCCAGACACTAGTGATATTCAGATGTCAGTATTGTTCTCTGATACGTGTTTATTGCTGGTGCTTGAGCTGTTATTTAACCGTTTCACCTAAGAATATTTACGAGATATTGAAAACAACATCAGAGACATTTAAACTTTTTGGAGCTTTGTGAGTGGGCCTAGTAGAGTATCCTTACTATTATTCATTGTACTATCGCAAGTGATATTATCATCATTTATTCACACTATCCTGCACCGTCACTTTATCTCTCAAATCAATACGGGGTATCCTATGGCCAATATTGTTAAATGATTAGAGCGTGATCTGGAATGTAAAGAAATTATGTCTATTTGTTAGCAGAAGAAGTTAATTTATCAACACCACCAAACTATTTTCCTTTCATTATCTGTAAATGAATCCAAAGTGTGTTTAGTTGCCTATTGTATCTAGATTTTTTTTCAGAACAAATATTTCATGTTTTGTAGCACTTTTTTTACATGTAGTTATGATTTCTTCTAAAAAAATAGTGAATTTTTGACAAACATTTTATAATAAGTCTGGTATCTTACCTTTAATTGTACATCACTATTTGATTGGCTAAAACATACAAAAGAGTATCTTTTTTTAAGAATCATTGTGGTTTTTTTAAAAAAAAAGTATAGAAAGATTGTAAACTGGTTTAAGTTTATACTTGAAGTAAAACAATAAAAGAATCACATTTTCTCTACAATATTCTAAAGTCATTCATGCATAATTGGATGTTTTGACAAAAAGACAAGAAAGTATTAATATTTTATCTTTTCTCTTGTATAATATATTTATTTTCCTTTTTGAATAGGCAACCAAAATTCTCTATTTTTTAAGTTTTTGAAAAGTGTAAAGGTATTCTATCTCTATTATTTTTAAATATTATATTTTTTCTTCAATCTGAAAAACAAACTGTCACTAAGAATGTGAAGTATATTCTTTGTATACATTTTGATCTTATACTCATGGGCAAAACACACAAAAATACCTGCTTACAAAATTATTTTCAATTGGATTACAGCTGATTTTCCAAAATTTATATGTAAGTGTCTATGTATTTGGTCAAAGAATTTACCTATAATTCTGCCTTTTCATGTAAGTTCGGAATCTCAAGCATTTAATATTGTTATTATCTTCAAAGTGAAATGTCCTTAATTTGATAATTCTGAAGACCCTGATCATTTATCATCACATTTTTTAATATGTTAATAAAGGACAGCAGAATCATCACAATTTAAAACTTTAGTTAGAAAGCAGTAATAACTTCAGTGTAACTTGCAGTCTCATTTAAACTGCAGCAAAGTACTTGTCAATGTTTTACACTAGATATTACTTTTCTGAGACATGGCAGAAAGGGAGAAAAAGAGGCAAAGGGACAGAAACAAAATCAGTGTTTAGCCATTCAGGGAACACAGGTAAGGTGGTCACCTCAGGTTTGACCAAAGGTGACAGTTATAAAGCCTGGAGCACAGGAGATGTACTTCTTATGCCACGAAACATACATTCTGATTTTAATGATAATTTGCATCCTTGGGCCTGCAAGGATGCTGGGGAGGGACTCTTCATTAAGGACTGTAGTGATAGGACAAGGGGTAATGGCTTCAAACTTAACCAGAGGAAGTTTAGACTAGATATAAGGAAGAAATTCTTTAATGTGAGGGTGGTGAGGCACTGGAACGGGTTGCCTAAGGAAGTTGTGAATGCTCCATCCCTGGCAGTGTTCAAGGGCAGGTTGGATGGAGTCTTGGGTGACATGGTTTAGTGCGAGGTGTCCCTGCCCACAGCAGGTGCGTTGAAACTAGGTGATCTTAAGGCCCTTTCCAACCCTAACTATTCTATGATTCTATGATTCTATTCTCAGAGCATTTTTCTAGCCAAAGCCAGTGTCTGTTGCCTTAGGTAGATTCCTTAATTCTGCTCCAGATAGCCATGTATCTCAGAGCCTTTAGTCCCTAACCCACTGAAACTTCCATCATTCTTTCTTCCATTTCAACTAATTCTTTCATGTGAATTGTTTCTTCATTTAAACCAGATCTGTTATTCTTTATTCACTGTCATGCTTTTAGCTACAATTGAGTCTTTCAACTCCAGTCTAGTTTTCACTTTGCTTCCCTTTCTTCTACACCCACACAGCTTGGACTTCCTTACACCAATGAATCTTTGCTGTTCAGTTAGACTGTTGTACTTCCTTTTTTCTCTGTCTTCTACACTTCAGATTTTTTTTTTTCTATTTTTCCCTTTGTGATATCAGATCATTTCTAAATTAGAAATAGCCAGAAAGTGAGTCCAAGAAGCATACTTCAAAAACTGAATTGTGTACTAGCAATTCATTAGCTTACTTCCTGATTCTGTTTTGGGCCACTCCATTTAGCTCTTTCTAGAGCAATTTCTGGGTATTCTGGTATAATTTACTCCTGAGGCTACTCAAAAAAAAAAAAAAAACAGTATAGATGAAACTGCACCCCATTTTTTCCACCATTTTACACTATCTTCCAGCACTATCCCTGAGGACTCCTAACCTTCAAAAAACCTCTATATTTTCTCATACAATGCCCCAGGATACTCGCACCTTTAGTTTCATGCAATAGAAACACTGTTTTGCTCCAAAACTGCTACTAAGACTAAAAAAGAAGTTAATAACAAAGAAGTAATGCAACTTCCCAAAAATGTGTCACATAACTCATAAGAAAACTAATTCATAGGTTTTCATGTTTATCCACATCTTTTAAATATTTAAAAAATAATATGCTGATGATTGAAAAGAGAAGTTATTAGCCCCACTGTTGAATGGCTAAGAACGTTGCATATGTTCTCATGCTAACCTGGCAGTCAGAATCATAAGTTGTTATGAAGACCAAATATGAGCAGACAACCTTAATCCTCTTACTGTGGAGATTGTTGTAAATATCTACTGGGAAACACCATCTGTTTTATTTGTGACCTTAGTAGATGCGAAAGAGTAATAGCGGAGTGCAAAGCTAAGTACACAATTCACTGTACCATTTCCAAATTCCCCCTTTCCCCACCTTAATTGCAAACAATTAAGTACAATTATTAATTTCAAATAATTAAGGAGATTTTTAGCTACTCACTTTCGTCTCATGACACCATAGCATACATGTATTTTCAGACTTCCTTGCATTAACTTGGGAGCCACTTATACAAAAGAAGATACTGACGAAGACTCAGGTTATTACATTCCACCTTTATTGATCTAGCCATTAAATTTTATAACAATATCTTAGAATATTTTGGTATTTTAAAAATACTAATGAAGTCACACGTTATGCACTGAAGTTCAGAACTTTAAAAGCTTGAAAAGTTTTACAGCCAGTTTCTTCTGGATGTCTGGATGAAGTATTACAAGATGGTATGATTGAAAATACCTTTCTGTTCTATAGCAGATTTTTATTATTGATATCACATAGAAAACAGATATTTTTGGATTCATCCAGCACATGCACTTACTATATCACAGATACGTTTGTGTTTCATTTCTCAAGTTAGGATAGCTGGCTGCAGCCACACTAGTAGTGAGATAGTGTGCAAAAAATTAATAGAAAAAGGCATAGGTGAAGTGTGTTTTGCTCTAGGTGCCCCTGTCTGATGTCTGACCCTTTAGGAATGATAGGGAGCTTGTGTGAGATAGAACAACTTCCAGCTGTTCTAACACACAGCGGCGACCAGTTCTGCCCTAAGAATCAGGGTCCCACAACTGATTTTAGGACAGCCCCTCCCATTCCTTTATTAAAGAGAAACTTGAGACAACAGGGAAGATGGTATTTTTGCTCTAAGTTGGTCAATGGCAGTTTAACCTCCATCTCTTTATTACAAGCTGCTATTTATTTCACGTTGTTATGCATATGTAGCTGTTATATATCTGTTCATATTTGTTTATCTTTCTGTAGCAGCTTAATTGAACATGCTGACTACACGAGGCTGTGAAGGAGAATGTGTTTCTGATCTGTTCTTTCTGTGCCCTATCTCTTGAAGGCTGGACCAATGGCTAATCTGGCTTCTATTATTAAATTCTAGTAACTGCTTCTCTAGTTCCCACATGTGTTCCAGCATGATAAATAAAAGGTGGAAATTAGGCATTTCCTGAGCTGTAATGTGCTCTGCATGGTTTATTTGGGTTTCTAGGCATGGCTTACAAAGGTGGTGAGTGATATAGAGGTAACCTGCTTAGCCTTTGAGCAGCAGGGCAGAAGAAACAGAGTTTTACATTATTCAAGCAGCAATTCCTCATACTGACCAAAGGGAAGCTTTAGTAGGATCTGAAGGGGTTCATTCTTTAATTCTTGCTCATCAGAAGCATTATGGCTGTGTCCCAGGTCTTAGAGCTTTGTAGTGCAGTGTACCAGATCTGAATCATGGCCCATAGAGACTAGTGTGTTGCCCCTCTGGGAGGCTTCAAAAAGAAATGACAATCCAATCAATTAAGTGAGAATATTTATCAAGAAAACAAAATTCTTTCCTAATCTCAGTGGCAATAGTCAACACCTGAAGAGTATTATTACTCTTCTTGTGATGTTGTTACACTGGAGAAACAAGCTGTATGTCTAACTTGCAAGTACCAATCCCACAGAGCTACAGAACATCAGAAATTACCTCTTCTTAATCTTCAGAGATAGATACATAGCATGTACAGTGAAGCAAAAGACCCTTATCCTCCAGCAATTCAAGCAATCTTTTTCTTTGATGACTATGGTGTTAATCAAGTAGTATTTAGCATGTTCACTCTCCAAAACCAACACTTACATTCAAGAAATGACAATATAGCACTTTGAATAGTAGATACTGTTGGCAAAGTATCTATTACCTAGCATGTTAGGAATTTATAAAATGCTGTCATACAGTTTATTCAAAAGGTAATTGTACTTAGCAATTTGAAAGACAACCTGTTTTGGTTGTTGGGTTTTGGTTTTTTTTCATGTCAATGTATACTTCCGTTTTCCTTCTCTGTCTATTTTGGGGGGTGTTGGTATTGACACATTCTCTTTTTCTATTCCAAATTATTTTCTGCCAAGACACGAAAGTTCAGCCTTCCTATCAGAATTTCTAAATACCAAGCATAAATTAAGATTTACATCTACTTACCAGTAACTTTCTTTCTGAAGAGAATTTCACATCTGCTGGATATCTTAAATATTGATACTGTGTTTTATTTACTCCTTATCTGACATAGAGACTGGTTAGAGTCTGATGCTTTATCCTTTATTCATCAAGACACTTTGGTTATCAAAACAGAAATGCTGTAAAAGTGTATGCTTTCCTACTGATCCAGCTAATTTAATGAAAACACAATTAAAATCCTATAGGGATAGAGCAGTTATTGTCTTTCATTATATGCATGGTTGATAAAGCAGGCTGTGATGCTGAATATTTTTCTGGGAATAGGACCAACAGAAATACAAGGTAGGTATATACTGTGAAAAATATTATTGATGTCAATAAGATAAGATGCATTCTGGTGTAAAAGAAAATCAGTAAATCTGAAAAGACAGAGAAATATTTCTCTATGTCAATCAAAGTACAAAGACATGAACAAAACATTCTAAATTTTTTTTTAACTTAAATATAACTCTGAAAGTTATACATCCATGTCAGTATTTTACTGATGCCTCAGACAGCAGAATTGATTCTTGAATATTTTGTCATGTCAGAAAAAGATTTTTCTAAATAAGTCTGACTGTATATAGCCAAGAATAAATTCTGCTTTTCATCTATCTTTGTGTGTAGGAAACTTATTCACAGCATTGCTGTTTCATTCATCCAGAAACCCATCAAAAACAGCAGCTTAAAGAAACTGGCTTCTTATGAAGATGCAGTAAAAAAAAGGCACATTAAAATTTGTCATACAAAAAGCAAATAAGACAGGCTTTTGTGTTTATGATGCAAATATACCTGTGAAATTAATTTGGTTCTTTTTTTAATGTGAATGAGTTCTAGCCTTGTCCCATTGACATAATGAGTATTTAAGGCTGAAGAGTATGAAATGAGATCCTGCACAGTATCTTCTAGTTTAATTTCACCTGAAAAGAACACTGCAGTTCATGTACCTTGAGACTATTTCACAATGAAAAACAAAACACGATGCAAACAAAATATGAACAATTAGAAGTTTACTTCAAAAGTTCACTCCTGATCTAAGACAAGTATTTCACAAGTACAATCAAGGGAGTACATAGAAAGCAAATAATTTGTAGGTGTCTAGGATAACCTGAATAACAATCTGCACTCTCTTTTGACTAGTTCACCATTCGCAGCAGTGGGAGTCCAGGCAGCCAGTTCACACATAGACACCTATGCAGTATTTTGGTTGATACATCTTAGGTGTCTTAACATACATGTGAATCTCATCCCTGTATTACATGTAGACTGACTACAGAATAAGTCCTGGGGATTAAAACACAATATCTCACCATCTCTTACTATCTATCTATATTATCTCTCTGTGTAAGCTATGGTTTACACATATTCATGGTGTGTTTTCTATGTGAGTTTCATAGAGTAAAATTTTTACAGAGTCATCTAATTAAACACTTTTTTTCTTTTTTTTCCTGTTTGGTGGCTGATTAGGTGTAATACTTATGCAGGTGACTTCAGGGCAACTACATCTGTGATTGAAAAAAAACCCGCAAAACACTTTTCACAGAAAAGATATAATTTCTACCATAGAAAAGAGAAAATTATGGAAATCCTGAGAAAATGCAAATCTATCTAAACTGAATACACATAATACAGAATAGCAAGAACCATTTTTATCATTCTCTAAGGACATTCAAATGAAATCAACATCCAGCTGGTCAAGAGCCCATAACTAGCTGTCCTTCTGCTCACTTGACAGACATTTCACTCAGAGACAGAAACCCACTGCAGAATATTAATACACCCAGGTAGCTGACCACAACCTGTGACATTTATATAGGGAGGGGAAAACATTACTTACAGCTTCTTTTTTGTTCTTGTTATGTTCTTTTCTGACTATGGACCCAAATTGTAGATGATATAGTAAATGGTTTCTAGTTTTGACCTCTGTGCAGAGGCAAAATTAGAAATGTAATATGAAATAAACTCATAACCATCATTAACAGCATACAGCAATGTCAAGAAGTCAGCTTAGAAACAGGCATTTATTGCCTTAAACTTCCATCACGTTTATTCATAAAGAAATTTCTACAAAGATAAAAATTCCCGTCTGAATGCATATAAATAATTCCTCTAGGGATAGTGAAAACAGTTGCCAACTCATCTGAACCTTAGTAATGTCAATTAGGAGTGAGAAGAACCAAAATATTTGCCAGTAAATTCAAAGTAATCTCTTTTAATGAAATATATAACAAAATCTTTACTTGAGTGTAACCACAGTAATTTAAAACTAGTTGAGAAAATTTTTAATTTTTTTTTCACAAGCAAATAATAATAATGCTTTGACATTCCCTAGAGACTCATAATATCATTCAGGACAGCTAACTGTAGTTGGCAGATTTCAGTTATGCTCAGATGACCAAACAGCACTAGGTCTACGATGTGACTGCATTTCAAAATGCAAACCAAATTTGCTGTGGCTATTTCTGAACAAACCTGTGGTTCTGCTTGCAGAATTACATCTCAACATTGGATCTAAACATGGTGTATATGATATTACTTTAAGCTTATATAACTATAAGTTAGAATATCAAACTAGGAAATTAATTTAAAGAAAGAAGAAAAATTACAAATATATTGAGTAATAATTTCTTTCTGAGCATGAAGTTAATAAGAAATATAAAGTATTGCCCTGCTAAGACTGCATACATGTAAATTACCAAGTGATATTTAATATATGAAAATAAAGGAAAATGCCATAGTGTGAGAAAGCCTACCTTAGTACGTGCACACTGTACAAAAAAGCAGATGTTAATGTTTATGATTCACATTGTAAAAATAATCAAACAGAAAAAAATAATTACTCTTTATGCATTTATTAAGTTAATGTAGGCAGAATGCTGAAATACATGAGAAAATTAAAATAAAAATAAAGGTATTATTATTTAAACGGAAAGGATACATAAAGACAGAGAAGTATCACAAGCTATTACAGCACAGTGTAATTGTTTTTTGGGGTGGTGCTAATATTCATATTGTAGCACTTAAAATTGAAACCTGTTACATTTACTTTACTAAGTTGTAAAATGATCACCAAGCAAGTAGAAAATCCTTAACAAAAAGACAAAGTCGATTGGTACAGAGATCTATTTTTCACTTACAAACATAATAGAAAGAAAACCTAATATAAATATTAGACACTGGCAAATTCTCTTCTTTTATCTGTAGCTAAAGTGTGTCCTGTGACAATTATAAACTATAAGTGCAACAGTCAAGATACATTAATATAACTTAAACCAAAATACTTTGATAGTTTAACTTGCAATACTATACAAATATTTTGTAACAAAGTCATGGCATAGCCAGACACAAAATATTTTACATGAAAGTTTGAGCAATGTGGCAACTGAAGGGGTAAAGAAAGACTGGAGTCTTTGCACCAGGAGGCATCCAAGTGATAGAAAAACAAAGAACAAGAGAAATAGGCAGGGCATCCTCCTGAACACACAAGAGGCATAACTGGCAACAGCAAAAATAAGTTGCATCAGCAGAAGATAGGATACCCTTTTTGGAAGGGGGACATTAGAAACCTGTTAGTCATAAGTGAAAAAAAACCCCAGCAAAGAAAGACACTAGCTCATTTCAGTTCAGACATTTTTGGCCTAAGGGTTCTTAAATCTGATAACTCTGATCTTGGTAACATAGAGCCACCAACAAACACAGCCATCAGTGATAACTATATGATATCAGCTCCATAGTATTATACAGTCACAAGTAATTTAAGCTGTAGATATTAAAGCTGAGCAACCTTATATACGTGTGGTGATAAGGAACAATAATGTGTAAGAACTAATCATTAACACAAATTGTGTTGCTAATCAATGAATTTAGTAAAGTGTTTATTTGACTGTTTTGGTTTTTAGTTTAAAACTGATCTGATTTGTCAGTCTTTTAAATACTCCCACCACAGCAATCTTTAATTCCCTAATATTTAAATGTACATGTACAAATATAGATACACATGTTCAAGCATTCTCTTTTTTTCTTTCACTATACTAAGCATTTCACATTGATAAAAACAAATTATATATCAGAGATTATGTCTAGTAGACTGTTGAGGGAACAGATAGAGAACCTCAAAAGAAGATGATTGTGAATAAAAAAAGCCTTTACAGTGGAAGCCATCTTAGTCTGTTAGTTGGTAAGGTAACAATCGAAAACTATTAGAAGATATTGCTTACACTGAATTGTAAACTTTTATATCAGTTTTATTTGTTAATGGATAAAGCAGTAGTTCTTTACAGATATCCATAAAATGCATGTTTAAATCTTTAAAGTGTTTGGCTCAATGACTCCTCAGGACCAAGTTTCATGAATTAATCAGACATTCTATGCAAACAGGGAGCACTATCCTTTTTAAATTTTCTAACTTTTAAAAGATATAAAATTCCTCCTGTTTCCTGTGCCCCTGCACAAGACAGAAATAAATTAATTACTGTTTCCCTGGACCAGTTAATACTTCAGACACTCTTCACAATTTTATTTGGTTTAGTTCTAAGAAAAACAATCCAATGACTTCAAAAGTTTTTTTAGATAACAACTAATTTTTCTCGGTACAACAAATGTGCAGTCTTCTTTTGGCTTTGCAGTAATAAGCATTGTACCAAAGGCTAGTTTTCACAAGTGGCTGTGGCTGTCTCTGCTGCTAAATATGATGGTGTTAATCTAGCTGCATAATCCTGTTGCTTCCATTGTGTTACCATTAACAGTCAACACAGAAAGTCAAATCAGCTTGGTTATCTGACTGGAAGCTAATCCTGACAGGGTGGGGAGGGAAGACTTTAATAAGATCAGCAAATTCATCTGATTTACTGAGTAATCGGTACTAATGCATTACAGAAGCAATGGTGAAGTTGAAACATGGGCAAAGGGAAAAGGTAGAAGAGATCTACTGGGACTCTCTTCTTCAATAGAAATGCACAGGTAAGCTTAAGACAATGGTGGAATCATACATTTATTTCCTCAATGTACTTATGCATGTAAAGAAAATTAGTATTTTTATATTTGTCAACACTTACTTCCTTTTGTGTCTTAACAAAGTTCACTTCTTGGGTATATCTCCACATCACGCAGAGGAATTTGTCAGTTCTAGAATAAAAAACTGCATGCTTTTTCATCTAACTTGAAATATTATCTGATGGCACTATAGTTTAAAGACAGGGAAATTAGAGTATAGGGAGAGGAGTTACCACTATATGCATAAATAAATAATTCATATATAGCAATAATCAATTTCATTCACTAACCTATTTTGTAATTCTCTGTTTCTGGAACTGTCAGGTCTACTGACTGTGGTGGTAGGTTCCCATTTTTAACAGCAATTCAATCCTTTTTTCTGCTGAATAGGGACCACATTTCTAGAAGATCAATTGCACAGGGTGGGAGACATCGAGGTATCCTAGAAACTGATTCACCAACAGTGATTTTTGTACCTTTCAACTTCTGAATGCACCAATTGAACCAGCTTTGTGTTTGGGTCTTCTTTGAATGTTTGTTAGGTTTGTTTTTTTTTTTCAATTTTTATTAGCTGAGTCATATAAACACCCTGTTGTCAGTGTACTTGTTTTCATATTTGTGCTGAGAGTGGCTAGCTACTTTTAAGGACATAGTACAATATTAACTACTCAACCCCTTGAATATTTTACTGCATTTTTTTCATCTAGGACTAAAGATATTCTTTTGAACAGGAATTCCCAAGAGGTTGTCTTCATAGAATTATAGAATGGTTTGAATTGGAAGGGACCTTAAAGATCATATACTTCTAACCCCCGTGCCATAGGCAGGAACACATTCCACTACACCAGCTTGCTCAAAGCCCCATCCAACCTGGCCTTCAACACTTCCAGGAAGAAGGCACCCAGAACTTCTCTGAGAAAACTGTTCTGGTGTCTCACCACCCTCACAGTAAAGAACTTCTTAATACCTAGTCTGAATCTACCCTGTTTCAACTTAAAGCTGTTCCCCCTTGTCCTGTCACTACATGTCCTTTTAAAAAAAGTCCCTCTCCAGCATTCTTGTAGGCCTCCTTTAGGGACTGGAAGGCATCTCTAAGGTCTCTCCAGAGCCTTCTCTTCTCCAGGCTGAACAAGCCCAGCTCTCTCAGCCTGTCTTCACAGGAGATGTGCTTCATGAGAGGGTCTCATGAAACTGGCGTAAAGGGGCAGAATCACTTCCCTCAAACTGCTGGTTACACTTCTTTTGATGCAGCCCAGCATATGGCTGGCTTTCTGGACTGCAAACACACATTGACAGGTCATGTTGAGCTTATCATCCAACACCCACAAAACCCTTCTCTTCAGGGCTGCTCTCAATCCATTCCCCACCCAGCCTGGATTTTTGCTTGGGATTGCCCTGACCCAGGTGCAGGATTAACTTCATGAGGTTAGCATGGGCCCATCTCTTGAGCTTGTCAAGGTCCCTCTGGATGGCATCCCTTCCCTTCAGCATTTTGGCTACATCACACAGCTTGGTATCATTGGCAAACTTGCTGAGGGTGCACTGAATCCCACTGCCCATGTTGCTGACACAGATATTAAATGATGCGAGTCTCAGTATCAGCCCCTGAGGAACACTGTTCCTCACTGGTCTCCACTTGGATATTGAGCCCTTGCCTGCAACTCTTTAAGTGTGACCACCCAGCCAATTCTTTATCCAACAAATGGTCTATATGTCAAATCCATGCTTCATGCCTCTCCAGTTTAGAGACAAGGATGTCATGAAGAACGGCATCGAATGATTTGCACAAGTCCAGGCAGATGGTATCAGCTGTTCTTCTGTTGTCCACCAGCACTCTAACCTCACCTTAGAAGACCACCAAATTTGTCAGGCATGATTTGCCCTTAGTGAAGTCATGTTAGCTGTCAATAATTACTCCCTTATTGTCTATGTGCCTTAGCCTAGTTTCCAGGAGAATATCGCTTGGCATCCAGGAGAGACTGGTTGGCCTCTAGTTCCCCAGGTCTTCCTTTTCCCCTTTTTAAAAATAAGGGTTATGTTTCTCCTTTTCCAGTCAGTGGGAACTTCACCAGACTGCCACAACCTCTCAAATATGATGGATAGTGGCTTAGCCACTTCATCCACCAGTTCCTGTGGATACATCTCATCAGTCCCATGGACTTGTGTTCCTCCTGTTTCCTTAGATGGTATTGAACCTCATCTCCTACAGAGGGTAGGTCTTCATTCTCCCAGTCCCTGCCTTTGCCTTCTGGGACTTGGTTGGTGTGGCTGGAGTACTTGCTGGTGAAGGTTGAGGCAAAACAGCCATTGAGTCCCTTAGCCTTCTCCATATCCTTGGGAAATGGGTCTCCTGTCTCCTTCCAGAGAAGGCCCACATTTTCCCTAGTCTTCCTTTTAGTACTGACACACCTATAGAAGCTTTACTTGTTGCCCGTAGTGTACCCTGGCCAGATTGAGTTCTGTCAGCGATTTAGCTTTCCTAACCTTATTCTCTTCTGTATTATAAAAGCAGAAATACAACTATAGTTTAGAATTTTCATGTATAATCTAGCTTGCAAGTATATTTATTTAACGACTATTTGATTTCTTCTTAGTAGCTATAGCCTGAAAAGAGCAAAAACCAAAACATAATCCTTTGCTTGCCCTTTTTCCTTTATACAAAATCAAAGACAGAATAAATGGAATATTATTTACCAGCATCACTGCTTAAGAATTGCTTTGACTTAAAAGAAAGTTCACCTTCAAAGTCAAGAGTCAAGAAGATAAAAAAGAAAATTTTTTCTGCCTCCTTTTGTTTTTTGGTTTTGGAGGGTTTTTTAATTTTTTATTTTTCTTAAACTGATTTGTAAGAAAGTGATTTTAGATGTGAATTACAGCATTTGCAATCTTTTTTGAAACTAGATTCTAGTTTTCAGGTGTCAGAGAGTCATTGCTGTCTCCTGGAGAAACCAGAAAAAAGAACAATTCTGTATCTAAAATTTAGATGTGTTCTATCTTTGGTAATATCCTCAGTAAATTATAACATTGGATTTGTTCCTGAAAATTGATTCTTGTATTAGTAACTCAAGTATGCCAGCATCCGAAGTTACTCAAAGATTTGATAATGTTGCAAATCCAACCTCCACCATCTTTGGAAGGCTAGGGAAGGTTCCTGATGACTTAAAAACCCCGGAAATATCACATTGATCTTCAAGATGGGCAAGAAAGAAAGATTCAGGGAGCTGCAGACTGGTGTTCCTAACCTAATTCAGTTGAAGATTATAGAGCAATACTTTCTGGAAGCTAAATCAAGGCACATGTAAGGCAAGAGGAAGACCTAGAATAGCCATTTACTGAGGCTAGATCATGCCTGACCAAAATCTTTTCCTTCTATAATAAGAACTAGCTTGGAAGGAAAGGAAAGAGAAGCACCCTAATGTTACCAGCATTTTTCACATGGTGTCCCACAGTATGTCTTCTTGCAGCTGTATTGGAAAGAAATGGTCTGGATACACAGAATGACAAGCTTGGTGAAAAATTGACTAAATTGCCATGCTGAAAAAGCAGTTGTCAGCAGTTCAAAACCCAGCTGTTAGCCAGATACTACATGTGAGACTGAGTTATTCCTCAGGGTTGATACTGAGGTCAATACTATTCAACATCCTCATTACTGGTCTGCATGATGAGGGATAATGTACTTTTATCGTGTGTCTAGGCAGGAGAACAGCTGATATGCTGAAGGACCGGCTACCATTGAAAAGGCTCTCAACAGACTAGAGAAATGGATTAACAAAAATATCTTTGGTTTCAATTGCCCTGATGAATTATCACCATGTAACAGTACAGGCTGGAAGCTGACTGTAGGTAGGTTTACAGAAAAGAGAAAAATCTTTTGTTTGAGACAAGTTGAATGCAAATCAGCAGTGTGTTCCTGCAATGGTGGAAGCTAAGTGTCCTGATGGGCTACATTAGCAAGACGCTGGGAAAGTATGAAGAAGAAATGTCATATATGCTTGCTCTCTTTCTATCATTCTCCACATATTTGTTCATGGACATTTTAGGAGACAAAATTCTGACCTGGTGCAGTGTGGCCACGCTCATGTTCTAAATATGAAGCACTATAATGATGAATGGGTAAATTCCCTCCATTGACTAGAGAAAATACAGCTGTCTGTAGAATCGTTTTTCAACAGCTAATTTTGAGGAATGCAATATGATGACTGTCTGGGACAATCTTTGAATGTGTCTAATAAGAGAAAGAATAAACCTCTAGGAGCTTTTCCTCTTAGAAAGGTACTCATCTCATTGGAAAGCTACTCATCTCATTAGGCAGAAGAGGTTCTTGGTAGATAAAGTAACTTGTTTGTCAGACAGTGTTTGTTAAATCACTAAGAGAATTATTTGGAAAAAAGGCACATTGTCAGATGGGAATTTCAGTGCTCTCTAGACTTCCTAGTTTACGTCTTGGGAGAGAAGGCGTTCAGGAGGCAATCCTCAGACTGTCAAGGTCAGTGCACAGCAGAACCTGAAGTCAACAACCCAGGAGAATGTGATAGTATTGGCATTACCTTTAGATTTATCTTTTTTTTCCCAAAAGTATTTTCTCACCCATGGAGAGATATAATAGGTGTAATTTTGACCCAAACCAAGAGTAAGGGTGAAACTTACAACTGTAGATCTCTAGCAAGATGCCATAAGTACTGTGCATTCACAACCCTTCCAAGTACTGTTTTTAAAATTGCTTTACAATTTGCATTATTCAGATGTAATAGACATTTCATTTACCACAATTCAAGATACTACAGAACAAATAAATGACATTAATCAGGCAGAATTTAACTTACTGATTTTAATTGTACTGAAATAAGAAGCCACCATTTCAAGGTTTAACCCAACGGTGAATTTTTGTTATAAACTCCTACTTAGCTGTGGCAAGTAGAGTCTTGAGCAGACATAGCCAATCATCTTCCCAGCAATGCCCTTTGACTAGCTTTATGTTTGATTGTTTACATTCCACAAATCCTTCTCTCATTTACCAATTTTGCATCTCAGATGCAGACCTCCTCACTGAACAGAAACCCTGTATAACAGCGATTACACCCTCAGGTATCCTTGTCATGCCATGCTTGCTGCAGAATTCAAAATACAGTTGCAGCAAAGAGAATAGAAGACACTAATGGCTTTTTGACTGCAGAAATCTTTGCAAAATCTTCCCTCCCTGACCATCCCCTTGAAAAAAAGGGCAATTTGGCTGAACATTATCTGCTTTAATTTCAGATGATGTTTCCAGCATCTGAACACATTTTATTCTTAGTTTTCTATTTAAACAAACTAACTACTTTTAAGAAAATCCATTAAAACCCAACCAAACCAAACCTGATATATACAGTTTTTATACCTGACACATGTACAGGTTTTTTTCTTTCAGACTAAAATTTTATCTAGACTTTTTGTACACTGGGCATACCAGTTTTTTAACTCTTTAAACAAGAAATAAAAATTCGCGTATGACAGCAAATACCATTTCTGATCTAGGACTACACATCTTATATATACAAATGTAGCGGTGAATGGGATCCTTTGATTTTTATTTGAACAATTCTTTAAAATGGGTCTTTCGTACCAAATATGATTTATATGCAAATAATAGGATCCTGAGTTTCCATAAGTCTTAATGCTTGTGGAATGGGATGTGGTACTTTCGTTGTATGTTTAATGTCATGTTATGTAAGAAGATAACGTGACTGTCCCTACTAACCTTGGAGACTGAAACTGTACAGGTCAAATTGGACATCGCTGAGCTGGTTAGAAGCTGAAATGGTGTTGGGAAAGAAAAGCCTTATTATTATTATCATACCTATTTTGTAAGTGGTAAGAAAATGATTGTTATAATAATGAGCGTATCTTACAAGTTTTTATTTTAGGATCAAGGTTGCTTTAGCTTTTTATTAGCTTTTCAGCACAAATAATTCTGATTTTTGTCAAATGTTTCATATCAACAATTAATTTAAAATTTTTCTTTAAGAATGTATACTATTTCAGAGAGAGAGAGGAGGCAGGCATAGAGTACCCATTTTCTCGTGCATATAGTTGAATATAATAGATGTTTTGATGTTTAAATATTTTCTTCTCTGTACATGTAGTGAAATATGTGAGTAGTTAAAAAATCCTGCAGTATAAATTTCTATTTGGTCCATTCCTTTCAATAATTTGATTCACTTATTCTCAGTCCAGAGCACATTTTCATATATAGAATCGGCTAAACATGTCTGACAGACAACACAATTTACATGCATAGAACAAATATTAACTACACTCTGTCTCTGTGTATTCTTACTATAGGACTATAAGAAGCTTGAACAGCTTAAAGGAAAACAAATAGAAAAAAAGTAGAATTTTAGCACATAAAAGTGTTCACTGAGCTAGTTGTCTGGTCTGCACTTGCAAAATTAAGTTTGCATTCTTCTGCGAGAAGTTATCAATATTTAACTGACACTGACAAAACAAAGGCAGATTATATGAACCAAAAATGATTACTGGTAATACATAAGTCTTTACCTGCAGTGTCTTTTATATTAATAATTATCAGTATGAAACAATAAAGAGTTGGGTTTCATTAACAATGTAATTATCAAATGTTCTTTGATAGGATAACTAGCCTAGCAGATAACATTGAAAAATTGCAGAAATTATGTATTATTTTTTAAAAAGCTTTGGTAGTGTCTGACACTCTTAAAATCAAAGTAGAGATATATAACTAGATTAAATCCTAGGAAATATTGGTTGAAAATCACACTGAATGAATAGATGTTAATCATTTGATTGGTTCGTAGGTAAGGTTTCTGGTCTGGACCTAGTTTTGTTCAATACTAAATTGAGTTAGCTGGTAGAATACAGTGTATTCAAGAAATTGTTGATGACATCAACAAATCTTATTTAATTGAATTAGAGAGGTTGCAAACACATTAGAAGATTGGATTTTGAAGTTGACAAATTAAAGATGTTTTGAAATTAGCAAGGAAAACAGTGCTTAACAGTATTACAGTGTTACAGTTCAGTTATGTAAAATTCATTAACACAAAATGTAGAATAAACAAGCAACATCATTACTGTTCAAAAGGTGGCAGCCCAGAGCGGTCCACAAATTAACTGCTGGTGGTGGTGGAGAAGTGATTTTCTTTATGAAAAAGGAAAATGTCATGTAGGAAGACATATGTTTTAAATGCAGATTATATTTTTTTCTGTACTAAATTTCAGTCTAATCTGGACGCACTTTGAAAGAAAGTTACAGTTAAAATAGGAGGCAGAGAGCAAGAACGGCATGAAAATTTGAAAACATAGCTAAGGTGGAAAGGTCAAAGACACTGGTTTTCTTCGCTTAACAGACTAAAAAGACTACCATGAAAAGAATAATAAGCAGGTGTCCTCATTCCGATGCTAAAAGGTTTGTGTTAAATATTAAGAAAAAATTTCTCAGAATAAAGTTAGTGAATTATGTGAATACAGTAACAAAGAGGTTATAGAATATATTTTTAAACAGCTGAATAGTTAATTATCTCCTGCTATATCTATAGTCAAGTTACATTTAATCCTTTTTTACTAAATAAAGACTAAGTAACCTGTTACAATAACATCCAATCTCCTATTTTTAAGATTTGATGATGAATATTAATAAATAGGGAAAAAATGTGTCAAGCATCCTGAGCTATAAAATATGTTAAATTCATTAGGATATATGTCATCATTATCTTATGCTAATGTATACATGTATAAATCATTATGTACATTCTTTTAATGCTCATGCTGAGTAAGACAGATATTTCTTAATGTTATGTTGTTTTAACTTGTGTTTACTCACACACATGCTAATTTCCATTTTCTCAGCAGAGTTGACCATATCTTTATTATAGATTTCTATGTGCCAGATTTTGAATTTCTTTCACCGACTAATCAGAACAACGCATTTCAGGTATGAGAGAATACAAGGAAATCTCTCTATGTGCTTGTCTCGATTTTGTGTTCTTCTGAAAACAACTACTACTGAACAATTTTAAGAATAGTGTCTTCAGCCTAATGAATTATTGGTCTGATCCAGCATGGCCAGATGCTAGATTTTCAAAGGGCTTTTGGCCTTAGTTCCTCAGATCCTCACCCCCTAACCAGGTACTGTAGAGGGTCAGGATACCAGTGCATATTCACATAGTACCTGACAGTAAATACTTAGTTGCATGATTTTTCTGAGCAGGCACAGTGAAAAACATTTTAGACTGGACCATTTTAGTCATTTCAGGCAGCACTTTTGCCAGATTAACTCTTTAAATGGAACAGGAAAATCTTGGAGGAAAAAACCATGCAGTTTATGTGGTGCTCTGATGGAAGTGATATCCTGATCATTTTTGACCTCTGTGACACTGTGTTGTGTTATTTATTTTATGTTATTGTCGTGGGGCGGTTTTGTGTATAATTATTAAATAAAAATACAAACTAATAAACGTAGCACACTACACAATTTCCTTATAAATAACTAGGATATTATTTAAAAAAAATTTCTACAAAATCATAAACATTGAAAAAATCTACTTATAGGACAGATATATCATCAAAAAAAAAAAAAAAAAGAAGAACCAAATATTTTCCTCTAATTTTTATATTATAGTGAATATAATTCTGTCAAATTACATTTTGTCTATTCTTTTCAAATGAACAATTAATTAAAGTATGAAAATTATTTTTACTTTGATAAGAAAAATATTTTTATATTTCATGGGGATTGAAAAGGCAAATCACAGTTAATTCTGATTTATAAAAATTCATGAAGAGTGAGAAAAGAATTTGTTTGAATGCTGACACAACAGAGCTACACTGAGCATAATGCAGTTTAACTGGTACTCAGCTAAAAAATAAAATCACGTTTCTTTTAAAAGCAAGCTTAAAAGTGTACATAATCACACACTCAAGTATTTTATAACTACAGATGATGTATTCCTTTTAACTCATATATTCTCTATAGTAATTTTGACACAAAAATAAACTAGCTTTTCTTCAAATATTTATACATAATTACAGTTATTTTTTTTACCAAAAAAAAAAAAAAAAGGAGGATAGCAGAGACAACTGAGTTCTTTAAATGTAAAATTATTTTTTACCAAACCTGTGTAGCCAATTCAATACATAACTGGTTTTGTGAATATTTTATGCATGTTTTATTGATCATAGCGTTTAAAAATGTATGAGTCATTTACATCAACCATTAAAAGTTAGGAGATAGATATAGCAATAGGAAATATATTACAGAGATGAGTAGAATTTGGATTGGTGTCCAACTGGCTTCCATGGATTGCATATATTTTTTGAATGTTTGCTAAAATACTCATAAGTGTATTCCTATCCCAGATAGAAAAATCCATCTTGTTTATCGAATATGATAAATGCAAGTCAGTAAACAAATAATATAAAAACATATAGTTGCATTTTCATTTTCTTCTGAGCACAGAACAATAGTTTTTTTGATCTGCAAACAACTTTTTACCTTGACTGATGTTGCTACTATTTAGCCTGCTGAGGTTAGCATTTATTGATTCTGCTTTTACTTTGATTGGATCTTACCTACTTCAGTGCTTCAGTAAATTGAAACCTTTTGCAGTTCATGGAAGAAATCTAAGAGCAAGGCTGTAAAAAAATGTACACTGACCTCAATTTGTTTCAGAATATATTGGTTAAAACAATGTCATCAGGTTTGCAGAAGTGACCTCAGCTAGCAAGAGATAAAAATCAAACATCATATTTTCAACAAGCAGATTTAATTATTCCCAAAGTACAAATCGCAGTACTGTTTTCCTATATTCTGTAAATACAAGAATTGGTCTCTGTTTCTCCCAGTCTACAAAGATACATATCTTGTGATATATACATCTCTACAAGATCTATCAGTCTATCTAAATTGTGCTTGAGCAGCCTGGAAGTGGCATAACCTACCTTTTAGCTTTTATTCTGGGATTGAATTATGTATGTAATGTAATTTAAAAAATATTAATTGCCTTCAGAAAATGACATATCAGAGGAAAAAAAGATATGATGTTTAAATTTAGCAACCAATTTTGAAATACAATGGTTTACCATTTTAATTGTGAATATTCATTGATAAGAATTTTATTATTGTTTTGCTATTGCAAACTGTAGGATAATGGTAATATAGTCCCAAGTAGGATGGACTGAGTCATAAAATTATTCCCTAGTAACTTTGCTGGGATAATGACAAGACTGTTTGTTAAAAGATTTTATGTATTAATTTTCAATGGAGAAAGGGTTTTATTAACCTACAATTTTAAAGTTCATCCAACTGCATTCCCCACTGATTAAACTGATTTTGTGTGATGCTAGATTTGTTTCATTTCTAGAAGGTTTAATATATGTTAGATATTTTAATGTGCATATACATTCATGTAAGTACCACATATCTAGATAGAAATTATTAATTTGGTACTGAGAAACAGAGACAAACATTAAACCACCACCTTTCCTCCCCACTTTCCCAGGCTTCATTTCTTCAATCCAGAATCCTATACCTTCCACCCCATGCAAGCAGCACAGTGGGGTTACTGTCAATAATTAAGGGTTTTTCTTTCCTGCTCATTCCTTCTCACACTTTCCCTGTGACCTGGCATTCCTTTAGCAATATCTTTCTGCTCTGCTGTGGATCCTTCACAGGCTGCAGGGAATACCTGCTCCAACACCATCGAGCACTGCATGTATTTCCAATTGAAAGATTCCTTGTTTCCTAATTTCTTAGTTTCTGTCACCTCCTAAACATGCAAAAGACAAGATAGCTCAGTGAGGGATAGCTCAAGTAAAACAAGTGTCCAGGTTTCTCAGTAGTGCAAAGTAAGTTCCAGCAGTACCTTTAGTTTCATATGGCAAAGAACTTCATAAAAGCACAACAGTTTTTGAGGCACTGAGCATTTCAGAAACCTTTTAAGACAAAAAATTTAGCTTAACACATGTCCACATCAAAATAAAGTTATAGATTTTTCTACAGGTGGAGGATACTGATTGTAAGATCATTTACAAGAAATTGTCCACATGAATTTAAGTGTATTCCCACACATATGAAACAAATTCTGCTATAACAAAGCCAAGAAAGATCACCTTTAGTTTTAACTCTTTAAACGTATGGTGTTTTTTGTTGTTTTGCTTGTTTATTTGCCATAAATCAGATATCAACTGGGTAAATTTATACATAAAATCCACCCTTAGCTATGATCCATAAGTAGTTGGGGCTTTTTTGTTTGGTTGTTTCTGGATTTTTTTTATTTTTGGAATAAAAATGAATCTGCTGTCTGTCTTTTAAGCAACTTCTTTTTCATAAGAACATATATGTAAAGACAGAGAATGCTTTTGGAATAACAAGAGCAAGTACTGTATACTTTAGTACTTTCTCTACCCAGTCTTCACAAAAGGGCAAACATTTTCTGATTCTCCATATCAGACTGCTCTGTCTTTACAGGGGAATTAACAACTCAAAACAATTTTTCTTAAGAGTCCTGAGGTTCCAGCTCTGCATTGAGTTATACTACTGGTCAAATTCATAATACCAGGAAATCTAATCTGGCCACCAAACTACCACAAATAGTTAAAATGCATGTGTTTCACATCTGAACACAAATAACTTAACTGGCTTTAGAAAGATAGTCCTTTTTTTCTTAGGTTTTTTTAATATAGTGCAAGGGCTTTTATTGTGGGGTTTTGGGTTTTTTTAGGTTTTTGTCAATTTTTTTGTTTGTTTGTTTGTGGGGGTTTTTTTTAATTTGTTATTGTTTTTAATTTGACCTTAAATGTCGCATGGTGGTATGTCAAATGAAGTAATTCTGATCATGTGAAATTGGATCATGTCTCACATGCATCAACTTGATGGATTAAACCTGACAAGATGCATCAAAATGTGACACATATGCTTCAAAATCAAAAATAATGTGGGCTTTTGAAAACAAGTGTTTCTTAATCATTTCTGAAAGATATCTTTTCCCTTGGGAATAAAAAAACCCCACACAGTCAACTATGCAAAGAATTTCACTGGATCTTGAATGTGATAATTGAAGAGGAAAGAGAGAAATAGATATTTTTGCTCCCTTTCAGGAAATGTGCTGGCAAGTAAATTAGATGCATTTCGTACTTTCCTTCAGTGTAAGATAAGATTTTAAAGTAGGATTTTGTTGATTTGGTGCAGAAATAGTCCTGAGACAGAAAAGATGTTTTATGTCACCTTTGAACACCGCCCCAGTCATAAATCTTATAACATTGCATCACAGTACCCAGTAACATGCTAACCAGCTTCTCGTGGCCCAGATGCTCTCCAGTGAACTCATGTTGATTCACAAAATTCACAAAAACATTCTTACTGAAGATGAGGAACCAAATTTGTGTTTCACAAAGGAGAAAATGTATTACATTCAAATTTAATCTAAATAAAATGGAAAAGATTTGCTTATATGGTAAGCTTTTATAAATATGACTATGAGCTAGGTTTTAGCATCTTCATTTCAACTGAGTGATTTATGATTTAGCTATAAAAATCCAAAAGATAGCTTAGGAAGTAAGGTAATAATGAACTTAAATAAAACAGAATCTGGCTTCAAAATCTCAAATAGTTCATTCTCCATTAGGATTTATTTTCACACGCACACCTTTTTGTTCTAACTGAGTGGCTTTCTGTAGTTCAGAATCACAGTTCACAGTAAAATTAAAAATAAGGGAAGTTGCTTGTTTCCTAAAAATGGAAAGACATTAAGAACTGTTTTCTTGAACTCAGCAGAAATAAATCAGTTGATAATTTCTTTGTTCAGACTTCACTGAGCCCAGACAATCTTTCAGCAAAGACGTTTTTCATGGTCATTTTAACAGCCTGTATCCACCTTTATGTACGGCCTAAAAGCTATGTCTGTCTCTATGGTGTGTCTGCATCCCTTAATTCACAAACACAAAGCATGATGAGAAAGAAATGTTTATCTATATGTTTTGGTTGAGGGACCTTGATCTTCTGCAGTCTGGTATCACATATGCATTTAGAGCCTCCTTCATGTCATCTTAAATGAAGACAGTGATTAAACCTCCAGCTTCAGTGACATATAACCATATCAGTTTATTCTGGGGTAAACCATTAAAGACTAACTGGATTTATGCTGTTCTCATTATGTATTTCCATCAAGGCTACTATTTCAGTGGTCGTCTGAAAAGATCTCAGTATAAATTCAATTCACATTAAAGCTTTTAATGCAAATGTATAGAGAATAAAGATTCATATTTTTTGTTACATAAATATCTCTATTTATATATTCAGAGACTTAGGGCCTTAAAACAGTTAGTGTCCTGAAGTCCCGTACTATTTTCATGTACTTCCTTTCTCTGATACAGAAATTATCAGATATGTAGAATATTTTGAAACGAGTTGTCTGCTGACAGCAATTACAATCCAAAGAGGCAGTGGTTAGATTTGGCATGAGTGTTACCTTTGGCACTGGGTAAAGAGAAAAAAGAGAGAGTGAAAAATATTATTGAAAGTTGAAGAAAACAGATCTTTTATGTCAATTTTTTTTCTGCTGGCATCTTTCCTTTCAGTATCTGCCCTAAAGCATTTTATTTTTACTGTATTTCACTATTTCGCTTGCTTATATTTCACAGTAAAAATTTAATCCAACCAAAACTGATAGACAAACAGTTATTTTTAAACTTTTCTCCAAAGGTTCTTAGTGATTGTTGTGAGTATTTGAGCCATATCACCATGAATGAGGTCTGACTTTAGTGCTGGGATACCTCCTATTTCTTCTACTGTACAGCTAAACAGACAGCTGAGGAAGTAGTCAAGACTTCAAGATAGAGAACAGTTGTATTGGGTGCAGGTTCCCAGGTTTCAGATGGATCCAACTGACCCACTGCAGGGCATTGAGCCCCTCAGAAAAGGTGGTGGAAAGTTGAGGAAAATGTATTTTAAAAATGCTACATAGCAGTGTAAGAAGTGAGGGGAAAATAGTGTGAGAAGAAACACTACATTTCTCTGAGAGGTCAGAAATGAAGGGGTGAAGTTGAGACTGGAAAGGGGGAAGGAGAGGTGCTAGTTTAATATTTAACTTTTTGCTTCACACTGCCTGAATTATTAATTAAATCTTTATTTTAATTGGCAATAAACTAATTTTCTCCAAGTTGAGTCTGTTTTGCCTCTGACCATAATAGGAAAGTGATGCCCTGTCTTTTTCTCAACCCAAGAGCTTCTTCATTCCTGTTCTTTCTATCTTTGACCCGCCACAACCTGCCGAAGGAGCTGGGGGAGAGGTTGAGTGGCTGGGTGGGAGTTTAGCTGTTAGCTAAGGGTAACCCACTTCAATGGGACAAGCCAGTGGGGCTGTTCAAGGCCTATACATACCTATTAATTAACTCTCTTACATAGAAGGTCATGGCTCACTAACAGTCTAACAGCTTGTGATATTTGAGTTTTCATTTGGGACAGAAGCCTCAGTTTTCCTGATGCGGGAGAGAAGGCATACAGAGTATTGTCTGCATATGCCCAAGTATATATCTAAAATCATTCTGGGTATGCACTTGGATCAGGTATTTGGGAACTGATCCCTTAGAATGCAAAATGTATTAAGCTCAGGAACAGTGTAGCCTGATGCAAAACAAAGTAAAATGGAATATATTGTGATTAAGATGTTCTTTGGGGGATTTTTTTTCTTTTTTGTCAATAGTTTTGAAGTTAATAGCTCTTCATAGTAAAAATCATACAACATGGCACTGGTAAACAGATCTGGAGCAGAAAGTGATGTGATTGCAATTGCAGTAATATTCTGGCAGAATTCATCCCACTACATTTAAAAATGTAGCTTCTAAACTAGTTGTCTAAATTCTACAGTCAATGCATTAAAAAACTCAAACACTTTCCAGGGTAGATGTCTAGTGCCAACAACAAATGCTAGGTAAACTGCAAATCTTGTCCCTGCTTCCCACATTATGATGGTATATTAGAATAATGTGTAGTATATGGCTAAAGACTTGTCAAGGTCTGCTAAGCCTCCAAATTTGCCAAATTTAGAGGCTGAGAACTTTAAGGAATGTTTATATTCGCTATTATTTTCTTATTTCCTTAAGCTTTCTATGTGAAGCCTGTCTCTTCTAGCAGGTGAATGTTTATCTTCTTTTTAATCCTCATGTGAACAGACATATTAAAAATGGGAAATTCTGTCTTATAGCAGGAGTTCAAACCATGATATTTGAAGAGCTAAGGGTTAAAAATTGGTGATACTGTGAGAAGAGAAGAATACCTGTACAGAAATAAACTGATAACTCTGAGGGAGAAAAGTAGCCATACGGGTGAGTGAATTAATGTAGTCAGAGGGTTAGAGAAAATCATATGGGCTACAGCATTTATTGGTGGGAAAATCATAAGGCAAGATTAGTCCCATTAATAAAGGGGAAAAGGAATAAAGTAATGAGGGTTTTAAATAGCTGAGCTGCTTTAAAACAACCTGTCAGTAAGAGACAAAAAAGTCAACAATAGTTTTGGCAATTAGAATGTAATGAAGATCTTGTAAAGCCATCTATTGAAAAAGAGCCAGAAAAAGACAATTTGGTTAACTGAAATGCATGCAAACAAGCTAGTCAGCTGAAGACTTGATTCAGTAAAAGACTTAACATGTGCCTGCTTCTAAACAAGTGAATGCTTTCGTGGATGGCAATAGCATAGCAATACTTATATGATTAATCTAAGCAGTCATCTAATTACCCTGCTGAATCACAGCTTATATAAGGTCAAAACAAGACTTCCTGGCTTACAAAGTATCTATATTACCTTCTGGAAATCTGCTATTGATTTTCTCTCTCCTCTAGTTCAAACTGAGCAGTCGGACACCACATGTACAAAATCCATGGATCCAGTACAGAAAGCCACAGCATGGATGACTGTTTCTGTAGCCTTGGATTTAGAACACTCTGTGAATGTAAGTTCAGAGGTTTTGTTTCTTGAAGTATTTAAGTATCTTATACTATAAAATCATTGATTAAAAAAACCAAAGATGGTGCTGATGCTTTCATCCTCCTTGCTAAATGCCTGTTTGTCCTATTGCAGCTCTATTAAGCCTCATTCTGGCATCTAATAGACCTGTTCTGAGTTTGCAGTGTCTATACAGTGGCCCACAATTTAGGTCAGGAATGGAATATGTATTCTTTTGTAATAGTCAGCAGGCGAGTATTTAGTGAACATTTTTAGGATGATGAAGTTGTTATTTCAAATCAAATTAGAATGACAGAAGTCCCATAAATTTTGTTTACTTCTGGGGTGAATATCACAAACACTGAAACATTATATAATAAACAAGGATGACACTGCATCACAGAGCTCAAGGGAATTAGTCAAGCTTATATCATACCTGATAAATCAATCTTCTTAGGGTGCTTAAACTTCCAAAAGCCTGTTTTCTGCATTGCAAATGTCCCTTAGGCAAAGATAGGTGCTGATTTGCCAGTTATGAGCATCCATAATCGCAAAGAATACAAACTTTTCCAAATACTTTTGTTATTTTGTTACAATTTCAGACCTGGCAACACATCACAATTCTAATCTGTTGTGAAATCTTGGACAAATAACTTTATGAGATTTTTTTCCCTCTTTTCCTGATGTTCAAAAGTCATTCTTATACTATAGATAACAGTTTAAAACCTGTTTTGAAGATGCCAGTTGCTGCATTTAGGCATACATTGTAATGTACTAATTAGAATGCAACTGTAATATGGTATTTGGAGATGGATCTAAATGCTGTATTTTACATGTCATTATTAACTGCTAACACACCTAGCTTTTTTTCTTTTTCATTATTAAAAGAGCATTGTACTTTGATGCTGTAATGGCTGATAAAAAAAAAATAAATTAATAAATTAATGTTTTATGTATAATTACCTTTTTTAGCCATCTAATTACACTAATATACTAATTTCATACTATTTCTGTTAACATGTTTCCTACAGACAGTTGAAGGACTACAGGACATACATTATGCCAAATCATATTCCGGGAAAAGAAACAAACAAGCTTTCAAGAGACTAACACCCATTAAATACCTTCCATGTCATCCTATTTTGTCATGACCAGTCTGGATAGAGAATTGTTTGTCTTTCCTCTCAAGTCTCTTTCTAGTTGTAGTCTATGTTTCACCTTGAGGGGAAATTGCTTACTCCTGCTAGAATAATTTTCTTTACACTTGGGGGCCAGATATCTTTATAAGAGATTAATCCTCAACCCCCTGTGGTCTAACTACATGTAAATGTGTTGCTTTATTAGTCATACTTGGCAAATCTGGAAAAAAGCCAATCCTTATAAAGGTTTTATGAAGTGCTAGGTTAGAACTTGTACAGCAGCAAGGGAATCATCAAGGAACAGCAAATACTCAAGAGTTCCTGCTTCACCTGGGTGTCTTTCTCAGACAAGTAACAGTTAATCCCCTTCTGACTTTGTCCCAAGAAACTGATTCTTTTGGAATGGGACAGGAGAATAGGGTTCTCCAGATGTTGTCTACGAAATTTTATGTAAGGCCTAGAATTGCCCTTAATTTCCATGGCACTATTTTACATTTTTTAGTTGGCAGCGTGTCAGACCTGACACAATTTTATTTCCCCTGAACTATGCTAAGTATGTGTAAGACTTCATACACCACCCTTCCTGTAGCATACTTCTAAGAAAAATAATTGAAAAGGGAACCCATATAAATGTTATCAGTGACTTCTTATGTCATTTGTTTGTTCTTTTTCGCAATGATTGGAAGACTGCTGGCATCACTGGGTGGCTAAGCAGCAATGATTTTCTAATTAGGCAAAGACTGGATGTACTGGAGTAAGACCCGCAAAGGCCACACATATGCTTAGGTAGCAGGAGCACATGACATATGAGGAGCAGCTAGATATAGCTGGACATGTTTGATGTTGGGAAGGCAGAGACAAGGAGACACCCCAGACTATAACTTCCTAATAGGAGAGCAGAGATAAAACAAAGACAGGTGCTTTCAGAGATGTTAAGTGGAAGGGCAGGGCAATGATGACAAGAATTGCAATATGGGAAATTCCAACTCAACACAAGGAAATAAAATTTTATCGTGAAGATGACCAAACACTAGAACAGATTGCCCAAGGAGGCTGTGTAATCTCCGTCCTTATGTGTTATAAATATTCTTGCTGTGAAGATAAATTTATGTCAATGCCCTACAATCTGTAAGTAAGAACCAAAGATTTTTAAGGCACTGCTCAGTACTGCTTGTTTAGAGAATGAGCATCTATGGAACTGTGAATATAACTTGGCTAAACAAGAGCAATAGATTGGCAGCTGTTACGCAGCTAAGCTAACCTTGCTATAATCAGTGAATCTTGGTGTGTATTCAAAATAATAACGGAAAAATTTATCATCTAACTGTACATTATCATTTCCTCATATACTAATGTAACCTTTGCATCACAGTTGCAATTCTTTTCCCTAATCAGAGCAACTATTCCTTGATATAACGGATTCTATTTTAGACTGGTATACTGAAAATTTCATTTTACTAAGCAGTAATGATTCTTCTGTTAACTAAGCCATGTTTTTAATGCCTCACTTCCACCTTGGCTGAGCTCAATTCTTTAACTATATAAGAGTATGAAATAATAACTGCCAAACTAGATCAGAGCAAAATCGCATGACTCTAGCGATATCCAACAACAGATGCTTAAGTAAGAATACAAGAAAAAGAACAAGCACAAAGCAGTTGAGCAGCTTGAAAGGATCTCTCAACCAGAGACTGTGACTTTGTATTTAATAGCCCTTGAAAGATTATCCTTCCAGGAACTGTTCTGATTGTTCATTTTAACTTTAGTGAACATTAAACTTCTGCAGTATCTTATGGGAAAGAGGTCCACAGCATGTCAAATTAATACAAGGATTAAAATGTCTGACCTTTCTAAAGGCATAGCTCTCAAACCTCTAATTGCTGACTTTTAGATAGACTGCATATTCATCAAGTGCATTCTAAAGTTGAATTCTACTTCAGAGCTTTAGTAGTGGATCCACTGGTACCAGTGAATTGCAACATGCAAACAAGGTGGAGTGAAAAATAGGAAGTTGAATTACTAAAATGGAAAAATCCAACCCCTTAGCAGCAATCATATTTTTATGATCTGTTTTTTTGCAGTCACTAGCCAAAATCTACAGGTCTTTCCTGTTAACTGCTGAAATATAGCCTAGGATTTTGAAATTAATGTCATATTGCACAGTGAATGCAGTTCAACTAACTAACTGACTGTATCAGGTCAGATCACATGAGAGCTACTGTAAAATAGAATACAGAAATTTGATGGTTTGGCCTATCTGAGATTTTGATTCGATAAAATGTAACTTCAGCACTGATGTTCTTTTTGTAGTTCATGTGTTCATTATTACATTTCTGCTTAATTACATTGCTGTATCAGACCCAGCCTTTCCTTTATACTTTTGTATTGAATGTTGCCACATGTATTCATCAGAAGCATCTAAGTTACTTAATAAAACTTTCCATATATTCTGACTTACTGTCATCAGAAAGGTTAGTATAGCTACTTTTTTAAGGTAAAGTACTTAGACAATTTAAATGTGAGACAGCTAGGATTTTTTCACAGTTCAATTACTTTTCTGGAAATAAAGATGTATTTAAAGATTGCCTAGAAGTGTCTCTAACAATTAAGCTTGTATAGAAATCAATAGAAAATAGAGTTATAGAAAATAACTGTAATTTTCTTCCTTCTCTCTCCTCCTAACAAAATAGAACAAAAAGGAAGCTAAGGGGCATTGCTAGTTTAAGATGTTTATTATTTACTACATCTTTTAAAGTTCTTCCTGATTCACATTGTTTTATAATCTGATTTTGACATTATTAGGGAAAATTGAGCTGACCTAACAGTGCAGTGCCGTGGGACCTTTCTGGGATTGCCTTTGTCAAAGGTGACTTTAGGCTTGCTGGAGCTGTGATTTTCTAGAGGTCAGATGCACAGATTATTTTAGTTTAGCACTGTGAATATCATATATGGTAAAAAGTCTAGCAAGCCTGTGCAGTCACTGAGTAACAGACACCCGTCCTTTATGTAATACAGATATGGGCTTGGATTTGGATTTGCATTTGCATTTGGATTTTGATTTGGATTTCAATTTGGAGAGATTGTTGTATAGCTGTAGCTAATAGATATAACAGTTACTACTAGAACAGCTGCAGTAATAGTAACACTCCAAATCAAATAGTCAATAAAGACAATGTTAAAAATGCCTTTAAGGTTGTTATTAAAAAATAATCTTCGGTGTTCTGTTCACTCTTCCAACCAATTTCTCTCTGGGACTTCAGGTCAGTAGCACCAGCTTTTCTCAAGTAGGAAGGTAGTAGGGAATCAATCAGCATACCAAGTTCTTCACCAGGAGGAGTTCAAAGGTGCTGGTGTTTCTCCTCAGTCATCAAATCTATTTGGGTCTATTTTTGAGATTTATACTCTGTTTCCTTCTCATGGGCTCCCAAATACATTTTGCAAGTTGCAGAACATCCTCATGCAGCTTGAACTGCCATAAACTTTTTTTTTTTTTTGTCTTTTCCTCTTTCTCTTTCCCCTACCCCCTCATCCCCCAATACTATCTAGGGATGCTCTTCACGGCAAAGAACTCAGAATGCTGATGACTCACTGAAAACCCCTTTTATTCTACTTGAGGAAGAAAGCAGTTATGAACCTTAGGACTTAGATAAGAACTGAAAGGGTAAGCATAACACCAAAGGTGTACATACCAGAAAGTTTATATACAGCAGTCTTAACTTTTATGCTTTTCTGCAGTAATTAAATAATATGAACTTTTGTAACTGTACCAGCAGCAATGATTCTTGTGTTTGGATTAGACATTTAGTGTCTAAATTAGACTAATATTAAGCTCTTGTCTTTCATTTGTGCTTGCACCCATGCTAAAATGTTTGGAGTAACATTTACTGCTTGTGTCTGAAGACAGAATATTTCTCAGGGCTTATGAAGGCCAGCTACTTATCTCTAGCCCTTGTATGTAAATTGCATTAAAATGTTCATACATACTTTAGAGCAGACTTTGTCTGTGAAAAACATACTCTCTTCACCCAAACGTGTACTGTAAGATACTTCTGTGCCATGTTTTATTGCTTATGTTCAAGCTTGAATCCAGCATTTTAAATACGCTCTCTCCATCCTGTCAATAGGACAGACTGCACCTTAGTTTTTCTCTCAGGGAACTGAAAGTCTGCTCAGACTTGTGCAAAAGTTTGAGCTAGAATGTACACATGGGTAATAAATTAAAACTTTACCTGAAACTATGGACCAGAAAACCACAAGGGAGGAGGCGGGGTCATTTCATGTAATGATTCAATTTCTCTCTTCTGAATCTCCTACTAATTCCAGAAGGTATCTAAAATCAATAGTAAATGTCTTAAAATAGAGAAGTCTCTAGGACCCCAGTTAGAACCGCTTTGGTCTAGAGAAATAGATGTACATTTTACAGTCAGACTGCTATTGGATATAAACAGGAGATACCCAGGGAACAGTGATAGGAACCACAACTTTCTCCTCTCTCACATAAGCATCCTAAAAGTTATTCTAAGAGAAAAACTATGTGTTGGATCCCATCAGCTAATCCACTGTTCATTTTCTGACAGCAGGCAGGAACTAATGCTGTGGGGAAAGTATGCGACACAAAAAAAGAATAGGATGATTGTATCAATAGCACAATCTCTGAGTTACTGCCAGTTAGTAGTCAAGAAGCTTCCTGAACTTTATGTGGCACCTAAATAATTGTAGAATCATAGAATCATAGAATGGTTAGGGTTGGAAGAGACCTTTAAGATCATCTAGTTCCAACGTGCCACAGGAAAGGACACCTTCCACTAGACCAGAGTGCTCAAAGCCCTGTCCAACCTGGCCTTGAGCACGTCCAGAGATGGGTTTTTTACTTGAGCACACTTCAACTTTACACATTTGTTTTCCCATCTGCATAGGAGACTAACTTCAAAGGAACAGATGAAGTTCCTTCATCTGAGATACCCTACATCTTTGTGAATAGGGTTCTATTATGTGAAATAGAAATCTAGCTATTCCACTTTGGGGAAAGATGAGTTAATCCTTTGGTTATTTTCAAAATAATAGTTTCTTTTTGAATTTTACAAAAAAATCCTATTTTACTGAACACTTACTGGATGGATACACCAACTGTGAGGGATGAGTGAAGCTCCTTTTGAGACACTCAGTACTGACAAAATGTATTTGAATAACAGCACTATGATTCAGCCAAGGTCTTTTTCAAGATCATTATTTTAGGCAGATTCCTAATTAAAGTTCTCTGTGTCATCCTCTGAATGCCACTAAGGTTACTTGTCTCCCTAAGAATTCTGTGATTCTCTTATAATAGATAGTATTGAAGCAGTCTGTCGAAAATACAAGGATAGGCATATAATTTTAAAGAGAGGTTTTTTCACATCTATGTATGTAAATGATATGAGTACATCTAAAATTATTTACTAAAAAGAATGTTAATTTTTCAAAATTATTAAATGCAGAAACAATAGCTTCAGAAGTCAATATCCTGACATTTTATTTGATTTAGATTCTGACAAATGAGTGTCTCAGAAAAAAAACTACGTAATATATAGTTCCTTTTAAAAAGTTAAATATTTTACAACTGTTAGCAGTTCTGTTTTCCCCTTTAGATTTTCAAGAAATAAAATGTTTATAATTTGAATACCTATTTTTGCAGTTAAATAAAAAAAATAAATTAAAAGATTAAAAAAAAAGAAAAAAAGAAAGGCATGACAAGCAGGTTGAAGGAGGTGATTCTCCCTCTCTACTCCACTTTCACTAGACCCCCTTCTTGGAGTACTGCATTCAGCTCTGGGGCTCCCAACCTAAGAAGGATGTGGACCTGTTGGAGTGAATTGGGAGGAGGGCCACAAGGATGAGCAAAGGCTGGAGCACCTCTCCTATGGAGACAGGCTGAGAGCTGAGGTTGTTCATCCTGGAGAAGAGTAGGCTCTGGGGAGAATTTAGAGCTGCCTTCCTGTATCTGGTATCTAAAGGGGGCCTACAAGAAAGCCGGAGAGGAACTTTTTAAAAGGGTATGCAGTGACAGGACAAGGGGGAACAGTTTTAGACTGAAAGAGAGTAGATTTAGATTAGATATTGGGAAAAAATCCTTCACCATGAGGATGGTGAGACACGGAAATAGGTTGCCCAGAGAAGCAGTGGATGCCCCATCCCTGTAAGTGTTAACAGCCAGGCTGGATGGATCTTTGAGCAACCTAGTGTAGTGGAATGTGTTCCTGCCCACGGTAGGAGGGTTAGAACTATATTATATTTAAGGTCCCTTCCAACCCAAATGATTCTATGATTGATTCTATGAAAAAATGAAGGAGTAATGAACAGGTACAACATTTTAGAAAATCAAATATGTAAAATAAGCTACAAAAATTAATGAGGAGAAACACCCATAAGGTAAAACAGTTGTAAATAGAACAACATGCTATTAAGTCAGTGAGGCTATGCATATTACAGAAACTAAACAATGCTAGGAACATTCCTAGGCATTAGAAATTAATTGTCTATATTGTAAAGACACAATATCTTTAACAAAAAGACCATTGTTAGAATGGTCTCTGCATGATTTTGACACAAGCCTACCTCAAAGAATTCCTGCATATTTTTGTGAAGATTGTGGGGGCCAGGAAGCATTCAAAAATAGTTAGTTTGTATACAACAACCCGTGTTTAGAAATGGAAGGTTTAATAGTGTGAAATTGAGTCATTCAATGCCAAATACCTTCAGAGCCAGAAAGAGTCCTGAGTGTACTTCAACCAAACCAAACCAAACAAACCCAAACCAAACCAAAACACCCTTCAGGTGTGTCCCTGTCATCTAGCTCCCAGACTCTCAGTCTTTGTAAGATCTGGCACCAAACCCAACATCCAGCTCCCAGACATCTGCTGCTGACAGCTTCAAGTTCAATAGTGGAGCACCTCGCCTGTATCCCTCCCCACATATTCGCACAAAGAATAATGAGCATATTCACACAGAAGAAAGTTAGAAGTAATGTTTAACGAGAAGATAAGACAAGCTGTGCAGGGCTGAGCCAGACCTGTATACTGATCAGCTGCCAGCCCACAAGTGACTGGCTTCTTTTATTACTTCCCCTCCATTTTACAAAACCTGTTCCTCCCTGATCTGTCTTGGTCTCTCTCCTCACTTAACCCTTCCCCTAGACAATTTATGACACATCTTGTACAGTCCCAAATGTTCAGGTCCAAAATTGCACCCTCCCCCACATGCCTCCTAGTTAAGTGCTACACCATTTATGCAGTAGTCACCCTTAGTTTGAATAGCATTCAGGAGACAGTTTATTCTACTGAATCATCTTAGTGGGTTTTGCAATACAGACAATGACTTAATTATCCACCTTGGATGGTCTTATGATTTGTCGATTTTGGTTATATGGGTTCCCCACTTTGTCATTGTGTCTCTGATCACTGCTTGGTCATTGGTTCTTTGTGTTTTGAATAGTCATTAGGTAGACAGCTTAATGCTAATGCTTACAGTTACGTGCTGGAAAAATCTTGACAATAAAACATAAAATAAGTAACCAGACTAAAAATTTTGCCCTGCTTATCATAAGCCCCAGCTGCATGGATGTAAGCATGTTTTCTGCAGTACAGATCTGAAAACTCTTGATTACATAAAGACAGAAGTGAATACTCAGTTACTTCGTTAAATCTAGTATTAAGACTTAGATTAGACAATAAGTGATAGACATTTTTTTACATACATCCATTAATATAAAAGGTAGAGGAACAATGAAAAAATAATAATTTTATGGATTAATAGTTCTGTTAGAAAAAGAACCGGAGTATAATAAAAATCTCCTGACTATGAATTATCAGGATCATTTTCCTTCTGTAACTAATTTCAAGGTTTGCTTTTCTTGTTAAGAAAAAGTGTATTGCTTATTTGAATCAGCTATCTTAAGGAATGTTGTAATGAAGACAAACCAGACTGTAGCTTACACATATGATACCCACTTGAAATAAACAGTATTAACTTGCAGTGTTTATTGTACTACAATGACAAAACACAGCTGATTTTAAATCACAATCACATTTCTAAAAAAAATAAATCCAGTCTTATCAAACACTTTTTACAGTTTGCATAGATTTTTTCTGATCAGCCTGACATTTTTTGATGAATTTTAGCACAAGCTTGTTCTGCAGTATGTTATCATTCTGCAATTTAATACTTTCTGACATACAGAAACTACAAATGAAAAAAATACATTTCTGTTTCTCTTTGGTATAAGATTCCAACATTCTTCTGTGTATATACATATTTGAGAATAGATTCACATAATTTCTGAAATAATGACTTTTCCGTCTGAGAAACTTTGGTATCAATTTTCCTCCTTTGACTAACCAACCATGATGACTACGACGGTGGCAGAAGAAAATATTGCATGCCTTCTGGAAGACCCTAAACAAGAACCTAAATTATTAGCACAGGTGTGTTTCGGTGATTATGGCATCAAAACTGTTTCACTTGCAGAATCAGCATACCCATCAGTGTTCTATTCTCCCACTTCAGTGGACAAAGTCTCATTCTATAGCATTATTTAATCTTGAATGATCCAAGTACATCAACTGCAAGATGTATTAATTTTATTTAATTTTTAAAGTGAACACAAATCCATGTCTTAACACACATCACAGTAATTGCATTTTATATTACAGGAGTTGTTTCTTTTGTTGCTTCAGTACTTTAGCCTACTCAATTAGTTCACATTACTTCATCTTGAACTACATAGAATCACATAGAGGTGTTTACTAGTCACTAAAACACAGTGACAGAGACAGAGAAAGGGAAAAATAAAATAAAAACAAAAAGGATACCTCGAGTGTGTAGTTTTAGGGGGCTTCACAGAAATCAACCTCTAGGGAAGTCAGTTCTTTGAAAATCGAACACCAAAGAATATGGTCATCAACCCTGTGTGCCTGAAACTAGAAATATCAGATTCTTGACAGCCTCCTAAAACTCAGGTGGTTGGTGTCCATTATGCTTTAATTCATCCCATAGAACCTGTAGACAGCATATGGAAACCTTGCTAGCCTTGTCAGCATATGTGAAATTCTACTCACTCCACACTAAGGCACAGGGCATGCTTGGGCATACAGGATCCTACCTGCTCTACAGAATGACTTTCTCTGCATAGGGCCTATTTATAGCATCCATTTACAGGTCTGCTAGTTTTACAGACAAAATCATGCAAAGTTTTCCTGTGGATATTCTCGGTGTAATCCTCAAAACACTGTGAGTCATAGCTGTTAACCCTTGATGGCATAAGAATGTTGATGAAATAGGCCTGGGTAACAGTGATATTCATCATACTGATATTTTTTTCAAAGATTGTAAAGTGGTGCTAGTCAGACAATAAATTAAAAAATAATTTCAGAATGTAATAATTTTTCTTTATACTTTCTTCTTTTACCTTTAATATGCAAAAGACCAGATCTATATATCTTAATCAAATGAAGAGTTTCTCCTCAATAGCTGATTAATAGACGCAGTCAGAATGACATAAGGTTTATTGTCTGAAAATTCTTTATTCCATACTGTTAGATGGTTAAAATACTATTCAGAATCCTGTAATTTAAAAAAGAAAATGTGATTTGAAAATGTATTCTTTGTTAAAGCCTTAGCATACTTTTACACATTGCTTTACAGGTGGAAAAATGATACAGCAAACTCAAAACAATTGTATAATTTCTATTAATTTAAGAAGAATAAAATTGAACAAAGTTACTTTACATTAAAATATCCTTAGAAATTTAAATCTGAAATTATCAAAATACTTTAATGTTCCAAACTTTTATTGACTTTCTATTTGGTGCTTTGAAAATCCAGCTATGTTTTGCAAAACTTGGTCACCATCCTCATCTTTAGCTGGATGTATCAGAATCATTATGAAGTTTGAAAAATAGATTTCTTTGACAAGTACTCCATAAACCCCTCAGAAATAATTTCATAAAATTGGAGGTATTTTTAGTAAATTACAGCTTCTTAATGCCCTTAATCTTTCCTTATTTCTTTGTGCTAGATATTGATTCTGTGGCCTATGATTGTTTTATTTGACGTGCTAAGTTTACTGTAAGGTGTTAGAAGCCTTCGGGGATAAAAAAGTGTGTGAAGGAAAATAATAAATGATGTGTGATCTTTGTGATCCAACACATAGATATTTGTTATATGTGACTATGCTGCATGTTTATGCAAAACATGGATCTATTCTGTCAGATATGAAAGAATAGAACCTAGGAACTATAATTTATTTTTTATGAACAGCTGTTTCTGTTTATTTATTTATTTATTTATTTATCCTTCTTAGTTTACAACTGGCTCACATTTTGACTTTGCAACATCTAATTTAAGTATTGGAAATCTTCTGAATTCCATTTGTTCATAAGTATAAAATAAGCAGGTACAAGAAAGACCCAGAGTCTCAGAATAGCAGCTAAATAAAAAGATGTTTTGTGCTGCTTTACAGTGATCCAGGGGAAGGTTCTAACATAATAATCAGACTGAATAAGGCCAGCTTAAAACCAGTAACAGAGTAAACGGTGTGTTAGGATAATAGGGTGCTGACAGGATGGATGCCCTGCAGCTGAATCTCTCTTGTCTTCCTGGAAGATTTTGTGATGGAGAATTAAGCATTGTCTACCTCAGGCTTACTCAATCAGAATGTATTTCTGCAGATGAAGCTGCTGATATGACAAGTAAAGGCACAGGGATAAGTTTTACAAAGCTTTAGTCCTTGCAGGCATGAGTCCCTGCACATTGAGCAGGCAGGGTCAGTGCTGTATCCTCTAGACAGCAACAAATAGAAAAGACTATGTAGGTATAGCACAGTAGTTGATAGAAAAATAAGTCAAGCATTATACTGTAGAGTCTGGTGCTACTACTGAAAAATGAGTCCCTTAAGGGTGTGCAAGGTAAAACATCGATACACAAAGTTCCTAAGTCTTTGGAAAATATAGTACATTGGAAAAAAGTCTGGTAGATTCATTACTATACAAGACCTCACTCACTAATAACAGGGCTAATAATAAACAGAAGACAAGTAAATGATAAATCAGAAAAAACAAACAATAAGGATGACACTTAATTACAGGTCTTTCAAAATTTCCTGTGTGAATCTCACACATAGAAGCCAAAAATTGCCCTCTCCAAGCAAAACGTAATTTCAAAGTTTTAATTTACAGAATATAGCTTTATAAACACACTTCTATTGCAAAATAGGTACGATTCAGTGATTCAGCTAATCTTATAAATGAACTTTTTATATATGCTTGTTGACAAGCTGGAAATTAATGTGTGTTTAATAATAATAAAAAAGGAATGAAATAAACAACATGAACATTATTTTACACTTAATGCATCTTTATTGCTTCTAGAGTCACAATTTGTAAGTGAGCAGTTCCATGAATGCTATAACTAATGAAGTGTGATTTCATGGATTAGCAATTATCTGGTGATTAGTTTTTTATCTAAGAAGGTGCAAGCTTCAATCACAAGACAATAATAGGTTAAGAATAGTGGGGTAATTTTAAGAGGTCTCTCTGTTGCGTCTTTGCTGTCCAGCAGTAGCCATGCATACACTGTTTCATTCTTACACTGTTGTCTTTACCATAATCAGAGCATATCATATGGGGGAGAGAGTATCTTCCCCATACTCACTCACTTACATTCCCAAAACATGCAAAAATACAATTATCACTGAGAATCTTATATTTATGTAAATTTTATGAAATCATTGGTAATTTGGAAGTTAAATGCTATCTCATGTTTGCTCTCTTGCTCTCCCTCCCTTCCCTTTCTCTCTCACACACAGAGCATAAGCTTAAGCTAGAGGGCTATTTTTTTTTTTTTAACTTCAGATGAATATATGTTCTTTGGCCTTCTCTTGCTTAAAGGGTCTTTACAGACTTTCCACATTCCACATAAATCAGATAATGTTGTTTTTAGAGCATTTTATAGATTTTCTTTTTAACACAAAATTTTTTTAGAAGCTACCAGTGAGTCAAAAAGAATCACCACTATCTTTCTGTGGAATATTGTTTTTCTTCTTAAATGTTGGGAAGGATAGTAACCTGAGTTAATGTATGTCAAAAAGTGTTCTACGAGCTTATGTGCAATAATCTCATCCTATTTTCCTGAATTTGGAGGGAATTTCTTTGGGAATCTTACATTTTAACCAATGGAAACACTGGTACCAAGTTTCATTTGTCTAGCAACACTGAAGTCAGTAAGCGCTGAGGGCACCTCTGCTGAGGGCAAGTGTCTGTACCTGCCCCAAACAGGATGCGGTTGGGGTGTATGGCTGTGTAGTCACTGGCATACTCCAACCTGGAACGGCAAGGGAGTAGGAGGCCCCAGGTCTGGAAAAGGATATCAGTGGGTGGAGGTACAAGTGTGTGAGTGCTGTATGTTTGCTAGTGAGCTTCTACTGGACCAGCCAGTGATTTGAGGACCTCTGGAGTCTTGTTAGTGTCTCCTGTGTGTAATGTTCATCTCTGGGATATGTCCTCAGCTTCATTACTGGCAGAGTCTACAAACAGGAAAGCATTATCCCTCGACCCGGACTGATCCCCAAGCCCCCAGGCACCGGGCTGGGCTCCAGCAGCCCAGCAAGAATTTCTCCTACTGGTGTAGGTGGTAGCTGCTCCTAATATCCCTTAACACTCAGGTTATGAGGAACATTTCAGAAAGTAATTTGGTGCTGTGGCTATGGGTACCATCCCCTAGACTGTAAAATTATCCATGAAGGTCACACTAACTATAAAACTACGATATGAGTACAGTTCTTTCTAAATACAAGGTCTTTCATGCTTAGGTACACAGTCATTAGCTTCTGCTTTCATCTGTAAAAATTCATGTGTGGTTTGTTGCTTCCTGGTTATTCTGGCTAGTAACTTCAGTTCTTAAACAGTCCAATTTACTCAAAAAAAAAATGCTGTCAGAAATGATGCACTTGAGAATTAATAGTCACCTAGAAGGGATTGTTTAAATTTAATTTAGATTTCAGGAGTTCAATAAGACTTTTCTTGGAGTGTAACTTTTTCTTTTTAATATGAATATTGCTAAAGGAATTATATTCAGAATTGATGAACTGTTATGGGACTCTGAACTGACTATAGCTTTGAAGTGGATTTTCCTGGGCCATTCTTCTACAGTTAGTTCCCCAAAGGAAGGGTAAAAGACTTTTACATTAAAAAGCAAAGTTTTATTAAAATAAAGGTTTCCTTAACTTTTTAAAAAACAATCTCAAAGGACCAGCAAGGAAAGAATAAAAAGGAAAAATGGGTTATATACTGTTCTCTTAAACTTTGTACGTGTCCCTTGTTGTTCAGTCTTTGCTTCCAGACACTGGTTTTGTTAACCTTCTGACTTTCCTAGTTGCAGCAACTCTGCAGTCCCCTAAAACTTTTTTTTCCCATCTCTGAAGCGTAGCTATTTGCTATTGCTCTACTTAACAGTTTCTCAGTCTTTGCATCATCTAAACGATGCCACTCTTTGCTGAGACCTTTTTCTGCTTACTCTTCACCCAGTAGTCACTTGAACTTCCTCTTCCCTGTATAAAATACCTTAGCATGATAATATATAATCCCCTGTATCCATTCCGTCTTTTTACATTTGACATGTAAACATTATAGGTGGTAGGAATCCTCTCTGCATAATCAATTGAATGCCAAGAGCCACTTGGCTAAGCAAAATAGTTAACTAGTATCAGGTTAGTTGAATAACTCTTTCTGCTCTACCAGCTATCCTGACTAGATGTTGAGTGATTGCAATGAGAGTTTACATTTAATGCAAAAGTAGAGATTGTTAAATTTTAATTTCTGAAACTATAAACTGAATTCCACTTAGATTATCCTGGAAAGTTCCATTAGCGCAGTTGGACAGTAGTCTTGAATCATGAATGTTTTAACATATCTGTAGTTAACTCTATAAAACTTGAATTTTGAGTGTTTTGTATCCCCTATACTTACTGCACATTTGAATGTCTATTTGTATTAAAGATCTACTGTAATTTGTCAACAACATATTGTGGATATTTTGTAACCAGCTTATCTGTCAAATGTTAGCCCATGGTACCATGTTTTTACATTTGCATCTTTTTCACTAGTATCAAAAAAATGTGGCTCCATTAGATGGTAACTTCATGCTCACTTTAATCTGACATAAGTTAAGATTCAAGTAAATGCATAGGTCTAACTTCCCCTAACATTTTAACTATTTATTGCCATTGCCTCATTCATGTAAGATCCACACAGTCAGTGGGACACACAGCACTACTTAATCCATCCCAATGGGATGGGAAAAAGAATTGGATGGGTAAAAATGAGAAAACTTGTCAATTGAGGTAAGGACAGTTTAATAGGTAAAGCAAAAGTTGTGCACACAAGCAAAGCAAAACAAGTCATTCAGTCACTGCTTCCCATTGGCAGGCAGGTGTTCAGCCATCACCAGGAAAGCAGGGCTCCATCATGCGTAACAGTTGCTTGGGAAGACAAACGCCATAAATCCAAATGTCCCTCCTTCCTCTTTCTTCCTTCAGCATTGTGTGGAAGGACTTTTTATCATTTCTGATGCCCTGCTTGGCGGTACCTCTGCTTTAATTTGATCTGGATCCTGCAGATGATTTCTCATATGTTGTTCAGCAACATTAAACTCAACATATATCTTGAACTGTAATTTTTTTAATAACTTCTGTGATTTTCTGGAGGCAGAACACTTCTATTTGTGATAACAATGTTAAATATAATTGTTATTTTTCTGTGTGAAAGATTATAACAGGTTCAAATTTGTCAGAACCTTGTGTAAGCCAGAATTTTGATGTGGATTTACCCAGATGTTTTCTTGCAAGTGATTATGTTGATGAAAGCATAAGCTTATTTTTGTTGGACTGTATGAACAATTAAATAAATAAACCAGGTAAAATTCAAAGTGTTTAGCTAAGACTTTATAAACATTAACATTTGCTCATTAAACCTTCTTCCATTCAGAGACACAGACTTACCTTCTCTCTTTACACAAACTGGGGAAACTCGCTCTCTTGTCTCTCCTTTTTCTTTTTGTAAATAATTTTTATTTACAATTGTGAAAAGATTTCTTGAAATATATTTATAATGCATGTTATTTAAATGAAGTCTAGTATTCCTGTGATGTGACTGTATCAAACAATTAGGACATGCTTACTATGGTATTCTTCACATTGCCTAACTGTCTTTTACAGTCCTTGCTTTCCGCATGAGAATTTTGCTAAATACATGAATAATTTATACAATCTAATAGCTGTTTCCATGCTAAATTGTCAGTGCCTCAAACTATGCTGACTTCAGAATGTGTTAGGCTTGATACAATTGTGCTCCGCAGTTGTACACAAAGATCCTTTTACTGAGATGTGGCATGGACAAAAGTGGTCATTGTGAATACTGCGCACACTTTGCAGGTACACAGTCATGTGAAAAAGGTATGTCTCAGGCACTTTTCTGAGCATACTTTATTTTACATTTTACCCTTAAGTGAAAAATATTAACTTTCTAGAAATTATATGACAGAAATCTGTTAAAAAGTTTTATTCAGCAAAGCATAATCCCTCTTCAGACTTAGTTAACTCAAGATTATTATGTAGGATTTAATGTATTGTTGCCTGTGTTAAGGATTTTTCACTTCAATGGCAGAATTACAAAAGACAGAGGAAAAGAAACACTATTTCTAGCTTTAGTAAGACTTCTTCACTGTAATTAAATATTATTGTCGAGAGAGATACTTTGTTTTAAAATCTTGGGGGAAAACAAACCCAAATCTTTTATGCTTTCTATACTCCCTACGTTCCTTTTCATTGAAGCATCAGGAGTGGTGTGATCAATGATGTGCTGAGAGAAAAATAAAACTTTAAAGTGCATACAAGAGGCAGACATATAAAAAATTGCAGACAATTTTCACTTGCATTAATCTAAGATGGCATCTCCTATTATTGCAGCAGCTCTACTGTTGGCTGATAAGAGAGTTGCTTGTGACCTTATGAGCTAAAGTACACAAGTCAGGGGATACTCAAACTTATATAGACAGGAATCTTATTTGTGTTAGGAAATCTATCAGCATCTTAGTTGAAAAAGTGGTCTCTGATGCCCAGTGATGTTTCTTTTCATCTTTGCATCTTGCTCTTAGGATCTTTTTTTTATTTGTTGGTTAGTTTATCTTAAAGGCAATTTCTTATTATGAGCCTTGTCCCTCTGGTATAAATGGGAAATGATTTACTTTCTCCCTTTTAAGTGCAAATGCCTTAAGTAAACATTAGCAATAAGTTAACCATCTATTTAAAATGCTCAGTTTTCAGAATTCCTCAGTTCTTTATATTTGCCCTCTTCTCATGACTTTTTTAAGGGACAGTGCCTATAACCATCTTTGAAAAGAGAGGCATTGGTTTCAACCAACTGAGGAGCTAGTACCCTGTGTATGGTTTTTTTTTTTCTTTATTTCTTTAAAAGCATTATCAATATCTGCATCTATGTATACATCTATAGCTGTCTGTATCTATATCCCTATAACTACACAGATGCATGCACACAAAGATACAAAGGAAAATTTTATTTCTATGCAAATTCTAAACATTAAATTGTATTTTATGGTGTGTCATTTACATAAATATTACATAAAACCAATCTCTGTGCATTCATTACTTTCATTCTAGTCATAAACACCTCTAAGTGTCAGGATACAGTTGCAAGCCTTATCTCTGAACAAGGAACAAAATCTATATACTTATTTTTGCAGAGAATTTTCAAAGATCAAAAGGTCGGTTACTTGATCGTATCCTTGCCACCACAGAAAGTTTCCATATATCTGCATGACTCCTTCCTCAAATGATGACCAAAAAATTATGAACAATAATAGCTACGCATCCAATAAGCACAGACTACCAGTTATGTTGAGTCATAATACACTTCGTTGTGTTGGAGACATTTTTTACTCCTCTCTAGACAATCCTACACTGAAATTGGAGCACAGCGGGAGGCAATACAATTTGTTTTGACATGCCTGATCCCCACTAATAATTCCAGGTGGACTTAATAGACACTAGTAGAATGAAAACAGTAATGATACCACACAGACATCAGTCATGGGCTGGATGAAGGGATGTTTAGTGAGATGCATTTTTTTTTTGCACTTCTTAGTTTACACTAGAAATGCAAATATAACATAGAGGAACCTGATTATACCAGCTGTCCTTTGCCTTCAGATCAGGTGGACCAGAGAAGGAAAGCTCCTTAGTGATACCTGGTGCTACAGAAAGTCCCCAGGCTCTCCTGGAGCCAAGAACTGCAGTGTGATGAGTCATTAAAGAATTGCTTTTACTTTTTTGAATAACATTTGTGTATTTCTTGCTCCTCCAGGACATTTTATCTTAATTCTCTGTTTTAAAATACATAAAAAAATAAAATATTTGAGAATTTTATCCTATTCAATATGATTTTGTAAAATCTTCCAAGAGTCTGAACATATTTTTAAACTACTTTTCACTAGTCATCCATGGACCGATTGCATGTGCATAGCTAGAATGCTAATGTCAGAAGAAAGGATTAAAAAAAACCCCAACAAATTTAAGCACATAAAACCTTTTTAATGTCACTTTTAAACCTTGAAAATACTTGCAGAAGCGCTGTCTGGAGAATCAGAAACATTTAACTCCCAGGTTTTCATGAAAATGACAAAAAATTTTACAAGAGAAATAACCTAGTTCTTTCAGAAGAACACACATTGAAAAAGGTTCCTATTCTCTATTGAGTGAGGTGACATATCAGTAATTTTAGAAAGTAAAGCACTTTTTAATATGAGAGGAAAATTATCTAATGCTCTGAAACAGGATCAAATATCAGCAGATGCCATTGGACCTTAGGGCATTCTGTAAATCCTCAACTAAGACAGCATACAGATACCTACATGACAATAATGAAAACCATGAAAAAATCAATAGGGAAAAGAAAAAGATTACAGTTGGCTGGCATGGAACTGGACACAGTGACATCATCAGTATGAGAGAGGCACAGGAGAAATTAAAATAATTTGAATTTTTAAAATGGATACTATTCCCTTCTGCCTAATCTGTATCTCACAGTTTCCTGAAGTTTGTAAGCTCACTCGGCAGCATTGCTGTTACCCCTCTAATTTAGTTTTCAAGTAATAGACTGAAGGATGTGTTCTCTAAGGAAAAGGATTTAATGAATAATTTAAAAACTCCAACTCCTTGGAATGCTTCCGTTTCTACAAGGTCATTTTAGTAGGAATCCCACACCTGCCCCTGAACTGAGAGTTAGTCCTTAAAAGAAAGTCAAGCTGTAAAGCATATCCTGGAATTGAAAATCATTTCAGCCTCTTCCCCTTTCAAATAAATTAAAAGGGATTTTGTCTGCAGCTGAAAATTTCATTATCATCAAAGCCTTATTCTGTCACAGCAGAACAAGATCAGTTTCTTAGAGACACTGCAGTAGGTTGGCTGCTGTATGTGGCTCTCCTCTCTCCCAAAGCTGCAAGCAACCCTTGACAAATTCACTTTACTTGCTTGCGAATTAAAAATCAGGGAGGGGGAACGCTATTATGGAGCAGTATTTAAATGTGTTGATAGAATATAGCCTCAAGTGAGAAAGGAGGTCTTCTCTAGCAATCACTGAGAAGAAGAAAAAGAACCTAACTCACACAGACATGGGAAGGAAAAAAAGAAAAAAAAAAAGAGGAAGACAGTAGAAAAGAGAAAGGAGAAAGATGAAATGAAAAGAGTGAAATGAAAAAAAAGGAAACTTTTTTTTTTAAATATGTGAATACTTTCTAGTATTTCATCAGGTGGATAGTAATTCTTTTACAAGATGTCTTCTGAAAGATTTCTGAAGGGGAATTATTTTCACCAAATCATTGTATTTTATTGCATTAAATGAAAAATTTTCATCTGGAAAGCTCCTTTTGACACTGAAAATGTGTCCATGTTTTAGTCTGCACTTTTTATACATTTAAGCTGGGATTTTCAGAAAGATGCAAGTACTCTAGGTACCCAAGTCCTACTTATAGAATCATAGAATTATAGAATAGTTAGGGTTGGAAAGGGCCTTAAGATCATCTAGTTCCAACTCCCCTGCCATGGGCAGGGATGCCTCACACTACACTGTGTCACCCAAGGCTCTGTCCAGCCTGGCCTTGAACACTGCCAGGGATGGAGCATTCACAACTTCCTTGGGCACCCCATTCCAGTGCCTCACCACCCTCACTGTAAGTTAAACTTCTAAGGATGTCCAGAGAAAATTTGTCCAATTATCCTAAAGGAATATCTTACAGATAAAAATGTTAGGTGAGAAATTTTTTTTAAGTTTTCATATCTCAAAACCTGAGGCTGGGAGTGGCTTTGGCAGTAACTCACAGGGAGAAGAGTGGCTCCCTAAAGTCTGCATGATTCCATAAGGGGACAGGGCATTGGTTTCCTGAATGACCTGGATACATCAGTCTTTTCAGACAGTCCTGGGTTCAGCTGTAACAATTATTTTTCTCCTTCTTAGTAGCCAGTGCAGTGCTATGTTTTCAGCTGTAGTCTAAGAACAATACTAATAACACACCCATGTTTTCAGTTGTTGCTAAGTAATGCTTACCCCAATCAAGGACTTTTCAGTCTCTCATGCTCTGCCTGTGAGGAGAGGCACAAGAAGCCGGGAGGAAGCAGAGGCAGGACACCTGACCCAAACTAGCCAAAGGGGTATTCCACAGCACAGCACGTCAAGCCCAGTATAGAAACTGGGGAGAGTTACCCAGAAGGCCCAGATCACTGCTCAGGTCAGGCTGTGTATCGGTTGGTGGGTGGTGAGCAATTGTATTGTGTATCACTTGTGTTTATTGGGGGTTTTTTCCTTCCCTTTTTAGTTTCATATTCTCTCCCCTTCTTATTTGCCTTATCATTATTATTACTGGTAGTAGTAGTAGTTTTGCATTATACTTTAGTTAATGGACTGTTTTTATCTCAACCTGTGGGGTTTACATTCTTTCGATTGTCCTCACCATCCTGCCAGGAGCTGGAGGCGGGGGGGAAAGGGGGAAGTGAATGAGTGGCTGCAGGGATCTGAGTTACCGGCTGGGCTTGAACCACAACACAGTCTTTGCCACTTAGCTTTATCTCATGTTAATAGCACAACCCAAAATGAGTCATGCAGTACAATGTTCTACATCCTTGGTCTAATGATCAGAGAATATTGTCCTGGGTTCAGCTATAGCAGTCATTTTTCTCCTTTTTAGTAGCTGGCACAGTGCTGTGGTTTTTAACTTTCAGCCTGGGAACAACGCTGATAAAACCAATGTTTTTAGTTGTTGCTAAGTAATGTTTACTCCGACCAAGGACTTTCTCAGTGTCATGCTCTGCCAGGGAGGGGAAGCTGGGAGGAAGCAGAGACAGGACACCTGACCCAAACTCGCCAAAGGGGTATTCCATACCATGGCACGTCATGCCCAGTATAGAAACCGGGGGGAGTTGCCCGGAAGGCCCAGATCACTGCTTGGGTCGGGCTGGGTATCAGTCAGTGCGTGGCGAGCAATTGTATCCTCTCCCCTTCTTATTTCCATTATCATTATTATTATTACTAGTGGTAGCAGCAGTGGTTTTGTATTATACCTTAGTTACTGGACTGCTCTTATCTCAACCCGTGGGAGTTACATTCTTCCAATTCTCCTCCCCATCCCTCCAGGAGCGGGGGGAGGAAGAAGATGGGGAGTGAGCGAGCGGCTTCATGGTTCCGAGTTACCGGCTGGGCTCAAACCACAACAAATATAAATCTCTTTTTTGGAAAAACCTATGTCAATTAAGAGCCAATTAAGTCAACTGGTAGTCTATGGGATTATGTAATTATATGTTCACTGTAGAAGGCTGTCAAATTGCCCAAAACTTATTCTACAGATTATATGAGGTATTTTTATAAAAATCTACTGACATTAAAAGTACTAAATTTGAAGTAACCAAGTTGTATTACACAATATATGCTTATTTTTTAAGAGAACTTTTATTTATCAATTTTGCCTGTCAAAATTTTTTACGGTAAATAAAATAGACTATGTGGCATTGTGGCATGAAACATCATTTTTGTAGATATAAGTAGTACTAATTTTTCCTGATACCTTACTAACTAGTTTTGTTTGATGATTGCAAGGTAGAACTCTTTACCTCCTTAGCAGGTCCTGAGGGAACTATTGGATGAAGTGGCTTAGCCACTATCCGTCATATCCTAAAAGCTGTGGCAGTACAGTGAAATTCTCACTGACTGAAAAAGAGGAAACATAACCTCCATTTTTAAAAAGGGAAAAAATGAAGATGTGGGGCACTGCAGACCTGTCAGCCTCACTTCGGTGCTGATCAAGATCATGGAGCTGGGCCTCCTGGAAACTATATTAAGGCACATGGACAAGAAGGAGGTGATTGTTGACAGCCAATATGGCTTCACTAAGGGCAAATCATGCCTGACAAATTTGGTAGTCTTCCATGATGGGGTTACAGCATTGGTGGATAAGGGAAGAACAGCTGACATCATCTACCTGGACGTGTACAAAGCATTTGACACTGTCTGACATGACATGCCTATCTCTAAACTGGAGAGGCATGAATGTGATGGATGGACCACTTAGTGGATTACAAATTGGCTGGATGTTTACAGTCACAGAGTTGCAGTCAGCGGCTCAATGTCCAAGTGGAGACCAGTGGCTAGTGGTATTCTTCAGGGGTCAGCACTGGGACTGACATTGCTTAACATCTTTGTTGGTGACAAGGAGAGTGGGACTGAGTACACCTTCAACAAGTTTGCAGATGGCACCAAGCTGTGGGGTGCGGTTGACACACTTGACAGAAGGGATGCCAGCCAGGGAGACCATGACATGCTTGAGAGGTGACCTATGAAAACCTCATGAAGTTCAACAAGACCAAGTGCAAGGTCCTGCACCTGGGTCAGGGGAACCCCAAACACAAATCCAGGTGGGGTGGGAATGGATTGAGAGCAGCCTTGAGGAGAAGTGTTTGGGGGTGGTGGTCGACAGACAACATGACTTGACAATGTGTACCTGCAGCCCAGAAAGCCAACTGTATGCTGAGCTACATCAAAAGGAGCATAGCTAGCAGGTTGAGGGAGGTACTTCTCCCCCCTCTAGTATCGTGAGACCACAGATGGAGAACTCCATTCAGCACTGGGGCCCCCAACATAAGAAGGACATGGACCTGTTGAAGTGAGTTCAGAGGAGGGCCGCGATGATGATCAAAAGGCTGAAGCACTTCTATGAAGACAGGCTGGGAGAGTTGGGTTTGTTCAGCCAGCAGAAATAAAAACTAAGAGACTTTAGAGCAGCCTTCCAGTACGTGAAGAGGGCCTACAAGAATGCTGCAGAGGGACTTTTTACAAGGGCATGTAGGCGTAGGAAAAGGGGGAATAGCTTTAAAATGCAAGAGGGTAGATTTAGGTTAGATAATAGGAAGTTGTTCTTTACTGTGAAGGTGGCAAGACACTGGATCAGGTTTCTTAGAGAAGTTGTGGATGGCCCCTCCCTGGAAGTATTAAAGGCCAGGCTGGGGCTTTGAGCAAGATGGTAGTGGAAGGTGTCCCTGCCCACAGCAGGGGGGTTGGAACTAGATGATCTTCCAAGTCCCTTCCAACCCAAACCATTGCATGATATGATGTATTTTAAAAAACCCCAAGCAAATGAGCATAAACTATTGAAGTGTTTCATCAATTTATTAACCAGCAATCAGTGAACTATTAATTCCAGAATCAATACATCAAATAAACTCAATAGCAGACACATTTGAAATGTTAATAAGAATTGAAAACCTCCTATGCCTCCTTTTATAACTAATTCAAAATGTTTTCATTTCTGTGCCCTGACACACACACTCACCCATGTAGACACGGTTACATGCATGCCTCCTCTCTCAAAGGCTTTGTAGGTTACCAGCAACCCACTTCCCTGGGATTGCAAGGTGTACGCACCCCTCCCAGGGAAGACATGGGTGTTTGAGCTTTGCCTGTGTTTGTACTGCTCCCTTACAACCTGCAAGTGTACGCACTGGAGAGCACATTCCCCATGAGGCAAAACACACAGCTGAGGTTTTGGCCCCCATGAGTTTCACTCTGCAAGGGCCACCCAAGGCCACCCAACTAGCTGGAGTCAGGGGCTCATGGCAGCTTTTGAGGATGCTGCTGTGCCCAGCCTGGGCAGTAGTCGTGATGTCACGGGGTGATTTATTGCAGTGTCAAACCAGGTCCTACTGCTGCTGTTTCCACTGTAAGGTTTCTCCCTTGCCCCCTGTTGAGCATTTTGATGTTTTCTTTAGACTTGTCTTCCAGCTGTTTCCTTCTTTGATTCAAAAGTGTCTCTCTCATCGGTTACTGTTTAATCCCACTGAGGGCTGGCTTCCTCTTTAACATGACCAGTTTGGGGGAAACATTCTTTCATACAGATTCATATATTAAATTCAGATACACACATTCTACACTCACTTATCTTAAATGGTGTTGTCAAGGCCATTTGCTATGTGTGGTTTGTGCAAACATGGTTTTATAAAGTTAAGGATGAACTTCTCCCTTACAAATGATATAGAGATTTTGTCACTATCCACTAGGTATTTTTGTTTGATTGTCTGGACTTCTACAAATGTGGATTTCTGGAGAAATGTTCATAGATTTAAAAAGTAAGCAAACAATGCTTGTACAAAAATGGGGAGTCACTCATATGCTTCAGAATAATTAAAGTGAATTTTAATACTCAGAAGAGTGGTGTAGATACTAAGAAGGGAAATAATTAGAAATAGACTGGTCATGTTTTCACACAAGTAATTTCATCTTTTGGCAGGATACATGATTTACCCTACTTGCAAATTCTTATATCTTGACTGTAATTTCTTATATATAATCTGTTTCAAATTATTAAGATTTTATTACATTCCTGGTAGTGACAGGTACACTTTATTATCTCTTGGGCCTTCAACCATTTGATATTGTAATGTGTAATTAAATCTGAAGAATACATATTTGGTAATGACATTTGTATTTGCTGAACCAAACTTCCATATCATTTTCTCACTGGTAAGACCCTACTTAGCAAAGAATTTAGAAAAGAATTCCGCTAATGCTTTATTGAAACTGTATCTGAATGAAAGCTAATATTTTTATTTATTGAAAAACAAAGTAGCTTATAAACAATCACTGGATTTTTTTTTGCCTTTTTTTCCTTTTTCCCCTGTGAAACTGCTTTAACTAGGATCTGTGATGGTTATCCTATTTCATAGGATAGAAATGTGACTTTGACAAAGATAAGGCTCCTTCTTGCAAGAAAAACCTGTACTTCACACCCTTTTGGTAAGTCTCCACAGTCTTTTACTCTCAGCAGGACTTATTAACTCAAAGGACTCTGTTAACACAGATTGAAGTTTACAGCTGGATCCTGCCTCGACAGCTCAGAGTAGCTGAGGAAGAACTTTCATTCAATTGCCGAGGTATCTCCAGAAAGGACGCCTTTAACACCGGAGAGGGGGGAAGCACAGCGTCCCGGAGCCTCAGTTCGGAGCGGCAAGAGCGACCGAGGGAGCCTCAAGCCCTCGACAGGACTTGCCCAAGAGCCGGCAGCTCCGCTGACGCGAGCAGCTGACTCACAGGGGGCGGTGCCAGGAGTGACGGCACCAGCCCTCAGTGGGGAAAAACCCATCCCAGGGAGCGCGAGCGACCAGGGCGGAAAACAGGGCGTGGCACGTCAGTCAGGGCGTGGCGCGGCAGTTCGCGCGGGCAGGGAGCGGGATGGTGAGCACTCGCCTCAGGAGCAGGGCCCGCTCTGGGAGCTCTGCCCCGGCGGTGGCCAGCGTAGGCACCCAGACAGAGCCGATGAAAGGGGAGGCTGCGGCGCAGAGTGTAGAAAGTGCCTCGACTGGTCCCTTGAGGCGAGGGCGCACAACGGACAGGGCTGCACTCGGTGTGCCCTGGTGAAGGTCCTCCTGCAGCAGGTGGCTGAGCTGCGGGAGGCTGTTGGAGAGCTAAAAGATGCCAGGGAAGCTGAGAGGAAGCTGGGCTGCTTGCTCCAGGCCCAAACTGCGCAGGGGCTGCAAACGTCCAGCATTGCTCATATAGGAAAGAAGGAGGGCAGCAACCCAGGAAGCTGGGAATTAGTTACAAGAAAAACTAACAAAAAAAGGAGGAAGAGGACAATTAACAACAAGGGGCTTCCTCCTAAATCTGATGTCCCCACCCAGAACCGCTTTGCAGTTCTGCAGGGGGCTAATGAGAAAGCACCCACCACACCTAATGAGCGTCCTGCTGATGCACCAGTAAAGAGGATCACTACTGGTGCCTCCAGGAAAAAGAGGAGGGTCATAGTAGTAGGGGACTCTACTTTGAAAGGCACAGAGGCACCCATCTGCCGGCCTGATCCAGTCTCAAGGGAGGTGTGTTGCCTGCCAGGGGCTCGGATCAGGGATGTTGCTGAGAGGCTGCCTGCTCTAGTAAGTCCTACTGAATATTACCCCCTTCTAGTGGTCCATGTGGGTGCTAGAGATTTAGATAGTAGTAGCCTGGAGAACATTAAGAAGGACTACAGAGCCCTGGGGGAGGTGGTATGGGGCTCTGGAGCTCAGATAGATAGTTTTTTCATCGATTCTCCAGGACAAAGGGGAGGACCTTAAAAAAGCTAGACGCGTTTGGCAGGTTAATAAATGGTTAGAATGGTGGTGCCATAGTCAGGGGTTTGGCTATTTAGAACATGGGACTTGATTTGGGAGGCCAGGTCTACTGGAGGCTGGTGGAGCTGGTCTGACAAAGAAGGGGAAGAGCTGTTTTGGTAGGAGGCTTGCCAGGCTGGTCAAGAAAGCTTTAAACTAGATGTGTTGGGGGAGGGGAGCGTTGATCCATCCCAACACTCCTGGTCAGTTGCCAGCACCTGTAATAAGTGCTTGGAGCGATGCAGAGATGTTTCAGCTGCCCCAGCCATTGAGTCGGCTTCATTTGGAGCTTGGCTCAGGTGCCTCTATACAAACACCTGTAGTATGGGGAACAAGTAAGAGAAATTAGAGATGTGTGCAAGGTTACAGGGGTATGATGTCATTGGTATCACAGAAACATGGTGGGATGGCTCCTATGACTGGAGTGTTGGAAGGGAAGGTTACAGGCTGTTTAGAAAAGACAGGCCAGGCAGACGGGGAGGAGGAGTTGCTATCTATGTCAGTGATAGGCTAGAGAGTATGGAACTCTGTCTGGGGACGGGTGATGAGGTAACAGAGTGTTTGTGGGTCAGGATCAAAGGGACAACAGCAATGAGGGACATTACGGTGGGGATCTGTTACAGGCCGCCTGATCAAGAGGACTCTGTGGATGAAGCGCTCTAGAGACAGATAGGAGCAGCCTCACGCTCGCAGGCCCTTGTCCTCATGGGGGACTTCAACAATCCTGACATCTGTTGGAGGGACGGTACGGCCCGGCAGAAGCAATCCAGGAGGTTCCTCGATTGTGTGGAAGACAACTTCCTCTTTCAAGCAATAGAGGAGCTGACAAGGAGAGGTGCCATGCTGGACCTCGTGCTCACCAACAGGGAGGGACTGGTTGGAAATGTGACGCTCCAGGGCAGCCTTGGTTGTAGTGATCACCAGATGGTTGAGTTTGAGATCCTCAGGACAGTGAGAAGAGCATGCAGCAAGCTCACTGCCCTGGACTTCAAGAGAGCAGACTTTGGCCTCTTCAGGAACCTGCTTACTAAGGTTCCATGGGACATAGTCCTAGAGGGCAGGGGGGGCCAAGACTGCTGGTGGATATTCAAGGATCACCTGCTACGTGCTCAAGAGTGTTGCGTCCCGACTAGAAGAAAGTGCAGCAGGAGGGCCAGGAGACCTCCATGGATGGACAAGGAGCTGCTGAGGAAACTTAGAGGGAAAAAAGAAGCTTATAGAAGGTGGAAGCGAGGACAGGCGGCTGGGGGGGAATACAGGAGCATTGCCCGGGAAGCTAGGGACCAGGTTAGGAAAGCTAAGGCCCAGTTACAATTAAATCTAGCAAGGGATGTGAAAGATAACAGGAAAGGATTCTATAGATGTGTAGCGAATAAAAGACAGACTAGGGACAATGTGGGCCCTCTCCGGAATCTATCAGGAGAACTGGCTACCATGGATTTGGAGAAGGCGGAGGTTCTTAATGACTTCTTTGCCTCAGCCTTCACTAGCAAATGCTCTGACCACACCATGAAAGTCTTGGAAAGCAAATGCAGGGACTGTGAAAATGAAGACCTTAGGCCCACTGTGGGAGAGGATCAGGTTCAAGACCATGTTAAGAACCTGAACGTGCACAAGTCCATGGGACTTGATGAAATCCATCCACGGGTCCTGAAGGAGCTGGCGAATGAAGTTGTTAAACCACTGTCCATCATATTTGAAAAATTGTGGCAGTCAGGTGAAGTTCCTGATGACTGGAAGAAGGGTAATATAACCCCCATTTTCAAGAAGGGGAAGGTGGAAGACCTAGGGAACTACAGACCAGTCAGCCTCACCTTTGTGCCTGGCAAAATCTTGCGGCAAAATCTTGCAGCAAAATCTCCTGGGAAGCATGCTAAGGCACATGAAAAACAACGAGGTGGTTGGTGACAGCCAACATGGCTTCACTAAAGGGAGATCCTGCCTGACCAATTTGGTGGCCTTCTATGATGGAGCCACGGAACTGATGGACAGGGGCAGAGCAGTTGACATCATCTACCTGGACTTGTGCAAAGCGTTCGACACTGTCCCGCACGACATCCTTGTCTCAAAATTGGAGAGACATCAATTTGATGGATGGACCACTCGGTGGATAAAGAACTGGCTCGATGGCTGCACGCAAAGAGTTGTGGTAAATGGCTCAATGTCCAATTGGAAAACTGTAGCGAGTGGTGTCCCTCAGGGATGGGTGTTGGGACCGGTCCTGTTCAACATCTTTGTCGGCAACATGGACAGTGGGATTGAGTGCGCCCTCCGTAAGTTTGCTGATGACACCAAGCTGTGTGGTTCAGTTGAGACGCTGGAGGGAAGGGATGCCATCCAGTGGGACCTTGACATGCTTGTGAGGTGGGCCAATGACAACCTTATGAAGTTTAACCAAGCCAAGTGTAAGGTCCTACACCTGGGTTGGGGCAATCCCAGGCACAGCTACAGGTTGAGTGGAGAAGAGATTCAGAGCAGCCCTGCAGAGAAGGACTTGGAAGTGTTGGTTGACGAGAAGCTTAACATGAGCTGGCAGTGTGCGCTTGCAGCCCAGAAAGCCAACCGTATCCTGGTCTGCATCAAAAGAAGCGTGACCAGCAGGTCGAAGGAGGTGATCCTGCCCCTCTACTCTGCTCTCGTGAGACTTCACTTGGAGTACTGTGTACAGTTCTGGTGTCCTTAACATAAGAAGGACATGGAGCTGTTGAAGCAAGTCCAGAGGAGGGCCATGAGAATGATAAGAGAGCTGGAGCACCTCCCATATGAAGACAGGCGGAGAGAGTTGGGGCTGTTCAGCCTGGAGAAGAGAAGGCTGCATGGAGACCTCATAGCAGCCTTCCAGTATCTGAAGGGGGTCTATAAGGATGCTGGAGAGGGTCTCTTCATTAGGGACTGTAGTGGTAGGACAAGGGGTAATGGGTTCAAACTTGAACAGGGGAAGTTTAGATTAGATATAAGGAAGAAGTTCTTTACAGTGAAGTTGATGAAGCACTGGAATGGTTTGCCCAGGGAGGTTGTGGATGCTCCATCCCTGGCAGTGTTCAAGGCCAGTTTGGACGGAGCCTTAGACCACATGGTTTAGTGCGAGGTGTCCCTGCCCATGGCAGGGGGGTTGGAACTAGATGGTCTTAAGGTCCTTTCCAACCCTTACTGTTCTATGATTCTATGATTCAACTGAAATATAGCCAAATGAGAAAAAAACAGTCTTCGGCTAATCAGCAGTATCCTCTGATGTCTCCCTGTGCACGTTATCGTTCCTGAAACTGGAAACACAGTTATTCATTCCTTTGGGTTAATTGTATATTTGTATTGAATCTTTTTATGTTCTTTGTTTCATGCTTGATTACAAGAATAAAGTGACAGACTATGCTATGTCGTGTTGAGAGAGTTGACATTTCAAAACTTTTTTTTTTTTAACAAGGTAATTGCAGAGCACAAATTATATTTGTAGCTCAGAAAACCGGATTTTATTATTTTCCTCTGTTGAAAGCATCTTGAATGCTTACACATGTTCAAGCTACAGGTTCATGAATTTTCAACTGATCATGGGATTTATTTTACCTGAAACTGTATTGAAAAGGAAGGCTTCAGTGAAATATGGTAAAAATGTCAGAGCTGAGAAAGGGCTGTATTTCATAAACTATTGGAATAGCCCGCCTGTTGTCATCTAGAAAAGAAGTTATGACTGTGGAATGTACTTGGATAAACATCAAAATTATTTCAAATATTTATACTTCCTGTTAATTTTTAACATTAATAAAACATTACAAATTGGTTTCAGATTTCTGAATTGAGGTTTGCATCCTGTGTGTGCATACGTGTGTATATATACACATAAACACACACTTCTCTATAAACACATACATATATATATGTAAACATACAAATATATGCTGTTATTTTAATTATCTGCAGATTTTAGAAACGCTTTGGGAAAGTGAGCTTATTTCTATGAATTTCTGTCCTCCAGTCCATTTCTTGATTTCCCAGTTCTACCCTGATATAGGGACTTTCCAGGTAACAATATTGACACACTCTTAAAACTTTGACTTTTTTTTTTTATCTCTAGACAACTCACAGATCTATGAATTGATAACGCATAAGGGATGATGCAGAATAAAATGAAAGCTAGTAAATAGACAGGGAATAGTTGGTGGTTTTCACATCCAAAACATGAGACATTTTGACTGCTTGGTGCAATATATGACTTGGAAATTATTTTAAAATAATAAATTATGAATAATTACATGCCATCCATTAAATGCTTATTTTCATATTTCAATATGAAGGCTACTGTTCTGTAAAAAAATTTGATTTTTAAACCCACTCCTTCTGCTGAAAAGAAAAACTTCAGTTATACCTATTTTGTACCATCAGGGTAACCTAAATGAACTCAGTGATAAAAAATTATTTAAATATCAGAAGTCCTGCTTAAAAAAAAAAAATTCTCTTCACTATATAGTCTAGAAGTGAATCCTGAAAGAAAACATAACATCTTATTAACAGTTATAGTAATGTTGTTTGTCATTGATATATCTGAAATCCCTGACCTAGTAGTAACAGAGATCTGTCATAGAGGTTGTGTGGAATGGAATTGTTAGAAGATTTTTAGAAGACCGAGGCTAAGTCAGTGTTTGTGTTTCTAGACACTCAGATTATAAAATGCTCATCTGTTCTTGTATATATTACCTGACTTCAGAGTAATATTTGCAGAAGGGAAAGGAAAAACGTTTTGCCCTGAGTTAAATATTTATGTTCACTTTACAGGAATATTGGAAAGAGCAGGAACACCCAGAGGACAGGTCTTTAATGAAACTAGTGAGTCTAAGCTAGATCCAGAGGAACAGGACAGTCTCTCTGATCAGACAACTCGTCAGGTCCTAGCTGTTCCTGTAATGGCTCTGCATCAAGCTCAGCCTTCTACAGAGCATCAGGAATCCATGACATTGTCCCCTGCTCTTTTCAGATGCTATTATTTTAAATATTTTTTGCTTTCTGAATTAGACTCTTGGCATAAACTGCCAATGGCCTTGCTAATTACACAGCCGCAAGCCAAACATTTGGACTTTCTTGGTATCTATGTCCAACCCAGTTGTCCTCAGAGTTTCTATCACCATGTGATCTCCTGTCCCAAATGTGTTTCAAAAGTGCCAAGTTAGGACCATCTGTGGAACAAAGCTCATATATTGCTTTTTTTGTTTTCTGTCTCATACCAGGTAGAATATTTAGTTAAGGCCAAGGAGATGTACTCAAAGTTTAATTCATCTGGTCAGTGCTTTTGAGTTGGCTTCACTGTAGTAGGTGTCTAATTACTAATTAATGTTGTTCTTAAGTAATGTTTAGTATTAGTTGGGATGAATCCCACTACAACAGTCAATAAACATATATTAGTATAAATAAAAAATGCAAGAGAACTAGAAAATAGATTAATAAAACAGATTAAAGTGACACTTTTCAGCAGAATATATGTATTATATTAAATATATACATAACTTCATTACAAGCTTATATAAGTACTAAAAGATGGTTGTAAAGAGTGTGCATCCTCTGAGGTCCTGCCTTAGCTGGTGCCTTGTAGATATCACAGAAAACAGTTCTCTGTGATGAAGGCTGTTGCTTCAAATCATGCTATTCTCCAGTCCTTATGCAAATGGACAGAGTCACAGGTTTCCACTAATGAGGGCTTAGATAATCATCCTGCGTATACACAATAAGATCGTGGATATGAAGTTTAAATGTCTGATAATTAGCTGTCCCTACAGTTTAGAATTACTCCTTCTTACTTTTCAGTGTTTAAATTTGTTTAAACACCTAACTGATCAGTATTCATATTGTGCTTGAAAATGTTGAAGTTCTTGAAAATGTTTTCTATTTTCACATTATCTTTTTAGTAATAACGAAAAGAAAGCTAAATATAATAATAATCTATCTATAAGTATATTTTATTGTAATTTTTTCCTGCTTACATCTGGCACTTCTCTGTAAAGGAAATATCTCACAGTGTCTTTACTACATAGGCATGGAAATTTTATCTCACAATGCAAACTTAATTATTAGTCTGGTTTTTTAAATAGGAAGCTTCTTTGCTTGCTAACAATGTTGGGGGATTTTTCATATAGAAAACCAGACGAATTTAATTTGGATTTGTAACAGCATTAAATTACAGACAGGTTATAAGAACATATTGTTGTAAGGGTAAATTTCTTGTTCATATTAAAAAGTTGTAGCAATTCTATGAAGGCAGGAAATGACATAAGGTCTCTTTATACTAGAGAGTGACAACAGCATTGCAACACTTCCCATAAATTGAATATATTGCAATGCATTTATGTAACAAAGCTGTCTTCCTTTCCTCCTCCCATGCAGATTTTAATTTCAGAATTCTTCCGCTTTGATAAAATTCATACAGAATTATGGGTGGCAAGTCCAAATGATTTTTATTTTTTTTTAATTTATTTAATTAACACATTTTTCCTTCCTGATAAACTCTTACTCAACTTCTGTTAAAACTTCTTCCGTCTTTCTTGTGTTACCTTCTGAGTGCCATATATACCTATTGCATATATATCTCAGGTTTTCTGCTGTTTATTGTTTGGGTTTTCTTTTAACAGAAATGTTGCATAAGTAGAGCCATGTGAAGCTATGATTAAAAATCAAATAAAGTCTCTCTAGACACAGACACTGTATAACTAGACTTATTTATATAAAAGAGAATGACAGTGCTGATTGATATATATCACCTTTAAGTTTGTTTAACATTACTGGCTATATGGCACTTGCCTCTGCTGCTCTGGTGTGTTGACATTTCTTAGTGACTGACAGTAAATTGTAACTCTAAGCTACTTTTAGAAGCTGATGATGTAAGAAGTAAACTTACAACTTAGGACTCTCTTGGTGGGGCTTGAATTCAACTGGTGTATACAGTGGTATATAAAAAAAGTATTATAACAAATGTAGTGAAAAATTGCTTCAAATATTAACTGTGAAAAATGTGAAGAACAATTACCATTGTTAGCCTTTTCAATAGATATAGCATCCATGTGATACTTCAGAGACTTTAGAAGTCAATCTGTATTTCACACTAGATGAATTAAATTTTTTTTTCGGCAATGACATTATTGTACTTGCAGGCAGCCCTCAATCACTGTCTGATCTACAAGTCATGGGTCACTGCTAGTAGGATTTTATTAAATTTGTAAAGAAAAAACTCTGAACTTCTTTGAAGAAGCTGATATTTTACCTGGGAAAGGAAGTACAATAAAGCAAAATATTGTTGCTATCAAAAGCAAAAATTACATGCCTTGTATTTAAAAAGAATTATTAGTATTCTTCCACTGTATATAAATTTGTATGAGAAAACAATTCTTGGTTTGAAATTTCTTTTTACTCTTTTCTTACATCCTGCCTTTCCCAAAAGAAAACAAAACTGAAATTATAAAAAGCTGCTTCAAAAGGATTGGAATGAGCCTTCAAAAAAAGAGCAGAGAGGTGCAGAAAGAGACGGGACAGAAAATAACACATTTTCTTTGACTTTAAGAATCAGCTAATTGATTTCAATCAAGTCAACAAAATAAGAATGAGATTAAAAAAGCAAGTGAATCAATATAAAGTAATTTCCTCTGTAATTTATATTAATTTTCCATTATTTAATTAAACTAATTCAAATGGGTTTTTTTCTGATTGTTGGTTTTAAACTGGGATTTCTTCTGAAATTTTATGATTTATTCTATTCCTCTATTCTACTGAAAGTCATGTTGTTCTTTGAACTCCTGATTGTGACATAATAGGTTTTCTCATTTTCTTTTTTCTCAGAAGTATCCAAGCTAGTGGAAAGCAGCCAGGAAAAGTAAATGAAATCAGGAAGGAAAGAAGAAGAAAAGAAAGGACCTGGTGATCACACATTTCTTTTTTGAGCAGGAATCTAATGTATTTATGAAAAAAGTTAAACCTGTTTTAACATTAATATTAACACAGACTTCTTTATGTCCTTCCCATGAAAGAAGAAATTTAATTTATGCAGTATACTATTAGGTGATATTAAACCAGCCATCCATTAATGCAGTTTCAACTGTAATATAACAATCTATTTAAAAGAAATCTTCAGTTTTAAAAGCTGTTCCACTTCAGTTATCTTTCTCTTAATCTTCCTTTATTTCCTAAAATGTACCACTTCAGCTAAATATTCATTTGTAAAACCTGTGCACCAGTATACTATCAACAGCCATAGAGAATATGACAACAGAACTGTTTTTGAAATAGTTCTTCATCGGATTCTGCTCCTGTAGGAATAAATATCTACCACATTAACATCTTCATGCAAACTAGTCACTCAGATCCCTTTATATATGCCAGAGAAAAAAAATATTTCTTGGACATGATCCCAAAGACATCTATAATAAGTCAGAGAAATCATGCCCTTATAGTCTTGTTTCTATATAAAGGCTATAAAGGGAAGCAGAAATAACTAATTTAGGTGGCTATATGTCTGCTGGCATTCTTCAATAGGAACAGCCTTCAGAGGGAGAATGCCCTGTATTTTATTAACCTAGAATGGTTAAAGGAACTAGCCAGTTTTGCATAATAATATGCAAAAATAATAGTATTAAAACTAGCTCATCAAATATATACATCTTTTCCAGGTAGGCTGGAGCCATCTGTTAATTCAGTACATATGTTCATACATCTGCATGGGATTTATCTAGACTGATTACATGAAGGTGCAAAGTGCTTAATCTGTAAACCATTTAATCCATACAACAGTGCAATCTGAGGCTGGAGAACGTCTTCTCAGAAAAGACCTTGGGCTTCCTGGTCCACTACTTGACCATGAGCCACCTGTGTGCCCTTGTGGCTAAGACAGCTTCCTGGGGTGTTGAGGCTCAGCAGTGATGAGATAGTTCTGTGCAGAGTGAAGCTCTGGGCTCCTCAGTACAAGAAAGTCATGGACCTACTAAAGCAAGTTAATGATGGGCAACAAAGATTATTAAGGTTTTGGAGCAATCTGGCATACAAGGATAGGCTGAGAAAGCTTGCACTGTTCAACCTGGGGAAGAAAAGGCTTAGGCGAATCTTACTGGTCTTTATAAATACCTGATAGGTGGCAATAAAAAAGATAAAGTCAGACTCTTGAATGGAACTAAGTGAAAAGAAAAAGGCAATGGGTGCAAATTGAAAACCAGGAAATTCCATTGAAACATAAGAATAAATGTTTTTACTGGGAAGGTAATGAAATACCAGAACAGGCTGCCAGTCCATCTATGCTATGGAGTCTTCACTGCTAGACATATGCAAAACCTGACTGGATACAGTCCTCATCAACATGGTATATCTGACCCTGCTTTGACCTAGGAGGTTGGACTCTGTGATGTCCAGGGTTGCTTTCCTGCCGCAGACATTCTGTGATTCTGTGATTTTGTATTAGGATTTTATACCAGGAAATGTGCTTCAGACTGAATTTTTGAGTGTAAAACCATACGTTTCACACAATAATGATAAAGTTTCGAATTTTTGTTAGTTGCCTTTTACTTTCCTAAAGCAATGTTGTACTGCAACACTAATCAGTCCTGATTGATTCAGCTATGTTAGGAAATTTACAGTATTTTTTATAAAAATATTCACCAAAGAATCCATTTAATAAAACACAGGAATCAGATTTTTTTATTCCCAGATTTCCTAACTGTCATCAATACTGTTGATATTTCCGATGTGATTTGTATATAATCATATGATATTAATATTCCCCAGACTTAGTATATGTGGGGTGTCTCTTTGAGTTTGTTTGTTTCTCCTCTTGCTCAACATGTACCTGGGACGAAGTGGAAGAATGGGATGTATTATTTTCGTGCCATATAACACTTAGTTGTCTATGTAATACCCTAAAGTGCGTTAAGGTCATAGACAAATTTCAGACTGCTAAAACTTCAGTAAGACGAGGAAGGGAGAGTTGTTTGTAAGAAAATATCTGAAAAAAAATTGAAAAAATATTTGTCTTTGATCCAGAGGTATTTCTTCGGTGTCATTATATTTTTGAAAAGAATGTTACAGTAGTAACACAGTCTTAATACAGTATTTCACTTTCTCTGTCTAAAACCTGTGATCTTTTTTAGGGTATCCAGAAAGTGTGGTGGCATAAACACTTTCTTATGCCAACATTTATTTGCAATTTAGACTTCTTAGATTTTTCTTCTTATTAGACTTTAGTTTAAAACCATATGTAGACTAAAACTAATAATAGACTAGAAGTTTACTCCTTTAAAAGTCATGTTGTTGTGAATGTGTTATTTTAATACAGTTTTTTTATCTTCTGGCTGTCTATTAATCTCTGAATAAATGTTTAGAATTGGTAACTTTGAGTAGTAAAACTTGAGGTACCTTAGGAAGTATTAACCTGTTCCATCTGTCAGATTTGCTACATTTCCGGTCAGAAGGGGTATCTGAGACTTCTGCTCAAAAATAGAGTAGATATCAGTTAAAAAATTTCTCACCTCTGAAACAGGTGAACTTGGAGGCACAAAAGAAGAGATAAGGTGCTTTATTTGGAAAACTTAATTTCTCAGAAGCCCTATGACAAAGCAGTGGAAAGAATAGTCTGCCCGTTTGAATATTTTATATAAATGATTTGACTTAATATTTTTAGGTGTTTTATTATTATCTATTATTACTGATGCTGGAGGACCTAGGAATTTTATAGACATATGATTGTTATAGTAATTTGAAATAATTCCAAAGTTTTTCCTACAGCTTATAGTATATTATAAAAATCAAAACCAACTAATAACAACAAGAAATAAAACTTTTCATCAGTCTCCTGAATTAAAAGGAGATGGATCTCCAATTATCAGAAGCAGCAACAAAGATATTTTTGGGTTTGAAAAAACAACCAAAAAAACCCCAGTGTGAAAAAAAAAATAACCCTAAACAAAACACCACCACCTTCCCCCCACCCATGATGTTAAGAACTGCAAAATAACTACACTAATTATTTGACATTCATCATCAGTTTGCAGCATCTGCTGTGGTAGCTGGCAGTCCATTTAAAATGAATCCCAGGAGGCCAGCAGTGCTTAATTCACAGACAGTTAGCCATGGATATTAAATGATCACAAGAATCTCAGTGCTGCAAAAATCTGGGGTCATTGCCTGCTATTAACAGGTGTATGTTTGAGCACTGAATACTGCCTGTACATAATGAGGTTGAACTTTGGTATATTTAGAACCTAGAAGGCATATCTGTCTATTCTAAAGAAAATGGATTTGTCTGAGTATGCATCAGTAGAAATGGTAAGTGCTGAAAATGAAACAGTACAGAAGTCTGCTAGCCAAAAGAAAAAGGCAGTTTGTAATTATTTTACCTTTAATAGCTTAATAATGTTATCACTTATATATATATTTATATACACATATATATAAAAAACCATGAAAGTTTTTTATGAGATTTTTTGTGGACCAGGGGTGATTTACAAAAAAGACAATAAAGGTGTGAAAGTAATTTGGTTTTGTTCACATCTGTACCCTCCACCTGTCTCCCCAAAGCACAAACTCCCTTTTCTTTTCTTTCTTAAAATAAAAATGAGCAATAATTATGTAAAGGTTATGTAATTACATATTTCAAACAGGTCTGCAGCTATACTAAAGCTAAGAAATATCAGAATGTGTAATATGCAATAAGTACAATTTAACTAAACTAAGTACGTTTACTTTAAAGATCAGTTATATCTATTATGTATGATCTGTCAATTGCATTTTGGAATTAAGCTGTATTTTCAACATAAATTCATATCTCATAAAGCTTTTTGTTATCGAAATGGACTGAATTAAATAATTCACAAATATTTGGGGATTGTATAATTCTCAATTTTGAGAAAAATACTTTGGATCTGTATTATTTGATTTTTAAATCAATATTAACTAGGAAAAAGGTTGTAAAAAGTTTGTGAGTATTATTTGGGGAATGCTTTTTTAGAATTTTAGCAGTACTGTGAAATTTTAGATGAGCCTTTGGTTTATATCATAGAAGTGATCAAAATGATCAGACCCAAAAGAGGGAGAACTTCAGCATGCTTCACACCTCTTTATCAAATGATACCCCTCTTGAAAACTTAAGGTGAATTTAATTCTAATATATATCATAAAAAGCAGATTCTAGGGAGCCTCAATCAAACCTCATCTTGTTTTAGCACTGTGTTCAAGATGATAAAATTTTCCATTTTCTTTTCTTCATAGGAGCTGAAAAAGGGAGGTACTTTTGCTCCATGGATTCCATCCCATGCTCATTAAAAAAAAAAAAAAAGAGAAGTTGTTAAAAATTTCGTTGCTCTCTTCTTTCACTTGTGATGATCCAGAGGAAAGAAAAGGAAGTATTCTAAGATGGTGTCCTGATGGAACTGGTGAATGAAGTGCTTAGCTACTATCCATCATATTTGAAAAGTTGTGGCAGTCCAGTGAAATTCTCACTGACTGAAAAAGAGGAAATATAACCCCCTGTCCTGGGTTCAGCTGTGGCAGCCATTTTTTCTCCTTCTCAGTAGCTGGTGCAGTGCTGTGTTTTTGACTTTCAGCCTAGGAAAAACACTGATAACACCGATGTTTTTAGTTGTTGCTGAGTAATGTTTGCTCCGATCAAGGACTTTCTCAGCCTCATGCGCTGCCAGGGAGGAGGGGAAGCTGGGAGGAAGCAGAGACAGGACACCTGACCCAAACTCGCCAAAGGGGTATTCCATACCATGGCACGTCATGCCCAGTATAGAAACCGGGGGGAGTTGCCCGGAAGGCCCAGATCGCTGCTCGAGTCGGGCTGGGTATCAATCGGCGGGTGGTGAGCAATTGTATTCTCTCCCCTTGTTATTCCCCTTATCATTATTATTATTGGTGATAGCAGTAGTGGTTTTATATTATACCGTAGTTACTGTAACTCAACCCGTGGGAGTTACATTCTTTTGATTCTCCTCCCCATCTGTCCAGGAGCAGGGGGAGGAAGAAGGCGGGGAGTGAGCAAGCGGCTGTGTGGATCTGAGTTACCGGCTGGGCTTAAACCATGACACCCCCATTTTTAAAAAGGGAAAAAATGAAGATGTGGGGCACTGCAGACCTGTCAGCCTCACTTCGGTGCTGATCAAGATCATGGAGCTGGGCCTCCTGGAAACTATATTAAGGCACATGGACAAGAAGGAGGTGATTGTTGACAGCCAATATGGCTTCACTAAGGGCAAATCATGCCTGACAAATTTGGTAGTCTTCCATGATGGGGTTACAGCATTGGTGGATAAGGGAAGAACAGCTGACATCATCTACCTGGACGTGTACAAAGCATTTGACACTGTCTGACATGACATGCCTATCTCTAAACTGGAGAGGCATGAATGTGATGGATGGACCACTTAGTGGATTACAAATTGGCTGGACGTTTACAGTCACAGAGTTGCAGTCAGCGGCTCAATGTCCAAGTGGAGACCAGTGGCTAGTGGTATTCCTCAGGGGTCAGCACTGGGACTGACATTGCTTAACATCTTTGTCGGTGACAAGGAGAGTGGGACTGAGTACACCCTCAGCAAGTTTGCAGATGGCACCAAGCTGTGGGGTGCGGTTGACACACTTGACAGAAGGGATGCCAGCCAGAGAGACCATGACATGCTTGAGAGGTGACCTATGAAAACCTCATGAAGTTCAACAAGACCAAGTGCAAGGTCCTGCACCTGGGTCAGGGGAACCCCAAACACAAATCCAGGTGGGGTGGGAATGGATTGAGAGCAGCCTTGAGGAGAAGTGTTTGGGGGTGGTGGTCGACAAATGACAACATGACTTGACAATGTGTACCTGCAGCCCAGAAAGCCAACTGCATGCTGAGCTGCGTCAAAAGGAGCGTGGCCAGGAGGTCAAGAGAGATGATTCTTGCCCTCTGCTCCACTCTCATGAGACCGCAGCTGGAGAACTCTGTTCAGTGCTGGTGTCCCCAACATGAGAATGATATGGACCTGTTGAAGCGAGTCCAGAGGAGGGCCTCAAGGATGATTAGAAGGCTGGACCACCTCCCATATGAAGACAGCCCAAGGTAGTTGGCCATATTCAGCCTGGAGAAGAGAAGACGTTGGGGAGACCTTACAGCTGCCTTCAAGTCCCTAGATGGGACCTACAGAAAATCTGGAGAGGGACTTTTTACAAGGACCTGTGATGATAGGATCAGGGGGAATGTCTTTAAGGTGAAAGAGGATATATGTAGATTAGATATAAGGAAGAAGTTCTTTACTGTGCGGGTGGTGAGACACTGGAACAGGTTGTCTAGAGGAGTTGCACATGCCCCTCCCTGGAAGTGCTGAAGGCCAAGCTGGAGGAGGCTTTAAGCAACCTGGTCTAATGGAAGCTGTCCCTGCCTGTCACAGAGCAATTGGAACTAGTTGATCCTTCAGGTCCTTTCCATCCCAAGCCATTCTGTAATTCTATAAAGATCAGCAGAAATTCTACAAGAACAATTATGATACAGTGCAAAATCTATCAGTATGCAAAAAAATCCAATACAGTAAATCAGTGTCACAGAAGTAACCTTTCGTGAGCTTCTCAGTGCTTAAACTGGCAATTGAGGGCACTGGCAAATCTTTCACAGGGAGTATAGTATTTATTTCAGAGCATAACAAAAGAAAGAAAAAAAAAACAAAACAAAAAGCAAACCAACAAAACAACAAAACAACCCAACAGAAAGACAACTCAGACAGATAAAAACATTGATTTCAGAAGTAATCTGCAATGAAATGTTTAACAGCATGGAAATCAACAAACTGTTGCTTTACTAATTCTGCACTTTCATTTTTGCCAGTAGCAGATGCACTTAAACAATCAAACTCTAACTTTAGACTGTTATTATAATATTGGATAATAGCACATTCAATTGCAACACAGCAATGTTCTTCTATATTTGTTTCTTTTTGTTGCTTGTCTCAAATAAAGAGTATTGAATAATTTCAAGGTTTAGAAATAAATGTATTCTGTTCTCCACATCTTTATATAGACTTAAATTTTGATTACCAATCTTCATTGAATAAACAATTATCTGTCTAAATAGAGACAGAATTTAATGTCAAACTCCAAGCATTCCAGTCTTCACAGAAAATCAATTCAAGATTCTAAATTAGTTTTTATATTAAATATTAGCCTTTTCTACACCTTGAACTATATTCTTGATCACATTTAACATTAGTGATATCCAAGTAAAATACAAGAATGTTAGGGAGAAGGAAGTTGTGTCATTGTGAAATGTTAGTGGAGTTTGGTGAACTGGAAGTAAGCAGCACTGCTGATAATTTGTTTCCAGAAACTTCTAAACAGCTTATAGCTCTTTTTAATTTGGTTGATTAGAGTTCTGGTTTGGTTTGGGTTTGTTTTTTTTTGCGGGGGGGGTTTGGTTTGGCCTTTTTTTGTTTTTTGTTATTATTCTTTCTGTTGATTTCTTTTTCTATTTATTGTACTTACCAAACAAAATTATTTGGTCTCATCTTAGCTTAGCTGTCTGAAAACTGGGCTTCTTTCCCAAAACAAACATATTATTTCCACAATCTACTTCTACTTATGAAGAAAACTAGGCATTTCCATGTTTTGAATCAGTCCATCCTAAGATAAACCTCTAAGGCAGATGGGTTGAATTGCATTCTAAGGTACCTATTGGTCTGCACCAAAACCAGACAGGAAATAGCTGCTTCCAGTAAACAACTTATCATTAAAAGTCACTACAACAGAAACCATGACCTCCTTTTATCTTTTAGAACAAAATCAAAAGCTCCACAAGTATTTTTTCTAGTGTAAAAAGATGTTCACATGTTATCACAGAATCACAGAATCATAAGGGTTGGAAGGGACCTCCGGAAATCATCTAGTCCACTTCCCTGTCAAGGCAGGCCCACCTAGAGCAGGTTGCACAGGAACATGACCAGGCAGGTTTTGAATGTCTCCAGAGAGAGAGACTCCACAATGTCCCTGGGCAGCCTGTTCCAGTGCTTTCCCACCCCCAACATAAAGAAGTTCTTCTTCGTGTTGAGGTGAAACTTCTCATGTTTTAGTTTATGGTTATTGCTCCTCCTCCTGTTGCTGGGCACCACTGAAAAGAATCTGGCACCATCCTCCTGGCACCCACCTTTGAGATATTTATATGCATTACTGAGAAAATTATCAAAAAAGAACATGAAAGAGTCTAGGATATGTTTACACTGCTGTCTAAACAGCAAAGAGCACTGATAACATAGGTGTAGCAGCACTCTGTCTAAAACTTCCTTGCTGCTCTGATTTAGCCAGAAGTCTGGCTTCTACTGGACTCCTTGTTGCTAATAGTTTCCAGTTAGGAATTAATTAACTTTTTTAAACTATGTAACAGAAAGGATCATTCTGCCTTGTGGATAGAAACATCATGTGTAATATGAATAAATCTGATAAATATGGGATTTATCACATTTATCCTGTTACACTTGAAAAGTACAAGGTAAGTCTATGCGTGCCGGTGCACAGAGTAGTAGCATTGTGAGAGAAAGGCAAAAAAATGTAAGTTGCCATACCTCTGTGTCAATGGCAAGAATAATTTTATTAATTTACTCTCAAGTTTTGAAATAGCAGCCAACTAAGGGATCTAAGTAGCATACAGACTCAGTTTCCCACCATTCATCAGTGGGACACTTAGGCATTTGAGGTTTTTTTCTTCTTTCAGATTCTCTCTCTCTTATTTTAAAATGAAATTGATTCTTTTCCTCAAGGCCATAAGCCTATCTCTGACCCGTAAAGCATTAATTAAAAAAAAAAAGTTCTTCTTTCTTACTGAAGAATGCATTATCTGTTTGATTCACACAGATCAGTTCTATTAATGACAGTAGACATTATGGGCGAGAGTATATGTTATATAATACTTAAAAATAACTGCTGTCAAATTTAAGCTAAGCTTGGCTTTCCTCATAATAAGGAATATACTGTTATCTCTTCACAGTTCTATCCATTTGTAGGGTAGGTGGGCACAGAGAAATTATTGTGGCATATATATATTCTTGTTCAATACGTGAATTGTAATTCTGCATGCACTCGAATACATTCAGGGTTGATTGATTTTGAGCAGTAAAAGACTCTGGTGATTGACTACAGTCTGAGAAGTTATTGTAGAAAAAAGTTGGAACACAAAGTTGCTTTTTCACAGTGAAATCACATTATAGGACCCATTAAAGATAAAATCAAGAGACTTCTCTGTACACTGAATTACCTGTATCATAGATGAAGCAAAAGTGTTCTCATTTTATCTTGGAATGTTTTTCATTAGTTGCTTGCAATATGCTTATGCATGGAAACTGGCTTGCTACTTTGAAAAGTTTTTAAAGAAAATATAGTGAACTTGTAAAATTGTGTTACTAATGGAATCCATTTACTTAGCTTTTAAACTAGTCAAAAGCTTCTATCCCAATACCTTGAATTAGGATAAAAATATTAGCATAATATGTAGCATTCTTCATTATTGGCATTGACATCTTTATTGTGGAAGCATCTAGATGACAAGTGAGCTATGAAAGTAAAGCACTACATGTTGTGTGCACATATAATCCCATCCTAGGACATTCAGCTGAAAATGGTTTCCTTAGTTCACAAGCTGTTTAGGTAACTACTGAATAAAATGAGACATAATGCAAAGAAGCAAGAATGAAACCCAAAGTTATGCATTGACTCTCTTCTTTCTTCACAATATCCATGACTCCTGAATACTTTACTGCACAGTGTCTTGGCTCCAGCAGGTTTGCAGGGCAGTATTTGTTGCTGAAACTTCATTCCACATCTAGAGAGTGATGCAAACTATCAAACTTACTATCAAATTCAAAATTCTGGATTCAGAAAGGAGGCTGACACATAGTCCTTAGACAGATGCTAAAATCCATGCAGGAAATGGAGCTCTGGTCACTACGCTAGTGTACAGATCACACAGTTTCCCTCTAACTTTCCCTCAGAAAATGCAGCATATGAACTTAGAAACCTAAGTCAGCCGGAAATTCCTCTTCCAGGCCTATGCACCTTATTTTTTGAGTTCTGCAGAGAATGCAAAGCCAGCTGCTCTTTGATACTTTTAACTTTTTCAAATTTGTCAAAGGCAAGATAGAACTGCAAACAAGTAGCTGATAAGCACTTTTCAAAATACATTTAGGAATAAAATAAAGAGTAATGTTCTCAAGTATGTTTGAATAGCACAAGACTACCTCCACGGACTAGACAGATCTAGATCTAGATGTATAGATACAGATACAGATATGGATACGGATACAGATACAGATACAGATACAGATACAGATACAGATACAGATTCAGATACAGATACGGGTAGAGGTAGTGGTAGACGTAGAGACAGAGACAGAGACAGAGACAGACAGAGGCAGAGGCAGAGACAGAGAAAGAGATGGAGAGGGATAGAGAGAGAGCTTGGATAGATATTGGTACAGATATAGAGATATAGATTGAGATAGACAACTTAGTTCTAGATAGTTAAATTTCAAACAGCATTTTTTTTTTTTCATAACTTGAATTTTACTTCAGTCAAAACAAAAAGGTATATGACAGGATAAAATTTAAATAATGAACCTGCTGTCTGTGAAAATGTTTTTTGCAACTGTGTCTGTTCTCAGAAATAAGTGTGGCTTATTTATAGCTTGAACTATAAATAGTCAAAGGCAATCAGACTTCAGTGAGGTCTCTGACATTACTAACTATTCAATAATTATTAATACAATGGAAATTCAAGAATCAACAGAGAGATTGGTGCTATGCCAATGATTTTGTGAGGGAGAGGAAGATTAACTGGTTTGGATAAAGTATATCTAAAGCTCACCTCTTTAGCAAATTAAAACATTTTGGCATGAATCATCAAAGCAGTATAGTTTCCATGAGATTTAGTTGCCAGTCATATTTATGGTGGTTACATTTTTATTTCTTTGCAATCAATATTTGAAAGTTAATGGCTTGGCTTGCTATATCTACCATACAGCTGATCCAATTTTTCTTTATCAGGATAAAGCTGATGATTTAGTACTTTTTACTCCTTTTTCTTCTTATTTTTGTAACATTTATGGTACTTTTTATTAGCTTATGTATTATTAGCTTTTATGCTATTGTCTCTATTTTCATATGACTTCCATTTATGGAGGTGAACTGTAGATTCTACCAATAAAAAATTCAAATTGCTTTCTATGTTTTCACAAAGCACGTAGTCAATTGTAATTTATGAGAGATCCAGAATGCTGAATTAAATCCTCTAACTTCTGTCTAATATTAGGGTTCTAGAGCCTTAGTCTTCATAAATGAATTCACCAGACAGTGAATTCATTTGAGACAGCCTTTGAACATCTCCAGAAAAAAAAAAACCAAACAAAAAAACCTGTCTGCTTTAATGTTCTGTCTAAGCTAGATGCTTAAATTTAGCAGACTAGATCCTTGGTGGGGAGGAGGAAATAAGAAGTTTGGTAATAAGGCTAATGCAGTATGGTGCCTGGGAAAAACTTGTTAACCCACACAATTATAGGAAGTTAGGAAAAATTATCAAGTGAACTAGGCTTTGAACAAGATCATCCTAAAATAGAAGAGAGAGTTTTAACATGAATTTCATTGGGTTATGGGTCAGATTTGTATTGTGTCTTATTTAGACCTAGCTAAACAAATCCCTTCAGTATTTGAATTTTCACTGACCAGCCACAATTAAATGCATTCAAAACTGTAGTAAAGGTGAAAAAGACACCAAAACCCCAAAATATATAAACCATTTGACGTAATTAAAAATGAATAATGTATTTCAAACAAATCTAGTGTTTTGAACCAAATTCGGACCCAATATAATTGATCAGCTGGTATATAAAGAATATATTTTTCTGATTACTCATATCAACTAGTCTGCACTTCCTTTTTGTTTAGTTACATTGATTGTGGCATTATATCATCAGGTTCCAGCATCTCAGAGGTTGCAGTAGGCAGGATTTCTTGACTGCATGCTGAAAGATAAAGCTAATTTACTTAGGTTGACCAAAAAAATCCTGTCAAAGCTGTAAATCCTCTGTGACTTAATACTTGGACTGTTTTTGTTTATGGTTTGGGGGATTTTGTGTGTGGTGGGGTTTTTTTGTTTGTTTGGTTGGTTGGTTGCCTGGTTGCTGTTGTTTTTCTGTGATTTTTTTCTGGGTTTTTTTGGAAGGGGGTGTTTGTGGGGTTTTTTTTGTTTGTTTGGTTGGTTGGTTGGTTGGTGTTTTTTGGTTTTGGTTTTAATCCTATGTCCAAAATTCATGAACTTTCGATTTTGTTCTTCAGCACTGACACTGTAATCCCAATGAGCTTTCATGTTATGAAATGAAATTATAAATTCACATCGTTTTCTTCATATGATTTACAGTTCTTTCTCTAACCAGTTACACTCACAAAGTCCTGTACCAGGTTTGTGCCTGCCACACTGTTGGCACAAACTTAAAAAAAGCTTAGGATTTGCTGTACTCCATGCTATGACACCTGTCTTTTAAACACATTTCTACTGACATATCTATGTCTCTCTTTCTCCTTACTCTTTTTCAAAAGTTAGGAATGTTTACTTTGCAAACATATGAAGTTTTACCAACAATGAGATTAAACAGGTCTGAAAGGCAAATGAGATCTTGACAAGAGGAAATATTGACAAGTAGATTAGAATATCTGAAGTTCAAGCATCTTTGTAACAAGAATATGTGTATCGTTAGAGAATGAAACACATGGATATTGAAGATTCACAGTCAGGGATACATTGTTCAAGAAATACTTTTTCTTTCACAAGACAAACATGCTGAGAATTTAAATCTCCATAACAAATTTAGTTGTTCCACAAGAAAAAAAAGTTTCACATAGGTAATTTTTTTCTTCAACTACTTTTGACAAGGGAAAAACCTTGATAACAGTCCAAAGATTAACAAATTTACATCCCCCTCTCTGATGAAGGTAGAGTTTTATCTAACAGAAAAAAATGTTCCATAGAGAAGGGATCAAGAAGATGTGATCTTTGTACTCAAGAAGACAGGCAAATGCAAGCTTTTCCAAGCAAAATAGAATATGCCTTTGATTCTTATCTGTCGGTTCCTACTTCCATTTAGGTGTTCCATGGGTATCTAGGTCACGTTTTAAAACTTATGATTGCTGATGTATTTTTTTCTAAACTGTTTGGGAGTGTAGTATTAGACAAGATTTTTGGCAGGTGTGTATAAATCCACCAGAAAGAATTTGGATTTACTATAAAGAATTCCATCAGGTGTGAGATGACTCTGTCACTCAAATTAAACCTGTTTCAACCAGTTTTAACATTTTAAGGGTCTGTCAATAAGTAGGACAAACTATTATTTTGACAAGAAACTTTCAATTCTTCCTCCTTTTTTTTTTTTTCCTTTCACCTTTTTTGTCTCCACCTCCTAAGTTTCTTCTTTATGATTATAACTGGTTAAAAAAAGCCACCACAGCATAAGTATACTTTTTACAAAATATTGCAACAAAAGACCCTCAGGTGGTAGGGTGATTTATAAAAACATTCTTTGTTTTCTAAGTTTCTGTGAATCTGTGAAATACTTTCCTAGGAAAGCAAAAGAAAAATTTGTGATTCAAATTGAAAATCATGCTAACTGTACCTTTTTAAATTTTTAAGCAACCCATATTACATTTAGCTAAAAGATATGCAGCAGTTAGTGTGGTTTCCTTGGAAACTAATGGATCTGGGGAAAAAAAGTAGAAAAAAAAGTGTAAGACTATTTTATAAATCAAAGCCTCCGGTTTTTGTTTATTGGGTAATTCTGTATCCTCCTGAAAATTATCTCAAATAATTTTATCCTCAAGAAATACCTAGGATAAAAACATTTTCAGACTTCAATCCTAGTACAAAGATTTTGAACTGTTTATGGAACATTTTTATTTATTTTTGGCATACCTGCTGATGTAAGTATAAAAATTACACAAATGCTTTAATTCTAACCATGCAGAAGTGAAAAAGTATATGCTAAATCAAGCAAAAAAACCAAACAAAACAGATGGTAAGAAGAAATTGTTTTAATTAGTGTGATACAAATATTCAGAGAAAGAAATGTATATGGAGATATTATCAACTATTTCAATTTCTATCTCTTGAGATATTTTGCCAGTATATTGAAATCATCTGATGCTAATTTTTTAGTTTGAAGTAACTTTGGATAATTTCCTTGAATTTTTTAAAAAAGTGTTTAAAAATTAAACAGTAAATGAAATTCTCACGTAGAACCTCATATCAAAATCCATTTTCAGTTTCCACAGCCTTCAATGTGATTTGTCTGAAGTCTTTGGTGGAAACTTCTCACACCACAGACACAGTGAGAATGGAACAGACATGAATATTGAGCAGGCAGACACCGTGTTTGCATGGGCAGGTGCAGCATGACATGAGTTTGTTCTGCCCACAGTACAGTCTGGCAGGGCATATGCTGCCCGTAACCCAGAAGCCACATGAAGCCGTTAGTGTAGCACTGTGCCTCCTGAAAGGAGGGGGTTTATTAGCTCAGACAAAATACGATGATAATAGTGCTGTGAAGTCTCTGGATTGGCAGTGGCATGTACACAGCCAGTTCATATGACAAGCAAGGAAATTTTATTTGCCTACACTCATTTACATAAATATGTCTTCTCTCTTGCTCTGTGATCTTTGACATCTCATCATATTTATGAATTGACTGAAAGCTTGCTATCTAAAAGGGGTTAAATTGCAAAGCAAACACATGGAAAATTCAGTACAGAGTTATCAGTGAGCTGCAGAGGTGATTACACAATTTATTTCTGAACAAACTCTTCTACATACTTATATGTACTCATCAGACTTACAGACAATACATGGCTTAAAAGTGTTAAAATTTTTCAACAAAGAAAGAATTAAAAGAAAAACCAAAAACAAAAAGACAGCCAAACCAGCAAACTAACTGGTGTTCTTTATTCAGATTTACTGACTTTGCTGCTGCACATTTATAACAGTGCATTTTCAATACAACATTTCTATACTTCAGTTACATCCAGACAGATCCTTTTCTTATCATCTCATCAGGATGATCTCTCCACTTCTTTTGTAGCCTCAGAATGTATGCATGAATGCATGTCATCTGGCCTCTGAAGAGCCCTAGGAAAAAGACAGACTTTCAGTTTTTTATGAAGCAACCCAGAATTTCATTAGTAAAAGAAAGTTAGAAGACTCTAACAGCCATTAGAAGTTCTAGTCCTCAGGCTAATGTTGTCTTTTTCTCAGTTTCTATTGTTATGTGGAATCTGCAACCTGTATGCAAAGTAGGATGAATATTTGGGACACAATCCTTAGAGCAGGCACATCTCCAGACAATTCTTTGATTGACCTACATGTACTCAGGTACCTATCCCACCAAAACATATATAATCCTCATCTCATGCCCTCCTGGCTCATTGTACAGGGTCTACAAAAATACTTGTTCTGAAAAGAAACTTTGTTTAATTTGGAAAGATATTGTGAATATATAGTAATTATTGCCCCCTGGGGTTTTAGCTATACCTGGATCATTTAGCAAAAGTTATTCTTTCCTGTTGTTACTTCATGTTTGCATGGATGCTTGATTACAATTTATGGACTTGAATGTATTTCTACTATAACATTGCACTGGTTACTTTAGTATTTTGTGGTTGCCAATTTTTATATTGTTTTATCAATTCCACTGCCAGTATATTTTGTCTTTGATGCTAGTGAAGGACTTGTGCAGCACGCACAAGTTCAGGTTCAAACTCAGTTTTATTCCTATTTTATTAAATACACATAAATAATTACTAGGCCTGTTGAATGAGCCAAATATTTTCTGCATTCTTATTTTTCACAGTGCAGGTTTTAATTTGTATGGACATATGTTAATATGTGCTAAAAACATCATACAAAAAGAAGTATCTGATTTATATTTTATTAATTTTTTTACCACATTCACCAGCATTGAACATTGAATGTTTCTAAATAATACCTTTTCCGTCTACCTTACTAGCTTTTATTAATCCTTAATTGATAAATTATTTAGTTAAGTTTAAAATAAACTTATCTACCTTCTCAACAGCTGCTGCTGATCCTCTTATTTTGTGTATATCAATAAATCATCATGTGACTTTTTTCAAATAAAGAGCAGAGGGCATAAATTTAAACACATATTAATTGATCATTGACAGATTAAATAAAACAATAAGAAGTAACAATAATTACCACCGAAATAATTCGATGAATTAATTTTATACTTTTTATTGATAGATCTGTGTGTGGATGATGAAATTTATTTATAGAAATAAAAGTATACATTGGAAGTAAAGATATTTACTAAAATTTAATTTGCTTTTTGTTCAGAATATAATATGCCATTTACTACTCAGGGATAGATACATGTATGCTTTTATATAAATACTGGTAGTATAACAGTTCTGAACTAAACAGACCCAGACACATCAGTGAAATATGTCTGAGAAAAGATAATAATTAAATGCAGGTTGAAAACACCAATGACAATCTATATTTTGTAAGCCTAAGTAACAAAAATGTATAGAGATAAGGAGGGAAAAAAAAAAAGTATAAACCTTGATTAGGATACAACCAATTCTCTGTTTAAATAAGAGGCCTTAAATGTAGAAAGATACTTATGTAATGGTAAAAGAATTCTAAAAGGAAAACTTCTAACTTTGAAAATTATGGAGGATTTTGATACTATCAAACATAATTTCTTAAGTCTTGGGAAAAGCATTATGTTGTTACTCAAAACATGCAGCATGCATGCTTTGCCTAGATAGTTTCATGAAAATATACAAGTAAAGGTTATACTATTAGGTGAAACAAAATTAACAATTCCTGTCTGTCCATAAAGCTTATTTGAAATTACAGAAAAAATAGTTCGTATTAGGCATATGGATAAACAAGTGGGATTTTTGTTTATGGGGTGTACGAGGCTGGTTGTTTTTCTTTGTTTTTTGGGTTTTTTTGGGTTTGTTTTTGGGTTTGTTTTTTTTTCTCCTCCACAAAAGACAACCATAATCTCCTTGGAATAGCAACTTTCACTGAGGAGAAGCAGATTCACATCGAGAGGTATTTCTTACTCAGCAACCTAAAGTCCAACTGCCTAACAAACTGATAAAAGCTTTTACCTAGAACATAAAGCATAGGGGAAAGAGCCTGGTTTCTTTATGTCAAACAGTTAAATTGCCAATTGATGAACTACTGCAGTTGTTCCTAAACATTAATCATAAAACTATCTCTGGGTCTGCAAGGTCAAAATAGACATAGTAAACATAGTAAATACTGTTTTGTCACTTAAAGAAAAAAGCCTCTCCTCAAAAAAAAAAAAAAAAAAAAAAAACAAAAAACCAAAAAACTGGTAAATTTTTAGCATAAACATTTATTTTGAGATGAAAAGATTCTGAGACCTACTGGATTAATATTGCAGAGGTGGACACCTTCAAAATTTGTGAAGTATTCATTTGCTTCAGATCATTAGATTTTTATCACTGATGGGATGAAATCGAGAAAGTGATCACAGCTGATGACATAGACTGACATTCTGAAATTTTTCTAAATAGTATTTAAGAAATTAAAATACATATCCTTTTAGCTTCTCAAAGCACTGAAAAACTTCTACATCACTAAAAATTCCATGGGCATTTTAATTATGTTTATTAGGTATCCTTTATAGTTTAATAACTTCTAGAATTATGTTTTCTTAGATATGTACTTCTGATTCACCATAGGCAAATTATTATTTAAGTAATTACCAATATTTTTACAGAACGTAATCTTGAAAATTATTGTAGTGATACTCCAGACTTCATGTCAGAGTGTCCTTAATTTTCTTTAACAATGCTTCCAGCTTATCTCTGTAATGCAAATACGTCTCATAAAAGATAATTTCCCGTAGGCGTTTCAAACAATTAAATGATCATAACTATTCACCTGTCAGTTAAGGATGGCTTTTTGACGTTTGTTCTCATAATCATTAATTTGGTAAAATATCTTTATACAATTTTCTATAGAAAAAATTATTTCTTTCCTTTCATTGCCTCAAGGTTGATTTTCTCAGTGTTTCTATTTCAAAATTAGGGATTATGGTCATATTATACCACAGCTGTGTCACACACACCAGACTGAGGTTTGGATGAGAAAAAAAAGAAAAAATGACTTGAATCTTATGAAACTGTTGGACCATAGTTTGTAGCTTCCTTTACATGGATTTACAAGAAAGACAAGACAAACGTTCATTTATATGTGAAAAATAACCTTTCTTCTATCATATTTGCATGTCTGTTTGGGGTTTTGCTTTTTCTTTGAATTTTTAGTACTTGTTTCATTAATACAGGATGTTTAGAAAAAGAAAAGTACAATTGTGGCATTTTTCTTTCCTGGAAAATCAACATTTAAAAAAAAATGGAGTTTTTGAACTCTTTCTTATATATTTGTTAAACTAATTACTGTTTTGATTCATAAAATAAAATGTCCAGTTGAAGACAAAAGCAAAGTAGAACTGCGTTGAGAAAGCAATCAACTAATCGTAATTCAATTTGTTTTTCTCTCAGTCATTGGTAGTATAGTTTTGATTCTTTTTTCCCCCCCTCAGTCATAGTAAATGATTCTATTTTTTTTTTAGTGATTTTTTTTTAATCTAATGAGTACATAAAAAATGTGTCATAAACTCAGTTTAATGAAACAGAGAAAAACATATTAATATGAGGTGAAGAACTCATTGTTAGTTGTAAAAATCAATTTCGCAATCAATTACAAGGGACTTCATTATCTTGAAAAACTATTACAAATCTTTCAAAAATAAAAAAAATTGAAAAGAACTGTAAATCAGCTTTACTTATCCCCATGAATGAAGACTTTCAGGACCAATACCAACTGTCAAGCACACTGTATTTTTTGTGTTGCAGCTTTATATATGTATTTGTAATATTCATCATATTCTTCTATTATCTTTGTTATCTTTTTGATTGTCGTTGAATTATAGCTGACATTCTGACTGCCATATATAAAACATAAATTTTCCAAGCATGTAAGTGGAGAAAAGATCCACTGAGTGCCAGTGATGATTGCCTTACCCACAATCATGACTTACATGAAAGAATTTGTGGGTCCTCAACTACCACTCCACAACCAGATAAATTCTTGAGCTACTTCACGTGGTGTATTGGTGTATTCTGGCAATAATCTAAAACTTGAGTTGTAGAAAACTCCTAATTTATGATGATTCTATGACTCTATGTTTCTGCTTCTCAGACTTCTCTTTCTCTTATAAGGACTTATGACTGAAAAATTGTAATTTGATTAGACACATGATGTATGGATGGAGCAGAACACAAAATATGAAGCATGAAATGGAAATGTCAGCTAGAAACTACTAACCACCTCTTAGCATTGCTTGTTTTTAACAAGAAAGAGATACTCAGTAATTAGAATGTCACAGCCTGTCATTTTATTTGTGGCTCCAACTGTACTTTCTATCTTCACATTAGAAGTTGCTCATTCTCCTTTATTTTATATGCCATAGCAGTATGGATACATCACTGCCTAGAAGTCTGTTTATATTGGATATAGTTTGTTATCTGTCAAAGTATTGGCATGCCAGATTGGTGAGAAATGATGTGTGAATCATTTCAAATTGGTTATAAAACATATCACACTAATCTCACTTCAAAAAAATGACAAGAATAAGAGTTCAAATCCATGCTAGTATTTTCTTATCCACATGGCTGTCAGTCTGTGAAGTTTAAAGATTTCCGCAAAACACTGTGGCTACATGCAGAATTTTCCACAAAATGCCTTGTTTAAAAAAAGAAAAAAACAGCAAAACTTACCAGCAATTTTCACAGATATGAAAACATTATGTGGATCTCGAAACTAGCAGGAAGGAAGACAGGGGGAAAAATGGAAAAGGAAAGGAAGGCAATGGAAGGGAAAAGGAAGACCTTGAAAATCCCGTATTGCACAACAGAAAATCTAATACAAATCCTGTTGTAAAGTGTGCAGTTAGAATCAGCTAATTTATCACATAGTGCTTCAAGTGAAAACAGTAATAATTTTTGTATGAAATATCATACTAGGGAGTACTGTCATCTTATTCTTAGCATCATTCTTATTACTTTTAAATCATGCATATTTGAAAAGCAGTGTTTAATCAGAAAGTCCTGGATTTGTGGAATTTAGAATTCAGATTCTCTTTCCTTTCAAACTTTTTCCATTATCCCTGGGAATTTATTTCAGAGAAACATACACAGAAAGACTTCAAACGCTTAACTATAACTTTTACCCATGTAGGACCAAAATGTAAAACCTCAAGTTAGTAACCAGTAGTTGAGGGTAACTTGAGTTTTGGTAATAACGTATCTCCCTGGAACTGAGTGTTGAAGAGTCCTAGAGGCAAGATTCCTCGGAATGGAAGCGTAACCATCTAAAAATTACTTCCCTCCATAGTCAGCAGAGGCCTACAGGTGAGAGGAATTCAAGCTGTGAAGGTGCCTGCTTTGATATCTGTTTTAGGGTAGCATTTATATTAATTTTGGAGATGCGTTATCTCTTTTTTTCTTTTTACATCGTAAATAAAGAGAACTTAATAACATTGAAAATAGGATGAATCAAACTTCTGTTACTCAGATCCACGTAATGGTTACCAAAATATACCCTAATATGTTAATATATATGCATATGCACACGCACATACACACATATATATAAAACCCTGAAATATATCAAGGATATATTGAAAACAAAATGCAGCTGGGGGAAATAAAAAGATAGTTCCCCCCTCCAAAACACCTCAGTTTTCTCCAAATATCCTATAGATTACTTAACAATAAAAAGATAAATCTTTCTCTCTTTAAAGGATTTTCAACATATTTTTCATCTCTGTTAGAACAGTGCCTTAATCATTACCTTTCACTGTGATAGGACTATCAGGGTGACTAATAACGCCATTCAGCTCACATAAATAATTTAACATTTTTCATGTTTCTTACTAGATCTAGCCAGCATCCTGTTATGTTTATTTGCATATTATGAGATTGTGGAAACCCTATGTTTGCTTAGTGAAGTTATAGCAAGGTAATCAGTCTTTCCTCACTCATTTGAAAATTCAAGTATTCAACAATTTAACAAGGGGTTAGCACAAGACAGCTCTTTATAGCTTTATTGTAAAAAGCCTGGAAAAGAGCTCTCAACACATGCTCTTTCTCTTTTTTCATGCAGCCACATTGCTTTTTTTATCACGTGGAAGTTTTGCTGTGTGTGTCCACAGGACATCCTGAGTATCAGCAGTCTCAAATCTTAGATGTCCACTGGCAAGATCCTCCTACACTGTTAAAAAATTCCTGCATGACTTCTCTTTGTCCTATGTGGTTTTAGGAAAAGGTAAGAGACACAGCGGAAGGCGGAAGACAACACAGTGCTGTGCATTAGATCTATCTTAAACAGATATAGGTCCAGTCTTTCTTTTCCAAATTCACAGATATTACCTAAATGGAGGTCTGATAACGGGCTGTTGTATATCAGCATGGACATAAAATAAACTCACAAACAAGCATAAGCACAGTTTTGACAAACATTACGGACTTTATCAAAACTTTCTGCAGCTTTCAGGCATATGGACTGCCTTTGTTTTAATTAATTTATTTTTTATGTGTTTTTGAAGGTAGTCAGAAATTTAGGTTTTTTTTCATTCCTAATGGAATATCACAAGTATGAGTTGCAATATCTTGCAGCCTTAAGTCAAATATTATTATATATACACTCATGGGTATACAGCAACACTGTGAGAAAGCTAAAAGTAGAATCTAGCTAATGGTTAGGGGTACTGGAACTACAGAAACAATTTTTCATGTGTAGCCAGACAGTATTTGATAGTGTTATGGTTTTCAGAAGTGTCAGATATTCAGTTCATGGCTCAGCTCAAGTGGTTCAATATGAACAGTAGAAGGGATTCTGTTTCTTCAAAATACAGGTCAGTAGTGAAATTCCAGAGCTGAGGGGCATAACAATTATATAATAAAAAATACACACATTAATAGATCACTATTGCAAGTAACATTGCACTGTAGCACAATAATAAAATCATCCAGTCACTAGAGGAATCAGTCCACAAAGCTGTATCAGATAGCAATGCTTGGAGGCAAGTGGTTATTACTGCACACAGTCTCTCTTGAATTCAGAATTTAGCCAGCAACACACATTACCTTTCATTCTGGATTGTATACCCCACTTCAAATGGATAACCCGCAAATATAGAACTAAAAAAAAAAAAAACCACCAAAACCCCAAACCAACCACTTCAGCTAAATTCAGTACAGATTTTTATTTCTTGTTTTCCTAGGACATGAGTAAATTGTATCTCTGCCAGACAAAACTGTCTTCTCAATTGATTTGGAGTGTGAATGAATGTAATAGAAACATGTATATTTCTATGATTCTATGATCTATGATATGTCCACAGCAAAGGAGGAAAAAAATCACTATGTAAGTGAACTGCAAATACTTCTTCTTTTCAAGCAACTTGTGCATCTACCAGCAAGCAATATTCTCTAATAAGTGTGTCAAAGAAAATGAAAACAAATGTTCTGGTTTTGGCTGACATTTTGATCAGATTTAATTAATTAGTTTTTGTACCCACTTAATTACATTTTGCACACAGGCATAGAAAAACTCTTAAAGTCAACGGAAAATACTTTGCCCCCTTTTATTCTCTGGATTATTACTATCTAGCTAAACAAGAGGAAATGTCTGATTTTTGAACTTCCATTGCATTTAAACTGCATAAATGATTTCAGTCTTCCCACTGACATAATGTTAGGATAAATAACTATGACACAGTTAGTTAAACACTGTGATTTTTCAAGTTCTTTACCAGGAATTATTTTCTAAAGTGTGAAGATTTCCTGTGAAACAGCAAAAATTATGGTAACTCTGTTGAAAGCCTGAGATATCACAGTGAGTTAGTATCCTCCTTTGGTGCTAAATATGAACTTGACAAGAGTAAACTATTACAGCCAGGTAGAAATATTCTTCCCAGCTGACAGCTTTGCTGCTGTTGACTTCATTCTTTGAAGGTATTTCTGCTAGTGTTTCCTTTATATTTCTTTGAGCTTTTTGCTCTCAGAAATTACAAGATCACCTAGTCAGTTTGGAGATTGTATTCTATTTACAAATTAATAATTCTAAATAAATAAATAAATGCACTTTTTTTTCCATTTAAAATCAGATTACTTTTAAATAAGTGTAATTTATTATGGCAGGGAATCATGGAACTTTGCTTATATTTGTTAGTTATTAAAATACAATGCTCTCAAGAGTTATTTCAAATGAAAGGCAATCTCATTTCACAATACTACAGAAATAAAATCATGAGTACATGAAGTTTAGTGTAGCAATAATAGTGTTTAACAATGATAGCTTCATGCAAAAACTATTACAGTTACGACAAAGAAATTGCTTACTGTTCTTGGTCAACTACATTCTGTTAATGTTTCAGTGGTGCACTTGTACCACTTTTAGAGCCATTATACTGTATAAAATTATCATAAAATCTACACGTCAGAAGCCAAGTTTTTATTTTGAAAACAGGACAAAATACACTCAATCATCATAGATAAATTACAATTACTTGCTTCAGGAACTACTGACATGGCTGTTCAGTTATTTTTGTTTCTTAAAAAAGATATAGAATGTACTTGTCAGCTGTGATATGAAATCAGTAATGTATTTGAAATTAAACACCAGAGACGAAGATTGGGGTCAGCGAAATAGACAAATAATGGAAAACATTTGCAATATCTCCCACCAGTTAAGAACTCAGAGCATAAATACATATGGAAATGCATTAGGGCTTGTACAGATCATACTTGGTATTTCTGGATATAGATGCATGTCAATAATATAAGAAAGTAGAAGGTTATGTGGAGGTATACCGTGAGGTCTCCACAAAACTGCTTTATGTAATTTAGATTATACTTGTATAATTTAGATTAATCTTGTGTAATCCAACATTAAGCATGCCAGGACAAGATCAGTGTTGCAACAGAAGACAGTATTTCAAACATTAGATCAGATACACAAATTTTAAACCTAAATTGCTTGAAATCATGGTAATTTGGATTTGTGCAAGACATTACTTAATTGAATTCATGAGCTATCTTAAAGCATGCAAAATCAATAGTTTTTCTGCTGAGTTCAAAGACATTAGGATTTCGTCTTGGACCTTCATAGTATATGAAGTATCATAGCCCCAAACAAAGAAATATTACTAAGAAATATTAATAGTGTGATTATATATATAAAAAATACTATGTCATGTTAGCGTACTTAAAATATAGTGAATAAAGTACTGAAATGTCTTCACCTGCATCGTAAATTAGCTAACAAGGAAGGAGAACACTTTATCTTGATCAAGGAGGTCAACAGAAAACTGACCATCTTAGTACAGCCTTCACATTATTACTCCTACTCTTTCACATGGCTACTAACAATAATGTAACAAGAAGTCCAAGGTCACTCAAAAGAGATTTCAGGGCCCTTAGAAGAATGTCAAAGGGTTCAGGAGCACAGGTAATCTATTCATCTATCCTTGCTGTAATGAAGGAAGACTTTGGAAGAAACAGGCAGGCCTAAGGCATCAATGCCTGGGTCCAAGACTGTCTCCTTCACCAGAATTTAGGTTTTTATAATCATGCAAGAGTCTTTAAGACACAAGGTATGCTGGGACATGACAGGATCTACCTGTCCCAAAGAGAGGAAATGCTTTTTTGCTTGTAAACTGATAAGACTGATTGAGAAAAGTTTAAGCTAGGATTGACATCAGCTTGGAATGCCACTCTGCTGTGATGAGCAGGCCTTGAAAATTCTTGAAGTTTGTAGGAGATAACTTCTTGTCACAGGTACTCAGTGAGCCAGCTAGGAAAGATGACCTCCTAGACTTGTGATTTTGTGAATAGAGAAGGACTTATGGGAGATGTGGTAGTAGGTGGTTGTCTTGGCTCGACATGGGTTCACTAAAGGAAAGTCTTCTCCAACTAATTTTATATCCTTCTATGATAAGATCACTCATCTAGTGGATGAAGAAGAGTCAGTGGATGCAGTTGTTCTGGATTTCAGTAAAGCTTTTGATACTGTCTCTCACAGCATCCTTCTGGACAAGTTGTTCAACTGAGGGATGAGCAGGTGCATGCTGCACTGGGTGAAGAACTGCGTGGATGGCAGGATTGTAGAGAATGAGGCTACATCTGGCTGAAGACCAGTCACTAGTAGTGTTCCTCAGAGCTTAATCTTAGGGTGAGTCCTGCTCAACATTTTTAGCAATGATCTGGATACAGGAGATGAAAGCACCATTAGCAAGTTTGCTGATCATACCAAACTGAGAGGTGCAGTTGAATCTCTTGAGGGACAAGATACCTTTCAGAGGGAACTGGATAGATTGGAGCATTGATTAATGACATGAAATTCAACAATAAATGCCAGTTCTGCACCTGAGACAGAGTAATGTCAGGCACAAATATAGACTGAGAGAGGAGTGGCTGGAGAACAGCCGTGCAGAAATGGATCTAGGGGTATTGATAAACAGCAGGCTTGATGGGAGCCAGCAGTGTGTGCTGGCAGCCAAGAAGGCAAACTCTATCCTTGGGTGCATATTTGTTATGCCAGCCAATAGAGGTGATTATCCTGCTGTATTTAGTATTGATGAGGCCTCACCCTGAGTACTGTGTGCAGTTCTGGGACCCACAATTTCAGAAGGAGGTGAAGGTCTTTGAATGCATCCAGAGGAGGGCAACAAAGCTGGTGAAAGGGCTGGAAGGAATGTCCTACGAGGACAAAGGACTTTGAGTTTATCTAGTCTGGAGAGGACACTGAGTGGGGATGACAGTTGAAGACAAATGTACTGATCTCTTCTTCCTGGTGTCCAGTGGCAGAACACATGGGATTTATTCAAAGTTGCACCAGGGGAGGTTCAGACTTGATATTAAGAAGCATTTCTTTACCAAGAAGGTGGTCAAGCACTGGAACAGGCTTCCTAGAGAGGTGATCAATGTTCCAAACCAGCCAGTGTTTAAGAGGCATTTGGACAATGCCTTTAATAACATGCTTTAGCTTTTGGTCAGCTCTGAAGTGGCCAGGCAGTGGGACTAAATCATTGTTGTAGGTCCCTTCCAACTATTCTATCCTATTCTATTCCACTCCATTCCATCCCATGCCGTTCCCTTCCATACCATTCCATTCCATTCTATTCTTTAATTATATGATATCCTGAAAGCTCTCTCTGTCTTCTGCTATGAGGTTGTAATCTATACTAACAAAGTACCCAAAGGGTAGGTTCTCAGGAGGTGAGGTTAACTGGCACAACACGGTCAATGCCTATGGCAGTAAATTATTTCTGTTTTCAAAACAGGGTGGCAGTATGAAAACTACTTTTTGAAAATTATTTTTGGGATGGTCTAAGTCCCAAATGTGCCTGTGAATTGCCTGTTTAACACACTTCTCATCCTTGGTACAGATATTGCTATAAAAATAGATACTCGTGAATAACTTGTTAATGACATGAGAAAAATGTTGTCAAATGTACCACCTGCAAGTAGCTAAACATCTGAACAGTCAGGCTTTTACAATTAAACAGCTTTTTTATTTACCTTATCTTTCTTTTCAACTGCATAGACCACATTACTTAAAATATCTAATTTTATAGATTCATGTATCATATTCATGAAATTTCATACAGTCTTTAATTTCTTAATTTCTTCTTGCTTCTGTTTTCAAATTGAGAAATGTTCTGTGTGTCAGAATCTCGTTTTGGCCAACATAATTTTATTTTTGTTGTGGATATCAGAGATCTGCATTATTAATTAGAATAATCATTAAATAATTTTGATTGTATGTCGAGGGAAAAAAGAATTCCATTCATTTGGCTAGAAAGAAATCAGGATAGAAGTGGTTTATTGATTTATTAACAACACGTAATTAACCAGCAGTCAATGAACTACACATTCACGACCAATATCCTAAAATAAATTTACAACTTACTGAAGGAATTTCTCCCCCAGAATCACACAGCAACCCCTGTCCCCAGGGCAGAGGTAGGTGCCATAGTTTTTTGTGCATCCGTAATGATCCTTACACTTCACCGATGCACTTGACAGTGGGAGAACAACCCATTACATCACACATGTACACCTGAGATGTGGGTCACCATGTGTAACCCTACTAGCTGGAGTGCAGCTTCTCACAGCAGCTTGCAGGGGGCCTGCTTTTCCCAACATGGCCAGGGGTTGAAGTGCCACAAGGTGACTTCTGGCAGTGTCAAACCAGGTTTGACTGCTACTCTGCCACCCTCTTCTCACTCCAAAGGCTGTCCCCACAACACAAATTGTCATGCTTCTTTCCTACTTCCTTTCAAGCTCACTTCCTCCTTTCTCAAAAGTCTCCTTCTAAACTTCCTTTGCTGCTTAATGCAGCCCATGGTCATCTAAAGAAAACTATATTATGGCAAATTTCCTTGCAGTGTTATCAGTTTTGAGACAAAAAAAAAAAAAAAAATCCCTCAGGAAGCTTTGGGTATTTCCCCTCAAACAGTTGAGCATTTCTGGAATGAAAAACAACACCTTGTCACAGTTACTTCTTGGTAGCAAAGATAGCATTTGATATTCTAAAAATACATGGAAGTTTAAAACCACAAAGGAGTTATAGGTCTTTTTTTGCTTTTCAAACTACAAAGAATATGATTCTGAGCAGTCTTGCCCTTTGTAGTAACAAATACTTCTAGCTCTAGAGACAAGATATATTTCATCTAACTTCATAAGTCTACACTATAGACATATGAATCTGAGCTAGATTTCTTAAACTCCCTTATCATCAAAAAGGTCACTTTTATGGTGTGATTCTTCTGACCTATTTTAGATGCCTACTTCAGGATAAGATGATTCCTTCTTTAGCAGCATCCATTTCACTTAGTACAAATGGATCATCTGCAATTCACTGGCTGATACAGATGTCTAAATAGAAGGTTTCTTTAGTGTTTTTTGTCCTATCCTGGATACCCATGACCAGTCCCAACTCCCAGCTAAACTAACCTTCACAACAAAGATGTAAACAATGAATATAATCTGTTTAAACAACTACCGCATTTATTACGACAACAACCCTAGTTTAGTAATAAGGGAAAAAAACAGTTCTGAAGACCACAAAAAGCAAGGGGGAATGAAATCAGGTCTGTTTTTATAAAGAGTGACTGATGAGGTAGGGAGAGAAGAGAAGAAAACATTATAAAAGAAAGTTCCAGCTTGATGTCACCGAAGATCAAGTGTTGATAACAAAGACACTATTTATGTAAGGGTTCCCTTTTCTGGCTCTTCAAAGGCCTGACTAGTGAGTAAACTGAAAGCATTCCTTCACTTGGCTGGCCATGTCACTGAGTTCCCACTGGTATCAGTTGGTGTGCAATCATATGATTCAGTTGTCTAAAGATAGACATTTATAGGCAACTTGACCTTTTCTAATTACCAAAAAATAGATGTTTAGTGCCATTTGAGATATCCAATGTCATTAATGACATCTACATAGGGTTACATATCATTAAAGTAGCATATGGAACATACGGAAGACCCACGTGCTTCAGAGGTTTGAGAAAGGGTGGGAAATGCTGGGATCTCTAAATTACTAGTATTTATTTTGTCAGCTATATTGTCTCTTAAGTACTTATTTCTCTTCTTTGATTGTTAGGGGTGCCTGGTTGATTAGTATTACTTTTGATCAAACAAATCCCACCAACATAATTTTGCCTGTAGTGTTACGTTTTTGAGTTTTAAAAGGACAAGACTTTGATGTTTCAAATCTTTTCTGAATAACCAGCCTGAGCGGGATTAGAAACTACAATGCCTCTTGGAGCACCGCATGCTGCACAGTAAGTAAAGGTGGTGAGAGATTTATAAACACGTTTGTTTATAAACACATATTGTTTCCAGTCTGATGAAAAAAATCTCTGCCATTCTGCAAATATAGTAAAATAATGTTTATATTTACAGAATTTATCTCCTTGGTCAGGCTATTCTAAATTTTCATTTAAAGATGCAAAGTCGTTTGGTTAGTGGGACAAAATTTCCATCCGACTTCTAAAACATACCTTATACTTATCACCTCTTTTGCCCTGGCAAAACAAAGGCATGATCCAAAGTGTGAGTAACACTGGCTACATTTGTGTTTCTGAAATTGAACCCTTTTCCCCATGCCAAGTGGTGCATAGGTGTTAATCTCCTCACTGCTTAAAGTATAGTTCCTATGAACTATAGAATGACCATATCCTTATGACACAGAAATTAAAATGAGTTCTCTGGCATCCTAAAAATATATCCTTATTTTATGTGAGGCTATGGCTTTTCTATCTGCATGTGCTGTTAGAGCATGTGTATTTGATAGAGCCAGGACAGTGCTGGATGTCTACATAGAATGAAAGGAAAAGGTCCTTATACAGCCCTGCCTATACAGTTTACTTGAAGTAAACTCTTCCCAGAAGTGCAGCAATGTTTTACTGCGTGAGAAGACTAGTCAGTTCACTACAAGAAGTTGCCTTGACCTAGTATTTATGAAATGTGCTTTAGCAGAAAAACAGGATCCAGAAGTTAACTTGAAACTTAAATAGGTGAGTCCACGTACTCAGCATCTTCACCCACACACATATTGCACAGCCTAGCACACCCCCAAATAAAAAAAAAAAAAAAAAAAAAAAAATGTATCTCCTATCACAGAAGAAAACCAGGACCAATAGGCACTTGGTATGATCACAGACATCATCTTCAGGGAAGCCTATATTTGAACAGAGTGGAGAGAAGCCAGCCCTAGGCTTCATGTCCACGTGCTTTTTTATTATTACTATTAAACCGTATCAGCTTAACCGGGTTGATAAAACGTAGTGCTGGGAAACAGCCAAGAACATGCCGGGAACTTTGCAGGAGCTTAGCCGTCTTTATTCAAGGCCAGGTCATATCATGCAGCTGTGCAGCTCTGCATCAGACATGAAAAGAGCTGTGCGAGAAAGAGCTATGAGAAGTCTCATCATTGGAATCCCCTCTTTGGAAGTTTTTTTAAGATTAGGTTCTCACTCTTGGTCCTTACTTGAGTTATATTGCAACCATGCTGGTGCTTGGCCTTATATCTCATTGACTTAGATCCTTATGGGATCTTTACATGTACCTTGGACCTAGTACAGATTGGCCTGTCAACCTGTTCCCAGCTGTTGGCTGACCCTGGTTACCAGCACTAGAACTGCTCTGCTCTTCTTCTTCAGGTGCAGTGTCCCTGTCACTGAGGGTACTGTCATTATTGGCTATTGGCTTCCTTCTGGAGCAGCCCACTGCTGTCGCTCCCTGACAGTCTGGCACAAAAGGATTTGCAAGTTGGAAGGTTGCACAGTGAAGACACAGATCACAAACTGTTTATTAAAACATCTTTTATTAATTAAGCTGTTATTAAGTTTATAAAGCTGCTATTATTTATAGCAGTTACTGTTAATGCAGTATATCCAACTACTCCTTCACACAGTTCACACACACGCTCACTCATAGCAATGTGTCTGGAGCATCAATTGAGAGGCCAACTCCAGCAATTTACTCAGATGCCACGGGTCAAACTGATGTGTCACTGTTTTCTTGATAAGTGGTTGGAAAGTACCTCTATGGGTCATAAGTTTTATCAGGCATATATTTAAGAACCTGTATTGTCTGCCTACGCATAGCAGCTACTGTGTCTTGAATGCGGTCAGACATACAGAATGTTTTATTGAGGCAAATATATGCTGGTGGCCTTCGACACATTCAGCTGCTTATCTGCATCCTGATTGTCAGTTCTTGCAGTTTCAAAAGGACTGCCAGTTTCTGCAGCTAATCCTCCGTGTTCTGGGAGACTTTCATGCATTACCCCTCAGCTCATATTTTTTCTCTCTTCAGCCTGATTTTTTTGGTAACTTCCCCTGTAAACATCTTCAAACACAGAAAACAAATTTATTTTCATCTAATGGACCTAGCCAACAAAAGGTTTCTCTGGTACATGGACAAGTGATTGCAATTGGATATCTGCAAATATCATGGAAAAAAGTAGGAAATGGAAACAAAAGCTATACAGCTTTATCTTGGACATGTCTGATGATCTAATATACTGCAATTTTTTTTTCATGCACTGGAATTAAAAGAGAATATTATTCTTATAAAGATAGAAAGGTCAGAGAGAAACTTGCTGCTTGAATGCTACCCTGACAAATATAACCTCCTCAGGTCAAGAGCTTAACTTTTGGAAAATACTTGCATTCTTTTATTGGTAAAACCATCATTCTTTGTACAGTGTATTTGTGGTCCATCCCTTTTATCCAACTGTTGGCCAACCTTTTTTTTGCTAAGCTGTTACTCCCATTTCCTGCCCAGCCATGAGAAATAATAGATTAGACAAAGCTTTCAATGTAGGAAATTGAATATTATTTTTATTCACAACTTTGTTGTCATGGTTAGCTGAGCTACTGTTTTGAACTCGTTAACACTGAAATGGATATATGATACTGTAAAGAATAAATGAACAGGTTTCTTGTGAGATGTTAAACTGTATCATATTAAATATTTCAAGTGTCTGCATTCCTTAAGACATACTCTTCTTTGGAACATTTATGGAAGTAGAATTTATTGAAAAGGAAGTATCTGCAGGATTCAAATCAAAATTAAATTAACCTCTTCCAAAAATTATTAAACAGAATGGGCAAATGTTCCCCCACCCCCTGAAAATAAATGTTTTTGGGTTTGGTTTGGATTTTTTTTCTGTTGTTACTCTAATTCTTTTTTCCTTTTTTTTAGTGCTCACATTATTACCATTCTCTTTTCCTGTGTGTGTCACGCGAAAGAGAACCGTGAATAAGAGCGGTGGCTTACGTGCTTGAGAAACATTTTCTTCATATATACTATCCAATAGCAAATTCACTGTTTAACCACAAATATAGCATGCAGAAAATAAAGCTTCTGTTAATAATTTTCTTCCATAAATATCAGTTTCTTAGTTGTTTTCCTTCATTATTTCTGTAAGTCAGAGTCAGCCCGCATCTATTACTTTGCAACACGCACAAATAATATTTTTATTACAACAAGTTTCCTGATAGACATAGTTCAGCATTTTCCACACTGTGTTTCATCCTGGATAATTTGATCACTGTAGGGCATGCTGTGCATAATTTTACAAGCTTTGAACAAGGAAATTTACATGACAGAAAGCAATTTTGCCTTAGAAACTATGAAGAAGAATTTAGAGTCAGTAACAAAATATTCCCAGATTGTTTATTAATGGACAGTGAAGCAAATTGAAAAAGGAACCATTTATGCACTTTTTGGGGTACATTCCTTCCTCAGATACTTTTGATCACACTGAAGTAGGAGTGAATCGGTGCCCACTACTTAGTCAGGTTTGTGTGTCAGGTAGAACATAGCAGGGGGTGAAATGAATTCATCTTTCTGTCTTCAACAGAACTAAAACCAATTTTAGTCTTCCCATATGGTCACTTGAGGTGCTCGTCATGTTCAAGTTAATGATATCAGGCACCCTCAGGTTGTTTAAGTATTCATGAAGTAATTAAATTCTCATTAACATATAAATAAAAGAAAACTGAAAACAAGTTTAGGAGGCACCCAACATCTGTTCTAATGCTTTTAAGTATTAAAATGTGCCACATACAGAAGGAAAAGTGCATTCTGCTCAGGGAAGTATTTTGCATAGATTATTTATAGAAACTGTAATTAAACTGATTTGGCATATTAAGTAAAGTTAACAGCAAAGCATGATTTAGGTAGTTCATGTGTCTCTGCCACCTAAATAAGGAATTGAAAATAGGGAAAGGAGAAGCAAAATTAATTTTTGTTTGTTGTGAGATCCAGATAAAATTACAAGAACCATTAAAAAATTACTCCTTTAAAATTAGAGAAATGCAAAATCTTACACTGCAGGCATACTTCCAGCTGCTCATTCAAAATACATTGATCTTTTTGAATAATAATACATTGATTCTTTTTTTAATAATAAAATGTTACTGACATTTAAAAAAACTGTTCTACGCAATGACTCATGACTTAACTGTTACGTCTTTAATTGAGTTTAATGCACAATTCTAACACATGACTTGAGACTTTAGTTCTGACACAACCTTACACTCTAAATGAATTTCTCCTTCTAACATTAAACAATGTGGTCCTTTACATATGTTGGGTTTTCTCCTAAAAAACATTAGAACAAATCTTTTTTACCTGTGAGCTGCAAGTGTGCTCACTGTTCCATACTGCACTTCTGCAGTTTTCTGTATAATAGAAACAGACAAATGAACTTTAATAATCCTGAACCATAGTTTGAGATTGATAGGCTGGAAAATAGCAAGGAAGATAGAAGAATCTTTGCTAGAAGAATCTTCAGAATAAGTTAAAATAACAATTTCATCAAACAGGGGCAGCTGTGGAAGAATGCATTTCTGAGAAATAAGTCTTTAAAATATATCTCCCAAGTGTATTACACAGAATCGATTGCATTCTTTTCTCTTTGTAACAACCTCTGTCTTGTTTGGAGGGTTTTGTAAGCTATATTAAAATGTATTCTATATTAGTATTAATTCCTTGTGTTCTTATGGACATAATAAAAAGTATGTAAGATATATGTTTGTATTGTCTTCACTCTTAATAGATCGGAATGTGTAACCTAAGAAATTTAATATTTTTTACTGTTTATTTTACACTATTCATTTAAAAAAGCACTTATTCAAATTCTGCATGCCTATCATAGTTTCTTCTTGCTGTGATGCCTACAGAGGGAAATGTATGCCAATTTGGCAATGTGTTTGGTGCATGCTGAAAAGGATGTATTGTGAAAAAGGGCACACAGACCTACCTGAAAGAAAACGATAAACCTATTTTTTCTGTTTTAACTGTGACAGACAAAAGACATCTAATTTAAAAATAGCTGCAGTCAATTATCATTATACACATAAACAGCTATTATTCTTTCATGAAGAGTGCTATTCACCACTGGTAACAACATTTACAAGCAACATGTGAAAGCATTGTTCTCTTTATTTGTTTCAAACCATGTTGGTCAACTCATATCGGTACCAGACAACTGTTATGATTAGCAGAGAATAGTATTTTCATAGGCATTATAACCATGAAAGGAAACCATGCATTAATACCATATAGGAAAGAATTATATACTTCTATTTGTCCAAAACCCATACTGCACTGACACTAACTGAAGCCTGGATAATTACAATCTTATAGTGCTAAACACTAATGCAAAAATAATTTGGTGACTTGTGAAACAGGAACAAAGACTCAGTTCCTACTTGCCTACAGGATGAGGAAATTAAATATTACAAGGCTTGCTTCAGAGAATGTCTGCCCCAGAGCAATTATCTGTGCTTATCTAGATATCCCTACTGATTTAAGATTATCTCACAAAACACGTGAGAGAAATACTACCTAAACAAACGCTAATCTCTTTAGGAACCTGAAGATGGAAAGCAAACAAATGAAATCTAGGTCTCTATCAACATAAACCACGAATATTGGCATAATCTCTTTTATTTGAGGATGGTTAGTGAGCATGTTGTTGCACGTAGTACTGGTTCTAATCTACAGCTTGTATTTTATTAATATCATTCAAAACACTACTTTAGCAATCTTTATGAATAGACTTTCTTTCAAAACTTAAGTGATTCCAGGGTTGAGTTCTGATGGAGAAAAGATGGTAGATTCAATACTTGTTGACCGCATTGGGTATGTTTCATAAAAATGCTACCCGTATCATATAAAAAGTGTTTTAGCCATATTGCTGTCTAGAAACAAACCAGATTTTAGAGAATTTACAACTTTCTCCAGCAAAAAAATGTTCTCAGTTGAGTTTGCTATTAATGACACTGTCTCTTTAGTGCATCTTCCACTGCCAGACAGAGTTACATTGAACTTTGCACAGACTAAAAGGGAAGTCATCATTACATCAACTGATTATTCAATTGTACATGCACTTTGCTAAATAAAGAACCCCAGAATTTAACGACTCACTTGACCATTTACACTGTACTTGGAAGCTCACACTCTGGATGTGTTTTGGACAACTCTAAATTTCTCTGAGATAAACAATTTCCAGAGTGAAGTAGCTTCATGCATGTGAATGAAATTACTCCACAGGACATGTTTTCAAGGTCATGACATAATATTTTTTATTGCTGAAGTTACACAAACGTTTCATTTTGAAACAGAACAAAGTGTGGCAGGGTATACAAATCTCTCAACATTTCTCCACAAAAGGCATCCTTGGACCAATTTTAAGGACATTACATTCATATAAACAATAATATTTATTTTTTCAAGCAGAAAACATGCATATATTAAATGTTTAATTTAATTTTTGCTTTGAGTTTAAATGATTAGTCTAGCTTTAGATTCAAAGCATATTCAATTTGCATGAACTCTCATGAACTAAAAAGTAAAAAGATTATTTATTGTGCAACTGAATATTAGAACTATTAGCTCCATACAGTTTTGTAAATATTTACAGTTTTTTATGTGAAAATAATTGAAAGGGTACAAAAATTAGGTTACGGCTTTTAAACCTCAAATCCATGGTACCAATTATTGATGAAACAACCATTGGTTTGGAGTTATTCAGGAGCAGTATACTAATTTACTTCCTTACTGTCTAGAAGAGCTACAGAATAAATTAAAATGAGGAGAAAAAAATGTACAGAAGGCAGTGATGGATGACATTTGCATTATGATCAAGCACAGGATCTATCCAGGTATTAGTAATGACAATCATTTTGTTCTGATAACTTTCACAGAATTCCTGTGGCCTTGTGGAACACAGATTAAGACAATATAATAAAAAAATAGTTTTTCCTACCTTCAGCAATAATAATATTTTCCTAGGATAACAGGGACTATGAAAGAGACATTGCCAAACCAAGGAAAGCTAGAAGTGGGGGCTTGCTTCTCCTTCTGGAGCTGCTTGAAACTGAGGCTCTCCATCTTGCCCCTGCTTGTGGTACATTGCACAAGGTATGTCAAACCTTGTGTTGTACCCTTTCGACCCTGAATCTAATCCTGACCTTCTGTCATGGCTTTCTGGCTTGCTAGGTGATCACCGATCTGTACCTGACCCTGAACTATGTATCTGATCCTGATCCTGACCTGTATTTGCTGACTTACCTTCTTGACTTCTTATCAGTGAGGCCACTGCTCTGCCGATCAATTTTCACCTTCAGCTCCAAGCTTGCCTTCCCTTATGGAACAGCCTGCCCTTGCTGCTCCCTCAAGACTAGGTTCTTCTCACTATGTTGAACGCATAACAAAGGTGACTGTTTTTCTCAGTTTATTTGCTGGTAGGGAGCAGACATTTTATTTCAAAATATCCAAGATTTTTTTGTTCTCTCTTCTTTCTCATCACAAGCCTAGCAGTCCCTCAAAACGCACAGAAGAGTGTGAAAACCAAGTTGTGATTACAATTTTATCTATTCAGATGATAAAATTCTCAGCTTCTCTGAAGTACCTTTATGTGTTTTCTGTCCGTATGTAGAAGTCCCTCTTTCAGGTAAACTTCAGATTTGGAATGATTGCTTTAGGCTGTCAGATAATTCCAGCAGAAGCTGGAGTCTCAGCTAACCAGGGCATATATGGGAGTGAAACTACACATCACCTTTTCCTCCAAACTCACCTTCAGTTTAAAATACAGGATTGGAATCCACGTTGGGATCAAACGGATATAAACCTACAGAATGACAAAGCAAAGTACATAAATTACTTAGAGTTTTGGAGTGAAATTATTTAAAACAAACAAGCAAACAAAAAACCATAAACAAAACAAACCTATGAGCAAAATAATTCTTCCCTGAAAGAGTTACTTTTCACTTATGGAATATTTAAATTAATCAGTCGAAACCAAATACATGTAGTTCAGTTGTCCACATTAATGACACCAAAATGGCTAACATTCAAATAAATGTGAGCTAATTGACACAAGCAGTTCCTTTTCTATAGGTACTTACTTTCTAAAGCTTCTTGTCAAATTTACTCTTCAGAATTGTGAAATTATTTATCGAGTTTATGGACAAATAGATTCAACTTCCTATTTTTAAAAAAGCTTTCTTGAAAACAGCCACACAAATAGCTACAGAGTGCTCTGACAGTAACAGGAGAGGAAATATAAAACTAATTTTCCAATTCTGCTGAAGGATATTTTTAGTTGCACAAACAAGCAGCTTTGCTGTCAGTCTCTTCTACAGAGTTAGAACAAAATGTTATAACGTATTTATCGATCATACACTAGATACATTTCTAGTGGACCAAAGGAAGGACTAAAAGGAAGCTGAAGAATAGTGATCCACATAAGGGAAGAATTAGGCCATTTTCGTAACAAGCTACTATGAAATAAGGCGTCAAAAAAATTGTGCCAAGATAAAATTCACTGCAGTCACAACTGGTATGTTTTTTTAAGCAATTGTGAATGGCAAAGACAATGATCTTCCTTCACTCCTTCACTAAAAAATAATAGTAAAAAAAAAAGAAATCAGTCTCAGGTCTCAGCTTATACATCTATACATACCCTTCTCAGGATTTGATTCTACCAGCACTTCAAAATCAGCCAACCTTATAAGAGTTGCTAGACTTCGTTACCTCAATAAAACACATGTATTTTGGATGCATTATATAAAATTAAACACCTCAGGCTGTAGAAATATGTATTTTTCCCCTGCGAAAAGGCATTCATATTTTGCTGAAATGTAAAATGTGAAAAAAGTTGAGACAGTAAATAGGCTGTAATCAAACTTAATCACGCAAATACCAGAAAGGGATAAACTTCCTGTCACTTAAGTTCCTCAAGAAAAAGATTGTCAGATAACCAAACAACAAAAGCAGAAAGCTTTGAGTATTAGGATTTATGTGACCTAAATAATTTGTCTAACAAACAGTTAGGCACACCTAGTTATAAAGTCTACTCAAGAAAAGGTACCTCAACCAAGATGTAGTTGGCCTTCTTTGTTGCAGTGGCACACTACTAAGTTAGGTTCAGCTAGGTCCACCAAGCTGTCCATTTTCTCCCCTAAAAAGCTGTTTAAAGTTACATAATTTTATTCCTTACCACATGTAGGACATTGTATTTGCTTTTGTTGAACTTCATGAGGTTTCTGCTAGGTTTCTCTTAGTAGCAGTTCTGCCCTTCAGTATATGGACTATTCTGATGAGTTTGCTTTCATCCTCAAATGTGCTAAGAGTACACTCCATCACACAGTTCAGGTTTGTTAATAAAGACATTAAACACTGTTGAACTCAGTATTGACCTATGAGAAAGATTAATCGATTTCTTACTCACCAGCCCCCCAGACAATTTTTAATAGATCTTACTTCACCACTTTGGCTATAAAGATACTAGAGGAGACCTTGCTGAAGGCCTTGCTAAGTCAGAGTTTACAACATTCGGCTTTGTCAAATGACTTTGCTTTGCTTAATCCAGTCTTACTGTCTGTCGTGGTTTAAATCCAGCTGGTAACTAAGTACCACGCAGCCACTTGCTCACCTCCTCTAGGCTAGTTTGGGTCAGGTGTACTCTCTCTGCTCCCTCTTGGCTTCTTGAGCCCCTCCTCACTGGCAGAGCATGAGAGACTGAAAAGTCCTTGATAAGGGTAAGTGCTACTGAGCAACAACTAAAACATCAGTGTGTTATCAACATTATTCTCAGACCAGCTACTAGGAAGAAAGTTAACTCTATCCCAGCCAAAACCAGGACACTGTCCATAGTTGGTTCAGGTCCTTGGAAATGGTTTCCCATACATCTGCTCTATAATTTTCCTATGGACTGATGTTAGACTGAGCAGATCGTAGCTTTTTGCATCATTGCCCTCTTTAAGACGGGTATGATATTTGCATATTTCTAATCACCAGAACCTCCTTCAGTCTCCATGGCCAAAAGATGATATGCATTTTTCCTTTCAACGGCATTTTCCAGCTTCCTCAGAACCCTGGAATGTATCTCATCTTGCTACAATTCAACTCAGTGGTCCTTGACAGAATCTTCCTCTACCATGGATAATGCTTCACTGCCCTAAAATCTGACAACAGGACCAATGAACTTCAACATCTGAGGACAAAAATTAACGGTAAAGATCAAGGCAAAATCTTGGCCTTTTGTATATGCTTTGTTGCTAATTCTTTGACCTATGGTGGTTGTTACCAAGACTGCCACCAGTCTTCATACACTGAACAAATTATACTAATTTATGAATAACAGGTGCAGCTTAGCAGCTTCCCTAGCTGGCTTATCAGTTAGCTGCATCAACAAATTTTCTTTGATGTTCTTGAGAGATTTATTGCCATGTTACCCTTCTAGCAGATGTCAGGATGATTCAAGTTCCTTATGAGAACCAAGGCCTGAAAATGTTATTGAAAGAAGTTCTCATCAGTTTTTCTCGATCATGTGGTCTGTTCCAAATGCCCACCATTATTTCACTTGTGTTAGTCTCTTTTCTGTTCCATCTGCTCACCCTTCTGATGTCCCTCTGGGTCCTAAGTTTGACAGCACATCTTCCTCAAGAAGAGAGGTAGTGATGTCCCTGCTATTCCAAGTTCTTTGCTGAGATGAGTTCAATGCTGGTGGTTAACCGTTTCTTTCTCGCCAGTCTTGGGGTCTGCTTGTGGTTATTTTTGTACATATTATCACAATCTTATTCTTTTTCACAAGTTCCCAGCTAAAGCTTTAAAGTTGCACAGTAGCCTTCCCCTGCTCTAGGTGATAAGGGCTATTGTTTTAATGCTGTGACAACATTAGGATATCATGCCACGAGTAGTATTCCCAGGACTTAGCAAAAAAGGTCAAGCAATAGTCATATACAAAGCTTACTGTGCATGAGTAGTGGAACAAAAAATACTATTTTCTATACTGAAATGGCCATGGATATGTTATAGTTTAAAAAAAAAAAAAAATCCCAAACTGAAGCTATCGTCTTTCGGTTTCTTCCAAAAACTATTTAAGTACTTTAGTGTTTCAGGGTTCAAATTATGAACTCTAGCTCCAAAGAAAATCACAGACTATTGACTGAGATTCAAGACTATTTTCTTTCTTAGTTTCTTGATTTGGGGTGTTTTTCTGTGTGGTTTGGGTTTTGTTTTTTGGTTTTTTGTTTGTTTAAGTAAATATGCATTAGAATAAATTGTTCCTGAAAGTTTTGCCTAGGTTTTTTAGTTGGGGATTTTTTTGTTTTTTGTTTGCTTATTTGCTTGGTGGTTTGGGGGGTTCATTTGTTTTGGTGGATTTTTTGCTTGTTTGTTTGTTTGTTTGTGGTTTTTTAAGGTAGGAAGGAGGAAACGAAGAAGGGGGGTTTGTTTGTTTATGTCCTTCTTTTCCTTTAAAACTTCCAAAGAAGAATGGTGGGAAGGAGGAAAAGAGAGCAAGAGGGAGGTAGAGAAGGAAGGAGACAGAGTGGAAGGGAGAGAAACTGGCAACTAAGCAGGTCTGGAAAAAGATAATATAATCAGAATTTATTGATGGATTGGACGAATGCTATATTTATCCCAGTGTCCTACTACTTGTATTTAACGAAGATTTTTCCGAACAGTTAGCAGTATGGAATGATCTGTTTATACATTTGGCAACATTTATTAAATGTTTTTCTTGCGTTTTGTTTTATTTAAAAGAAAATGGTTGAGAAGGGAAATTTATGTTTTGAGAAAAGAGGTGGAAAGTTAATACAACCTATTACACTCATGGATGCTGCTGCTGTCACAGATACAAGAGCCTTCTAGGCTTTTGTGTTCAAAATACATAGGAAAACAGTGCCTGGTTAACTTTGCATATCTTGTACACGTTTCACATTATCTTTCTTCTTCTTTTCTGGGAAATGCCCAAGTCCTGGAGAGAAATCCTGAATTCTAAAGTAATTTCAGCAGAATCCTGAAATCAAATCCTAATATCAGTTGTTTTATAAGATCTAAAATATTTCACTTGATAATTACTAAGGTGGGTTTTTTTTTTTATTTTTATTTATGTCCATATATTCTTACATGACACAGTGAGATGCTATTCATTGTATAGAAATGAAAGTTGCAAAGAAGTAGCAAACCAAGTACACACAGGCCAAAGAGTCATTTCCCTGGCAAGGGATATCATGCAGGAACATTTGGAATAGATCCTTCTTTCTGCTCGTGTTTGTCTTTATTGTTTAATGGTTTTCCAGTCAAAGAACTGAATGATCAGTAGCTGGCTTGAATTTTAATAGGAGCTCTAGGACCGCAACGCTGAAAGCTTCATTGCTGTGTGACCGTAATCACAAAAAGCCCTTCAGTGTTCGGACTGTCATTGAAATAATCATTGCTACGAGATATATTAAACATTACTGTTATACAGTACACAGCTTATAAATTTTACTAGAAGAAATATCACAGGTTTGGATTAAGAGTTTTGAGTTCTGACATTACAACAAACTGCCAGGGGCTGTGCCATTCTAGTTTCATACTGCTTTCACAAAAGTGATCTCAGTATTTCGTATGTCCTTGCAAATTGCATTGATATAAATAGTCATATCCAGTAAAGGATTTCAACAAAATTTTTGTTCCCAGGTCCAATATTGTGATCGAAAATATCCTAGTCAGTCACTACCTAACTCTAGGGGTACTTACATTCCTTTGTATTTACTCTTGATGGAATTAAACTTTTGCACATCGTCAGAGTAGGGTTCAGTCTTGACAGGTATCAAACTGCTTAGACTTTGTCATGCAGCTGAACTTGAACAGGGACACAATTATCAAAAATGTCCATTTCACAAAAACTTCATAGAATGGTTTAGGCTGGAAAAGACCTTAAAGATCATTTTGCCGAGGTGAGTATCTCCAGAGAGGACGCCTTTAACACCGGAGCGGGGGGAAGCACAGCGTCCCGGAGCCTCAGTTCGGAGCGGCAAGAGCGACCGAGGGAGCCTCAAGTCCTCGACAGGACTTGCCCAGGAGCCGGCAGCTCAGCTGACGCGAGCAGCTGACTCACAGGGGGCGGTGCCAGGAGTGACGGTACCAGCCCTCAGTGGGGAAAAACCCATCCCAGGGAGCGCGAGCGACCCGGAGCGCGGCACGGCAGTTTGCGCAGGCAGCGAGCGGGATGGTGAGCACTCGCCTCAGGAGCAGGGCCCGCTCTGGGAGCTCTGCCCCGGCGGTGGCCAGCGTAGGCACCCAGACAGAGCCGATGAGAGGGGAGGCTGCGGCGCAGACCTCGGAGTGTAGAAGGTGCCTCGAGTGGTCTCTTGAGGCGAGGGTGCACAATGGACAGGGCTGCACTCAGTGCACCCTGGTGGAGGTCCTCCTGCAGCAGGTGGCTGAGCTGCGGGAGGCTGTTGGAGAGCTAAAAGATGCCAGGGAAGCTGAGAGGAAGCTGGGCTGCTTGCTCCAGGCCCAAACTGCGCAGGGGCTGCAAACGTCTAGCATTGCTCATATAGGAAAGAAGGAGGACAGCAACCCAGGAAGCTGGGAATTAGTCACGAGAAAAACGAACAAGAAAAGGAGGAAGAGGACAATTAACGACAAGGGGCTTCCTCCTAAATCTGATGTCCCCACCCAGAACCGCTTCGCGGTTCTGCAGGGGGCTAATGAGAAAGCACCCACCACACCTAATGAGCGTCCTGCTGATGCACCAGTAAAGAGGATCACTACTGGTGCCTCCAGGAAAAAGAGGAGGGTCATAGTAGTAGGGGACTCTACTTTGAAAGGCACAGAGGCACCCATCTGCCGGCCTGATCCAGTCTCAAGGGAGGTGTGTTGCCTGCCAGGGGCTCGGATCAGGGATGTTGCTGAGAGGCTGCCTGCTCTAGTAAGTCCTACTGAATATTACCCCCTTCTAGTGGTCCATGTGGGTGCTGGAGATACAGATAGCAGTAGCCTGGAAAACATTAAGAAGGACTACAGAGCCCTGGGAGAGGTGGTTAGGGGCTCTGGAGCTCAGATAGTTTTTTCATCGATTCTCCAGGACAAAGGGGAGGACCTTAAAAAAGCTAGGCGTGTTTGGAAGGTTAATAAATGGTTAGAATGCTGGTGCCATAGTCAGGGGTTTGGCTATTTAGAACATGGGGCTCCATTTGGGAGGCCAGATCTACTGGAGGCTGGTGGAGCTGGTCTGACAAAGAAGGGGAAGAGCTGTTTTGGTAGGAGGCTTGCCAGGCTGGTCAAGAAAGCTTTAAACTAGATGTGTTGGGGGAGGGGAGCATTGATCCATCCCAACATTCCTGGTCAGTTCCAGCACCTGTAGTAAGTGCTTGGAGCGATGTAGAGATGTTCCAGCTGCCCCAGCCATTGAGTCGGCTGCATTTGGAGCTCGGCTAAGGTGCCTCTATACAAACACCCGTAGTATGGGGAACAAACAAGAGGAATTAGAGATGTGTGCAAGGCTACAGGAATATGATGTCATTGGTATCACAGAAACATGGTGGGATGGCTCCTATGACTGGAATGTCGGAATGGAAGGTTACAGGCTGTTTAGAAAAGACAGGCCAGGCAGACGGGGAGGGGGTGTTGCTATCTATGTCAGTGATAGGCTAGAGAGTATGGAACTCTGCCTGGGGACGGGTGATGAGGTAGCAGAGTGTTTGTGGGTCAGGATCAAAGGGAAGACAGCAACGGGGGACATTACGGTGGGGATCTGTTACAGGCCGCCTGATCAAGAGGACTCTGTGGATGAAGCGCTCTAGAGACAGATAGGAGCAGCCTCACGCTCGCAGGCCCTTGTCCTCATGGGGGACTTCAACAATCCTGACATCTGTTGAAGGGACTGTACAGCCCGGCAGAAGCAATCCAGGAGGTTCCTCGATTGTGTGGAAGACAACTTCCTCTTTCAAGCAGTAGAGGAGCCGACGAGGAGAGGTGCCATGCTGGACCTTGTGCTCACCAACAGGGAGGGACTGGTTGGAAATGTGACGCTCCAGGGCAGCCTTGGCTCTAGTGATCACGAGATGGTTGAGTTTGAGATCCTCAGGACAGTGAGAAGAGCGTGCAGCAAGCTCACTGCCCTGGACTTCAAGAAAGCAGACTTTGGCCTCTTCAGGAACCTCCTTAGTAAGGTTTCATGGGATACAGTCCTAGAGGGCAGGGGGGCCCAAGACTGCTGGTCGGTATTCAAGGATCACCTGCTACGTGCTCAAGAGTGTTGCATCCCGACTAGAAGAAAGTGCAGCAGGAGGGCCAGGAGACCTCCATGGATGGACAAGGAGCTGCTGAGGAAACTTAGAGGGAAAAAAGAAGCTTATAGAAGGTGGAAGCGAGGACAGGTGGCCTGGGAAGAATATAGGAGCATTGCCCAGGAAGCTAGGGACCAGGTTAGGAAAGCTAAGGCCCAGCTAGAATTAAGTTTGGCAAGGGATGTAAAAGATAACAGGAAAGGATTCTATAGATACGTAGCAAATAAAAGACAGACTAGGGACAATGTAGGCCCTCTCCAGAAGCTATCAGGAGAACTGGCTACCATGGATTTGGAGAAGGCTGAGGTTCTTAATGACTTCTTTGCCTCAGCCTTCACCAGCAAATGCTCTGACCACACAACCCAAGTCTTGGAAAGCAAATGCAGGGACTGTGAGAACGAAGACCTTAGGCCCACTGTGGGAGAGGATCAGGTTCGAGACCATCTTAAGAACCTGAACGTGCACAAGTCCATGGGACCTGATGAAATCCATCCACGGGTCCTGAAGGAGCTGGCGAATGAAGTTGCTAAGCCACTGTCCATCATATTCGAAAAATCCTGGCAGTCAGGTGAAGTTTCTGATGACTGGAAGAAGGGTAATATAACCCCCATTTTCAAGAAGGGGAAGGTGGAAGACCCGGGGAACTACAGACCAGTCAGTCTCACCTCTGTGCCTGGCAAAATCTTGGAACAGTTTCTCCTGGAAAACATGCTAAGGCACATGAAAAACAACGAGGTGGTTGGTGACAGCCAACATGGCTTCACTAAAGGGAAATCCTGCCTGACCAATTTGGTGGCCTTCTATGATGGAGCCACGGAACTGATGGACAGGGGCAGAGCAGTTGACGTCATCTACCTGGACTTGTGCAAAGCGTTCGACACTGTCCCGCACGACATCCTTGTCTCAAAATTGGAGAGACATGAATTTGATAGATGGACCACTGGGTGGATAAAAAACTGGCTCTATGGCCGCACGCAAAGAGTTGTGGTAAATGGCTCGATGTCCAGTTGGAAACCTGTAATGAGTGGTGTCCCTCAGGGATCAGTGTTGGGACCGATCCTGTTCAACATCTTTGTCGGCGACATGGACAGTGGGATTGGGTGCGCCCTCAGCAAGTTTGCTGATGACACCAAGCTGTGTGGTTCGGTTGAGACGCTGGAGGGAAGGGATGCCATCCAGAGGGACCTTGACATGCTTGTGAGGTGGGCCGATGACAACCTTATGAAGTTTAACCAAGCCAAGTGTAAGGTCCTACACCTGGGTCAGGGCAATCCCAGGCACAGCTACAGGTTGGGCGGAGCAGAGATTCAGAGCAGCCCTGCAGAGAAGGACTTGGGGGTGTTGGTTGACGAGAAGCTTAACATGAGCCGGCAGTGTGCGCTTGCAGCCCAGAAAGCCAACCATATCCTGGGCTGCATCAAAAGAAGCGTGACCAGCAGGTCGAAGGAGGTGATCCTGCCCCTCTACTCTGCTCTTGTGAGACCTCACTTGGAGTACTGTGTGCAGTTCTGGTGTCCTCAACATAAAAAGGACATGGAGCTGTTGGAGCGAGTCCAGAGGAGGGCCATGAGGATGATAAGGGGGCTGGAGCACCTCCCGTATGAAGACAGGCTGAGAGAGTTGGGGCTGTTCAGCCTGGAGAAGAGAAGGCTGCATGGAGACCTCATAGCAGCCTTCCGGTATCTGAAGGGGGTCTATAAGGATGCTGGGGAGGGACTCTTCCTTAGGGACTGTAGTGGTAGGACAAGGGGTAATGGGTTCAAACTTAAACAGGGGAAGTTTAGACTAGATATAAGGAAGAAGCTCTTTACAGTGAGGGTGGTGAAGCACTGGAATGGTTTGCCCAGGGAGGTTGTCGATGCTCCATCCCTGGCAGTGTTCAAGGCCAGGTTGGACAGAGCCTTGAACCACGTGGTTTAGGGCAAGGTGTCCCTGCCCATGGCAGGGGGGTTGGAACTAGATGATCTTAAGGTCCTTTCCAACCCTTACGATTCTATGATTCTATGATTCTATCATCTAGATCCAATAGCCTGCCACAGGCAAGGACACCTTCCACCAGGCTATGGTGCTCAAAGCCCCATCCAGTCTGACCTTGGAGACTTCCATGGATGAAGCACTCACAGTTTCTCTATATAATCTGTTCCAGTGTCTCAGCAGCCCCACCGTAATAAATTTCTTCCTTGTATCTAATCTAAATCTACCTTCTTTATGTTCAAAGCCATTACCCCTTGTCCTACTGCTACATGGCCTTGTAAAAAGTCCCTTTCCAGATCTGTTGTAGGCCCTCATTAGTTACTGGAAGGCTGCTCTAAGGTATCTAGGGAGCCTTTTCTTCTCCCGGCTGAAGCCTAACTCTCAGCCTCTCTTCATAGGAGAGGTGTTGCAGCCCTCTGATCATCTTCATGGGCCTCCTCTGGACTCGCTCGAGCAGGTTCATGTTCTTCTTATCTGGGGGCTGCAGAGCTGAAATCAGTGCTCCACGTGGGGTCTCACCAGAGCAGAGAAGAGGGGGAGAATCACCTCGCTTGACCTTCTGGCCATAATTTTCTTTTGGCTTTGAAAGCCAGGATACAGTTGGCGTTCTGGGCTGCCAGTGCACATTGCCAGCTCATGTGCAATTTTTCATCCAGCAGTATGCCCAAGTCTTTCTTCGTAGGGCTGCTCTCAATTAATTCTTCCCCCAGGCTCTGCTGATATTGGTGATTGTCCTGACCCAGGTGCAGGACCTTGCACTTGGTCTTGTTGAACTTTATGAGGTTTCCATGGGCCCACTTCTCAAGCCTGTCAGTCCCTCTGGATGGCATCCCTTTCATCTAGTGTATCAACTGCACCACTCAGTTTGGCATCATCTGCAAACTTTCTGAGGATGCACTCAATCCCACTTTCTATGTCACTGATGAAGACCTCAAATAGTATTAGTTCCAATACAGACTCTTAAAGAACACCACTGGTTACTGGTTTCCATGTGGACATTGAGCTATTGGCTGTAACTCCTTGGATGCAGCCATCCAGCCAATTCTTTATCTGTCTGTTAGTCTATACATCAAATCCATATGCTTCCCATTTAGAGGTGAGAATATTGGTGGGGACCTCATCAAAGGCAGATGATATTTGTAGCTATTCTCTTGTCCACTGATGTAATGACGCCATTGTAGAAGGCCACTAGGGACAATCTGCCCTTGGTGAAGCCATGCTGAATATCTCTAATCATCTCCCTCTTCAATATGCCTTCACAGAACTTCCAGGAAGATCTCATCCTTGATCTTACTGGGCACTGAGGTGAGGCTCTCTGGTCTCCAGTCACTGGTGACTTCTCCATGACTTTTCAAATGTGATGGAGAATTAATGAGCATCAACATCTGCCAAATCCCTCAGAATCCTGGGATGCATCTCATAACCCTGGTATGAATCTCGTAACCCTTGGATGAATCTCATTGACTCTGGAATGCATCTTTAGAAAAGAGCTAATTCAAATAATGACTTAGGATTTCCTTAGATTGGTGGGTAAAGCTGAAGTTAATTCATGCCTATGCTGAGGGCTCAGGCTTTTAACCTAGAGGCTTCTTTCACCAGCTTATTCTAAGCAGGATGTCACAGAAAGGTTGCTGTGTCTACCATATAGAGTTTATATCCAAAACCTTAGAAACTGTCTATGAAGAGTTTGCCTATAACCTGGACACTCTCTGCCATCTTACATCTTTGTTCTGCTGTTTCAGGCTTTTTTTTTTTTTTTTTCCTGCTCTAATATAATTTGAATTCAAACAAGCTAGCTTAAATCTCAGATATTACAGGTTAGTGTAGATAAAGGAACATCACACAGATAGTTTAGCTTTCAGCATAACTATACAGAAAAAAGTCTCAAGCCAAATAACTAGGTACTCCTCATCAAACATATTGTACAGGGGTGTACACTCAGTACATATGGGAACATTCAGGTTTTTCAACAGGAGATCTAAAAACTGTAACAAAGACCTAGAGTTATCCAAAACAAAATTATGAGGACATATCAAAATTTTGATCATCATCATTTTGTTGCTCAAATTTCAGATTCAGCATGTCATCTCTGTTAGATGTTATCTACAGTTTTTAAAACAGAAATATTGACATCCAGAAAGAAGATAAAAGAGATTACTCTTTCAGAAACAGTTTTCGCTACCTTTTAGGAAATAATTTACTGGTAAAATATAGTGTGAACTCAACTTTTGTCTCATCTGGAGAGATGTTAACTCCCATTTCTGGTTTTTGGGAACACTGTGTTTACCTCTTACCACAGTACTTTAGGTTAGAATGGATCAGGTGTACCTGAAAGCATGTCTGCTAAAGCTGTGTGTCTAGAGAAAAAGAACAACTGAAGATTCACTGTTTCAGGAAGAAAGAATCTTAATTATTTAATCTTCATGCATAGAACATGAAAATGTTCAGTTTCTGTCTTGGAATCGGAAGTATATATGTATTTTATCCAGTGACTGTGTTATGCAGAATGCGTGGACCTAGATTGAAGTCTGTGCCCTTCAGCTGAATAGGTTCTTCCCCCTTCTCTTTTTTTCCTATCCTGGATGGATCTTGTTTTGTTTTATTTGTCCCCATGGCAAGGCCTCAAGAAGAGAGATAAAGAACAGCCTCAAACAGTTACCAATATATCCTGCAATGTAGTTGTTAAGACGTTATTGTGAGGTTGAAAATGGAATCTTAAACTTTTCAGATAGCAACCTCATGTCCAGGATGAATGAAATAAACACTAGAACCATCACTCTTATCTTAAAAGAAACATGAAGTCTGTATTTAGGACAGCACTTGCAGCTGTGAAAGCCAGTTAACTGAAGTTACCACCCGACGATCTCAAGATGAGTCAATACAGAGTGTGAGAGTTCTTGTTTTACATCGGTGGGACAGTTCCTGTTCACCATAACACTTGCTGGAATCGCATTCTAAGCTGTTGTGTTTAGCTCTGGCCAGACATAATGCAAGAAGCTCATACACCTAAAACAGGGCTCTCTAATTTGTTTCAAGGGGTGAGCATTAAAAAGTCATATGCTTGCAATCTCAGGATGTGAGCATGTTTATCATCTAGTAGGTCCAGTCCAAAGTAATTGACTTCATAATGTCAAGCAGGCTGTTGTTTATCCTTTTGTCCTTTTGTCTTTTGTCTGTCCAATCATAAGCAAATTTTTCTTCCATACAGGCACCTCATGCTCAGGATGGTAAGGATAATTACACTATAATTATTTCAGGTAGGCAGAGACTAACAACCCTAATTATTATTGTAGGACCAGTTGACAGAAATAGAGCATGAGCCCACTGAAATCAGAGAGAGAAAAATAGCTCTCGGGGGGAAGCTCTCAGGTAAAAGGAGCTGTACACTCTAAGGTGTGCAGACATCTTGATGTTTATTTTCCTGTTGTTTTCTACATAGTATTGTGTAGAAAGTATGCTTGGAGCTATGCTTGGAGTACAGCCCTTCTTTAGGATATAAAATAAGTTATCTATTAAGGTTTCTAAGGAAAGGAAAAAATAAAAACTGATTTTTAAACAAACTAAACCCACTGCCCTGTAAAAGCCAAATAGGAATTATAGAGTAGAGAAATTATTTCAGATTTCCTGAACTTTTACTTATTTTTTTTTTAATTTCATAATAAAATTATACATCTAAATGAAAATACAATTAGTATGTGTCAAACTTTATTTTTTTTCATCTTTGAAAACATTGGACCTCACTTGGTTTTTTATTAGCACTGTTGGGGAAGAGCTTGTATCATTGCATCATTCTTTAATCCTGTGTGTTTGTTCACATGTGTGAATGCAATTTTCCTTTAAGCTAGAGTTCTTTTCGATGCACTCTCTGGAATAAAACCTGTCTGTTACAATAAAAAACGTATTTTATATTAAGCAAATTAATCAAATAAGATAGAAACATAGAATCATAGAACAGTTAGGGTTGGAATGGACCTTAAGATCATCTGCTTCCAATCTCACTGTCATGGGCAGGGATGCCTCACACTAAACCATGTCGCTCTAGGCTCTGTCCAACCTGGCCTTGAACACTGCCAGGGATGGAGCATTTGCAGCTTCCTTGGCAACCTGTTCCTGTTCCTCACCACCCTCACTGTAAAGAACTTCTTCCTTATATCTAATCTAAACTTCCCCTGTTGAAGTTTGAAACCATTATTGCTTGTCCTATCATTACAGTCCCTGATGAAGAGTCCCTCTCCAGTATCCTTGTAGGCCCCCTTCAGATATTGGAAGGCTGCTATGAGGTCTCCACACAGCTTCTCTTCTCCAAACTGAACAGCCCCAACTTTCTCAGCCTGTCTTCATACGGGAGGTACTCCAGCCCCCTTCTCATCCTCGTGGCCCTCCTCTGGACTTGCTCCAACAGCTCCATGCCCTTTTTATGTTGAGGACACCAGAACTGCACACAATACTCCAAGTGGGGTTTCATGAGAACAGAGCAGAGGGGTAGGATCACCTCCTTTGACCTGCTAGTCACGCTTCTTTTGGTGGAGTCCAGGATACGGTTGGCTTTCTGGGCTGTGAGTGCACACTGCTGGCTCATGTTAAGCTTCTTGTCAACCAACACCCCCAGGTCCTTCTCCACAGGGCTGCTTTGAATGATACTAAATAATAATAAGATACTCAATAATAATAAGATACTAATATGATACTTAACAGATTGTATATCTTATAAGATATCTTATATCTTATCTGTGCTACTACTCCACAGCAGTTTAAGTGGTACTGCTCATAGGCTTTTGAAAACACATGCATCTCATGAGATAGGAAATAGTAAGAATTTGGATAGTTTAAAACTCCACATTTCCAGAACTAAATCTTCTGAATGTATATAAAATATGTCTATCAGGGAGAAAAAATGCATGTTCTTCTTCTTCTGTTTGTTGTTTGCATGCATATGTCTTTTTAAAAGAAATAAATAAACAGTAATTGCAATTTATTTTAAAATACAGCTGGAGGAGATGCTCCGTTTCTGTATCCAGGCAATACTCACATGCAACGTATACAGCATATTGTCAGTTCTACATTCTGGTCCGGACTGACTCCTGACTAAAATGTGGGATGAGGGCACTCTTAATATATTGTATTGAAGCTGTCCCACCAGAAAGAACACAGAATTCATCTTGTTTAGGTGTATATGAAGGATTTACTAGACAATCTTTAGAGAACAGACAGTATAAAATTTGCATCTGGATATTCTAAAGCACTAAACCTAAAATCCCCAAGTGCTGCAGTTAGTAGACTATGTTTTCAGGGCAGTTGTAATAAGTAGATAATGTATAAACTCAGAAACAACTACCTTCAAACAGGACTTTAAATAGACAGGTGCCATAGCTGAATTTTAGGAGGGCTTGATTCTGTTCAGGAGTATGGAACACGCTTCATATCTAATAAAAAAAATATAACTTTCTATATTTTTTTATATAGACTTTATAACCCAGACACCACTAGTGCTACATCATTTAATTTCTGCATCTTAGCAGAGTTTGGGCACAAGGTTCTGGGCTGTTGCACTAGGTGAAAGCAGATTTTCTTGAATTTATGGAAAATGCACATGCTCGAAATCAGTTCAGTGAATTTTAGTGTTTTCTGGGTCAGCAAACTCTGGACGTACTTTCTGCTTTTCAATTCTGTTGTTTTGATATCACACTTCTTTAAAATGAAGTGTAAAATAGTACACCAGCAGAAAAGGAGAAACAGCACCAGAGAGATTGACTTTAGTCAGGCTTTTTACGTTGTGTCCCATAACATCCTTACTGGGAAACTGATGCAGTATGGACCAGACAAATGGTCAGCGAGGTGGACTTAAAACTGGTTGAATTGCCTGTCTTAGAGAATTATCATCAGCATCACAAAGTTCAGGTGGAGGCCAGTCACCAGCAGTGTGCCCTAGGGGTCAATACTGGCTACAAAACTATTCAATACCTTCATTAACAAGCAAAGTGCAGCCTCGGCAGGTTTGTGGGCAATACAACATTAGGAAGAGTTACTGACAGACCAGATGATTGCTCTCCCATACAGAGACATCTTGACAGCCTGGAGAAATAGACACAGAATAATGCCATCAAGTTCAACAAAGGGAAATTGCCCAGAGGTTTTCAAGATGCAACTGGGCAGGATGCTCGTTAGTCTCATCTATGCTTTCTTTCCCACAAAAGTTTGGACCAGATGACTTTTCAAGGTCCCTTTCAGCCCAGTCCATTCTATGGTTCTATAACATGCAATATTCTGCACCTGATTAGAAATATTGTCATGAACATATGCTCTGTTAACCACGAGCCACCTATGTGCCCCCGCATCAGAAGAGGCAAAAAGCTTCCTGGCCTGCATTGGGAGAAATATTGACAAAATCTCAAGGTAGATGATCCTTTCTCTCTGCTCAGCACTGGTGAGACTGTTGGGTGCGGTTTTGGGCTTCCCAGTACAAAAAAAGACATGGACATATTGGGTCAAGTGAATGACAGGCCACAAAGATTATTGAGGTTTTGGAGAATGTGACATATAAGGATAGGCTGAGAAAGCTGGGGATATTCACCCTGGGGAAGAGATTTAGGGAGATTTTATCAGTGTTTGTTAATACCTGATAGTTAGGAATAAATAAGAGGAAGTCAAACTTTTTTGAGCGGTGCTTAGTGAAAAGACAAAGGCAATGGATACAAATAGAAATACAGGAAATTCCATTTAAACATGAGAAAAAAAACCCCAAACATTTTTTACTGTGAAGGTGGTGACACACCGGAACATTTTGCTCAGAGAAGTTGTGGAATCTCCATTCTTGAAGATATGCAAAATCCAACCAGGCACAGACATAAGCCATCTACTCTAGCTTGCCACATTGCGTAGAGGAGAGGTGTTGGACTGGATGATCTCTGGAGGTGCCTTCCAGCCTAAAAGAGTCTGTGATTCTGTGAATATATTAACATTCTGATATTATATTTAACATTAGTTAATATATCAAACAACCTCTCATACTAGTTTCAGTAATTATTGCTATATTCTGTTTACAAGCAGGCAACTACCTATAAGAAACAGGATGATTTTCCAATTTTTTCCCCCCAAAATTAAATCTTGCAGGTGGTTTGCTTATCCATGCTATTTTTACAACAGAGAACTCTAACCCAGAATACCTTTTTCAATCACTGTCATGGTTTAAGCCCAGCTGGTAACTCAGTGTCATGCAGCCGTTCGCTCACCCCCCACCCCTTCCCCTTGGGTTTCTCCGGGGAGGAGAAACGGACGAATGTAAAACCTGCGGGTTGAGATAAGAACAGTTTAATAACTAAAGTACAATACACTACAACTAATAATGATGAGGGAAATAACAAGAGAACAGAATATAAAACTAAAAGGGGAAAAAAAACTCCCAAAAAAACCCAACAGTGATGCACACACAATACCCGCTCACCACCCGCTGAACACCACCCAGCCCGACGAAAGGAGCGATCAGTCTCTTCCAGGTAACTCCCCTCAGTTTATATACTGGGCATGACGTGCTGTAGTATGGAATACCGCTTTGGCTAGTTTGGATCAGGTGTCCTGTTTCTGCTTCTTCCCAGCTTCCCATGCCCCTCCTCACTGGCAGAGCATGAGACTGAAAAGTCCTTGATCAGGCTAACCGCTGCTCAGCAACAACTAAGACGTCGGTGTGTTACCAGCGTTACTTTCAGACTGAAGCCAAAACACAGCACTGCACTAGCTACTAAGAAGGAAAAAAACCCCAAACTGTTACAGCTGAACCTAGAACAACGTAAAATATTTTAAAATACTAATTCTTCATGAAGTTCAACTCTGTCACCTCCTGATCATATCATAATAACTGAAGAAGCTTAATAAATGAACATGAAAACTCAGAGTGTAAGGATTTTTTTCATTATAACAAAAATGGCAGTACTTTTCCACCACAAAACCTGTGCTCTTACTACATTTTTTTCAAGTGGTTAAATGAAATTTTGCATTCATAGATTATCATACAGTAACACAGAATACAGTGTATATAAAAACCTATATGTAACCTTTGTGTATTCTAATGGTTTTTTTTTTGTGAAAAGTACAGAAGAAATCGTAATATGTAATACATAATACGTAATACGTAATATGTAATATGTAATGGCTTAGTGTTTTCTGCACATAATAGAACTTGTTTAATGTGGCATGACAGCTGAGCTTACTTGGAAGTATATATTTTGAAGAAGAAGATATGCTGTCTCCTCCTTTGCCCCTCACTTTAAATTAGTCTCAAATTTAACTTCTCTTCAGGAATAAGAACTAATTACTGTGATGGTATGTTTTCAGTTTCCTGAGCATCTGTCTGGTTCTCTTAAAATATCCCTAAGGTATTTACTGCTTCCAGGCCTTGCATCATTTCCTCTATTCCTGGCAGGACTTTAAAAATAAGCCCCTAAACACTACTTGGAAATGTTTCATGAGTTTTTCATTCACACATTGGCATGTGAAGACCTTTATTATATCCCTATGAACTTCTGGCATAGGTCCAGATGCTGAGAAAAGAAACAGCAGCAAGTTCACTCAAACAACACCTCTAACTGAGAAGCAGCATTATGAAAAGTAGTAACTACCTTTCCTCTATTAGGAAACCGTAGTGAGGTGAATTCTATTCACAGTTATGGCATTGGAGCCCTAATGAGAAATGTATTTCATCTAACAATATTTGGATCAGAGAGAATGTGTTTACAGTCTTCTCAATTTATGCATGTGATGATAAAGTAATAATTAGGTAAAGAATATAATGGTGAGGTTGAAATTTGTTGTACAAGAGTTTGATTATACATACATTCTGCATATACATAGAAAGAAATTAATTTTGGCTCACTCCTATGTGCACATGCATGAAAAATGAAATAAGCTTGTGATACCAGGCTTTATGAGTAAAAATATATTAGCTGTGTACATGGGATCCTGTTCAGACTTAATTGATATCTGCGTTTGCAAAAGGTTCTTTCTTTCTTGGCTCTGTGGAGCAGTGCTCACTTTGAAGGAAGAAAATGCTGCAAATTTTTAAGTGACATGGGCTACAATAATTCTGCTTGTGTGACTTTAGCTAGGTCTGTCTACTGTGAATCTCCTTGGGCTGCAGGTAGACAACCTTTATCACTATGATCTTCGCCATAGGCTGCAGTGTAACCTTTGCTCAAGTGCCTGGAGCTCCTCCTCCCCCTCCTTTTTCACTGACCTTGGTGTCTGCAGGGCTGTTTCTCTCACATTTTCTCACTTCTCTCTCACAGCTGCTGAGCAGTGGGTTTTAACCTTTCTTAAATATGTTATCACACAGATACTGCCAATGTCACTGATGGATTCAGCTTTGGCCAGTGGTGGGTCCTTAGAGCTGGCTGGAGCTAGCTTTGTCTGGCACAGGGGCAACTTCTGGCATCTTCTCAACAAAGTCACCCCTGCAGTGCTGCATCCTCCCCCCGCCCCCATATTACCAAGACCTTGGCAATGAACCAAATACAGGGTATTTGAATTATTTTCTTTTCAGGAAATCAGAAAAAGAGAGAAGACTTTGCTGAAGACAGCTATGATCTGTGAATTATCTGTGATAATCTGATGTAAAAATCAGTTTCCATATCATTATTTTTCGCTTGCAAGTCTATTTTTAGCTCAGTAGGAAGCACTAGATGTACATAAATGAGTTACACACCACCATACTGTGACCTATGTGTTAATATAGGAGAAGCTGTTTCAGGTTAGGATTTCAAAGAAAATATGACGAGCCTTTGCAATAAAGCTTGATTTTCCTTTTCTTCTTGGTTGTTTTTTTTTTTTTGGGTTTTTTTTTTTTTGTTTTTTTTTTTTTTTTTTTTTTTTTTTAAAAACGTAGACTGTCTCAGGAGCTGAAATAATGTATACATCCAGACTGGCAAAGCAGAAATACATGCGTTCGTTTTTATTTCAAAATGTAATTATTAAAAAAATGGTTCTAGTTTTCAGTGCAATATCAAAAGACCATCACAACAGTTTTGCTGTCAGACTTCCATGGAGAAGGCTACAGCTGTTTCTCTCTTATAGTAATTGTATGAATATTATATATTATGCATTTTGACATAATTACATGAAAAATTTACTTAAAAATCATACAGGAATTCGTGTAAGGCTATTCTAAGCACCTGTCTGGACTAAAGACAGACATTCGTAAAATCAATTGTTAAATGCACACATCTGGCCCCCACAAATGGTAAATTTGAGTAATTTTAATAATCCAATACAGTACATTTGAAAACTTTTATTTATAAATGAGGGTACAACTTCCACTTGCAAGGAATATTTTGTTTCTTCTCTGAGAAATTCCTACAAGCACTCAGATCATCTCATTACAGAGAATAAATTAGAACGTGAGACTCACCACTGTTGAAGGAAAAGTATATCACCATTCAGTATGCTGACTTCTTAGATCTCTTTCATGTCTGTGACTGCTGTGTGAATATCATGAAGAGCAACATCAAATTCCTACCACTGCATATTAATAATAACCTGTAATCACAGAAAATACAGAAAAAACCCACTATATTTTAGTACTACTCTATTTGAGTGAATGTCATTGAAGATAATATGCCAAATAAATTACTTAAAAATTCTGCTTATTAAATATTTTATGAAATTCTATTTTATCCTAAATATTTAACTACACAAGTCTATCAGCAGTGGGATTGGGCCCATTGATGGTTTGATATCTGCAAAAAAAGATGCTTCTACCTGAGTAATTACGTAAAATTATCTTCACAGTCAATTAAGAAAACAACCCAAAGGCTTTTAGGACATATATGACTTATTTTAGACAATTACCTTAGAATAAGATTAATTTTTTTTTTTTATTACAGATACAGTAAATTATGTCAGACATATGGTATTTTCTTGCACTTATAATTTCAAATAAAGATTTGTGTTAAAAACAAACAAACAAACAAAACCCCCACAAAACAACAAAATCAAATTAAACAGTTATGTTTCCTTAAAAATGTATAATCCAGTCAATTGAAGAATGTCAGTGATATTTTAAAACAGATTAGAACCATATCTCTTGGGCATGGAACAACCATTTCAACAGATTCTGCTTTGGCACTTATCAGTTGTTAACTTAGCAAGCAAAAGAGTTCAATGTTTGTTGGACGTGGAAAAGACCTTTATCTTGAAAAGAGTTTATATTAATAATTGTGTGTCTTGTTATCATTAAAATCTATTAGATCAAGTGGACACTTACTTAGAAAGACTTGGATGTCTAAGGACGGTATAAACTATTGAGACCTCACTTGGATTGTTGTGTGCAGTTCTGATGTCCTCAACATAAGAACGACATGGAGCTGTTGGAGCAAGTCCAGAGGAGGGCCACGAGGATGAGAAGGGGGCTGGAGTGCCTCTCGTACGAAGACAGGCTGAGAAAGTTGGGGCTGTTCAGCTTGGAGAAGAGAAGGCTGTGTGGAGACCTCATAGCAGCCTTCCAATACCTGAAGGGGGCCTACAAGGATACTGGAGAGGAACTCTCCATCAGGGATTGTAATGATAGGACAAGAGGTAATGGATTCAAACCTCAACAAGGGAAGTTCAGGTTAGATATAAGGAAGTTCTTTACTGTGAGGGTGGTAAGGAACAAGAACAGGTTGCCCAAGGAAGTTGCAAATGCTCCATCCTTGGCAGCGTGCAAGGCCAGGTTGGACAGAGCCTTGAGCAACATGGTCTAGTGTGAGGCGTCCCTGCCCATGACAGTGAGGTTGGAAGTAGATAATCTTAAGGTCCATTCCAACCCTAACTGTTCTATGATTGTATGATTCTATCCTATGAAGACAGTGAACTCCAGAAGATACCCTAGCTGTTAGAAAACTGTGAGGTCTACATATGGTGTGTATCTAAGGTTCATCCAGAAAACATGACTTGAGACCAGGCTACCTGTAAAGTAAATCACAGGATGCATTTGGAGACAGGACTGAAGACAAGGTGACATACAATGTAGGCTTGATCCATTGAGGAATACTGTTTAGGACAGCAAAAGACAGGGCACAGCACACCTAGAATATAATTCAGATGAAGTCTGAAGGCCTGATCACAAGCTTAAAAGGCACTCCTTGGACCACAGATAAGAGAGTGGGGGCAGGAGACCCAGCTGAGGCTTTTCAGGACACTGAAAGACCTTTAAGGTAGTAAGGGTTCTGAAAAGACACTACGAAAGCCTCTATGAGCTTCTAAGGAATAACTACTGAAGTCAGCACAGGTTTATCTCAGAAGACTTAGATAGACAAGCAAGATGTTCCCCTTTTATATAGATGCTTAGGGTACAAAAATGTATACAGAACAACTTCATTTGCAACCTGTTTCTAGTATAGGCATCTTAAAGCTGTATTTCCTCCACAATAAGAAATTTCCTAGTCACGAAGATATGGTCAGCTTTGGAGGACGTGAAGATGTGTATGCTATTTATTTTCTTGAAACTACTTTGTAGTATTTACTCATACATTCTTCTGGATAAAAACTAATCTTATCTATGAATGCATGACCTAACAATTAGGGTCAAATCATTCTTATACTTTTCCTGTCTCCATTATGTCTCTCTGCCTAGTCAAAACTTAATTATTCATGCAAATAGGAAAAATGAATATTTTCCAACATATGATTATAGTTGTTTTCACTGCAAAAATTTCTGAGAGCATTTTTGGTATGCATTGCAAAAAAAGAAACAAAAGAGTCTGAATGCATGCTAAGTGCACTTCTTTAAAAATTCAGATGAACATTCATAGAGATTGCTTTGCAAGGGATTCTCTAGAGAAACTGATTTCAAAGCACATTAAACTCAATAGAAAAAAAGGAAAGCTTTCTGGATCAGGCCCTACCTACATTCTTTATTTGTTTATAATGTCTTGTTTTCATTACTGCAAAAAAAAATCACAGAGCAAACAAAGCCCAGCAGTCTGTTATTCACAGACAAGATTTATATCAACAGATGCTACCAGCAAGCAGAAGCTACAACTGGAATTTGAGACAGGTTAACATCTAATGCTACGAAACCATATAACAAACGAAGGAAGATTTTGCTTTATCTTGCTCTTTATTAAAATATGCAAATGAATTGTCAAAATATTCCTAAAAAACCTTATGTTTAATTGCATGAATATGTACTCTTGCTCAGAAAAGTGTCACACTCATTTTCCCCAGCTGTCCATCCTAAAACCACATGACAGCATGTTTTATGTTCTTAAAATCTCAGGTTGAGATGTGTTGAATTATGAACTCAGACTATTAGTTGAAATCTTCTCTTTTTCCTTTCACATTCCAAATCTTAATTAAAAAGCACTTTCAAAAATATATAAATATTTAGAATCTGGTGGAGTCCCTGGCATTCACAAAAGCCTTTCCTGTTGCTGTGTCTCTTCCTGAATTCTTAAGATGAAGACTAATTTGGAGAGACATTTCTGTTAGCATCACTGGGATTTTATCAAAGTGCACATACTTATTTTCTTTGTACTCACACCCAAACTATCTTGCAAAATCTCGCAAGATCCCAAGAATGGGACGCAGCTGTGATTATAAGAGTTGTCCTTTATTTTTTTGACAAAACCGCCCCCAGCTACATATTTTCAAAATATCCAGGTTTGGGGTATTTTTTTGTTCAAGAACCAGAAACAAAGTGTTCTTTTTCTACTAAAATAATGTTAGAACAATTGTTGAAGAATTCAACATGGATTGCTATAAAGACATTCAAATGCTAATGTATAGCTCTTTCCAGAAGATATGCTATTGCAATGACAACTCTGGGAAAGAATTGTTCCAGCCTTGGGGAAACAAACAAACAAACAAACAAACAAAAAAACCACCAAACAACAAAAAACAAACAAAAAAAATTGTTGCTTTTGCATATTAGTTAAATTACATATGGTCACATCAATATTTGTCCCTAGTCACTTCTTCTTCTTCTGTTGGCAATTTCACTGTAATTTAAAGTAGGAGAGTTCCTTGGATGACGGGGCTGAAAGAAGATTACAAATAAATCTAATGTTTCTTGTGACTAAAAAATGACCCATAATCGTCCATATCTAGTACACGCAATAGGTTTCCCCTTTCAGTCTTGAATTAGTGATACTGGATGCATCCAAAGATTTTTAAAAAAAATCGTGATTGAAATGAGTACTACTTTTGGTCTTGTCTACTGCTCTCTCAGAAGCCTATATTGGACAGTGTACAGTGTTTAAACTCTATTTAACTTTATACTATTCCTTTTGGGACATGTCCAGTATTCTTAATTGGATAAAGATGTGTCTAATTTTGAAATTCACGGGGTTCAACAGCAGACTAGATTTCTTTTTCTACTGAAGGACATGGACAATAGGCCTGGAGCACTGAAAGTTCAGTGCAGTAAAGCAAAAATGCAAACTACCCATTGCCATTAACGTACCATTCGGAGATGTTACAAATATAAGTGTTGAAGCACAGGTGGCAAAGTGACTGAGAGCAGCCGCACAATTGGAATCAGCTGCCAGAAAAGAGAACCTACAGTGGATGAATGATGGCCACACAGTTTCCACCTGTGCTGCCTAATAATGGTAAATGGTAGTCAAGAGGCATCCTTGTACTGTTGTCACTTATCACAAATTATTATTACAAATACAGGCTGGGCCGAGACTGGATTGACAGCAGTCCTGAGGAGAAGGACTTTGGCAGTGTTGATTGATGAGAAGCTCAACATGACCCAGCAATACGTGCTTGCAGCCCAGAAAGCCAGATGTATCCTGGGCTGCCTCGAAAGAAGCATCATTAGCAGGTCAAGAGAGGTGATTCTCCCACTCTACTCCACTCTTGTAATACCCCACTTAGAGCATTGTATTCAGCTCCGGGCTCCTCAGCATGACAAAAATGTGCGACATGGACCTGTTGGAGCAAGTCCAGCGGAGGGCCACAAAGATGATCAAAGGGCTGAAGCACCTCTCCTATGAAGACAGGCTGAGAGAACTGGACTTGTTCAGCCTGGAGAAGACAAGGCTCTGGGGATTCCTCAGAGTAGCCTTCCAGTCCCTAAAGGAGTCCTGAAAGAAATCTGAAGAGGAATCTTTTACAAGGGCATATAGTGATAAGACAAGGGAGAATGGCTTTACACTAAAAGAGGATAGATTTATATTAGATATAAAGAAGAAATTCTTTACTGTGAGAGTGGTGAGACACTGGAACAGGTTGCCCAGAGAAGTTGTGGCTGCCCCTCCCCAGAATTGTTCAAGGCCAGGTTGGAGGGGGCTTTGAGCAAACTGCTGTATTGGAACGTGTCTTGTCCATGGCAGGGAGGTTGGAACTAGATGATCTTTAAGGTCCCTTCCAGCCCTAACCATTCTGTGATTCTATGATTCTATGATTATCTGAAGGAAAGATGAACATAACAATCCAGATACAAAAATATGTTCATATTGTTAAACACTTCCTTATAATTCTTTGCCTTATTTCCTTTGTAAATTTAGTGTATTAGTCAAGAGCATTCCATTATTATGATTATGAAGATACTGACCATTAATTTCTTCAGTCAAATTACTATGCCTATGTATCTGCAAGCTTTCTTTGGATTCAGGATATATGATACTGACAGAAATGTGTAATGGTAGCTCTGAGGCTTCCTATAAGGAATATAAAAAAATACCTATAAGATAGTCAATAACTGTTGTCTGATAGATCAGTCCAATCCAGTAGAAAAGAATCATTGCTTCTTACAAAACAACACATTTTACAGATTATTATCTTTTAATTATAGATGTATAGGTATTAAAACCTCATGTATTACCTATCCATGAAGGAGCTCAAAGATATGGCAGTTCACTACAAATTAATGTGTTATTTTAAGCTGCTTTAAAAAAAAAAAAAAAAAGCCAACAGGAAAAGAAATACATACGTATAAACGCATTGGTAGAACAACAAATATTGTATATAATAGGACTGAGTGGAAAAAAAAAAAAGCTTCTCCAGTTAACTTCTGACAAGGAATTTGCCTAACATTTTGTAAAAAAAAAAAAAAGGAGGTTGTCTTTCTACACTACTTGTTTGTGATTGCTGCTTAGTACAGCACAGGATTAACTTTCTCATGAGCATAATCACCTGGCAACACATGCTTCATGGCCTACAGCTAAAGCAGAAAAAACTTTTCCACAATAATTTGTATGGTTCTAGTTGTTTTTTTTTTATTTAGGATTTGTATAATTTCATATTAAAATTGCTTATACGTCTTCAACCAATAGAGGTACATATAGCACCATCAAGAGATATAAAAGTAAATTTTTTAGATGAAGTACTATCAGGCAACCAGTATACAAGATGACTTTGCCATTTACAATTGCTGTTCCAGCTATATTTTCAAATGATAGGCTGTAAGGAAAATCACACATTCCTAACAGAGCAAATACTTGTTTAATGATGATTCCCTGCATTACTTTTCCAGAAATACACTGATTGAGCAGCTTTTAACTATAATTTACATTCTATGGCAAATTATTAAAATGAGTAGATTACACAGTATTTAGCAACATTCTTAAAAGCTCCTCATGTTGAGTAGAAATATTAAATATCCCTTAAATAACATGTAGGATAAACACAGAAAATCAGGCTGGTAAGAACTAGTATGCAGTGTTATACCTCTTAAGAAAATACTCATTTAAATATTACTACTTCAATCTATAAACTCAGACAGAGTGACATTAAAAGCGTTTCAGATTCCTGAAAGAATTTGTTGCTTCCATTTTCTGAAAAAGCCTGGGTGATATGGTTGAAGACTAGCCAACTTATATTATAAGCAAAATTCATAGTCATCTAATTCTGTTCAGTGAAGGAATCAATCACTTGCATCTTTATACATCATGTCTTAAACTACTGTAAAGTAATAGTAATTTTGACTCTATAAGAAGCCCATTTGCTTTATCTTTTACTATAGTCAATGGATGACAGGAAAAGGTGAAGATGAGAATATGAATTTCCAAGATTTTTTAATATGTCAATGAAGGAGTGAGCACAGATGAACAGGCTACTACTTTCTTTTCCTTCCTTTAACTGCTAATTTTCTTAAATGATGAGCTGCTTCAGACAGGATATTTCAGAACAAAAGTGAAAAAGCTTATAGCGTCATATAATCAACTAGTTTTGAAAAGACTTTTAAAATCATAAAGGCCAACTCTTTTCTTTTATGAAAAAAAAAAGCCAAAACCCAAACCAGAAAGCGTATATAATTATACAAGGTTCAATTTTGCCTTTAGGCTAAGGTGATATTTGCAATCTTACTGCTGTGGCAAGACATTTTTAGGTGTATTAAATCAGAAAGCAAATCTAAGGTAAATTCATTTCTAATATCATAGTACAGTAGTCTCCAAGTTCTTTCATATTGGTTTAAAAACAAAACTAGATATAATGAAATTATGGACAATATGTGAGTGTGATATGAGGACACTGAAAGCAACATTAGACCCTAGATTATCTACAGAAAGAAAATCTGCATTAAAATTTGAACAATAATAAAATCTATTAAGATGATTCAATATATTGTAAAAATACTGAGTTGATGACCGTATCTCTCCAAGTCTACAGCTATGTCCTCTAACCAATAGATAAAAAAAGATTTTTGTCTCAAGAGCTGAAAAGGGATAGTTGAAGTGTATATGAAGGTCAGATACAGATTACTGATGTTTTAAAATATACTACTTCAGAACTCTTCTGTTTGTAAAATATATGTATTTTGTAAAATAAGATAAGATAGTCTCAGTAATATGTTATTGACACAGAAACACACAGCACAGCACTGGCAATCAGTGAAGAACAGTGTTTTGGAAGGAAAGTTGTTATCATATTTACTTGATTACATCCAGTATTACTGCAGGCCATATACTTGAAACTAATTTACTTTCCAATATTTTAATCTTTGACCCTAATTTAATGAGATTACTGGGATTTCCAGGGATAGCTTCCAATCATTAATGTGATTATGGAATTGATCTAGAAAAGCTTGTGAAACATTAAAGGTAAAATTTTATTTATCCTAAACTAGATGTTATGGTCTTGGTTCAAGTAGTTTGGGATATATCTTTGAGGACAAAAATTACTAAAATCAATGTAAAAGAGGGTAACAGAATCTGGTTTTATAGGTAAAGGGTTAGTTATTCAGCTGTGCTTTTCTCCTAGGAGAAAACAATTCCAAAGCGTGATTCAGATATGCTTTTAATCTGGGTAGGATGAATAATCTTCTAGAAAAGTCAATAATTTCCTCTGTCTTACATTTTGCTCTCCTCTCTCTGTCAAGAAATGTAGATCACATACTTATATTACACACTTTGACTGAGGTCAAGTCAATTGCACTTATTACCAGACTCATGATTTTTCATTACTCTTTTGCCTTGTTTTTTATGAAGTCACTGAAACATGAAGTTGTGCTAGATTAGGCTCCACTGCATTTAATGAAAATTATCTGGTACCTGCATTAAGAAAAAATACAAAATTCTGAGGGGGGGTGGGTGGGAATATTCAATAGTGTCCTCAAACAAAATTATGAGGTAGAATATTAACTGTGTTTCTCTCTTTAATACCTAGAAGCTAACAGAAGTGAAATATTAGCTTTACTAAAATGAGTTGAAGGCATGCATAGCAAAATCATCTTTAGCTTTGATTCTAAGGTGAATTTTAAGAGGAAGGAAAAAAATCATCTCAGAATTCCTTTTTAAAAATGAAAGCTAAACAATGCTGAAATAGGGACTGTGTCTTTTTTGAGCGCTGTTAGGTTGATCACATGCACTAAACATAAAGCAAGTCTAATTAAAAGATACAAAAAAGTGTTTTTTCTAATAATCTGTCTTATAATTTTCAACGATCAAATACAACAAAGAATATAAATAAAAGTTACTCGTTGACCTCCCTTTGGAGTGCAGAAGTGTTGTATATAGAATTTATCAGTATGCAGCTACAGCAGGCCTCATTAGTTTGCCATCTGCCATGGTGGATATATGCTGAAATGTTGATATTGCAAGGTTCATGGAATGTTAAAATTATATTACTATTTTTTTAAAAAAAATATTTTAAGTAAAAATCCCTTGAAAGAAAACAGCTGCCAAATGATGACTGAGGCTGTGATCCAATTAAAAAGACCTCAAACAAAGAGAAAAAATTTAATAACAGTCATATCAGCATTAACTCCTTGCTCCTATAAGAATGCTAAGTGGCTGTAGAGATGAATGAGGTAACCTTTTCAATAAGATGATATTTTCTAAAAGAAAATATTTAAATGACACACAAGATAGTATGTTTTATCCTAGTTATTTCTGTGCTAGCACATCTTCATTGGCTAAGAGGTAAATCATTGGAACTGTCAGATTGAGGTCGTGTTTCATTAAAGAAACTTTTCTGGGCTACTTCTATTTATTATCAGTTCCAGGAGTTTCCGCATGAAGAAAGGAAAACTGATAACTGCAAAGAGTTTTGTGAGTTTCGATAGTTGTCCAAATACTGGAAACTTTTTTTAATCTAAAAATATAAAGCTTTATTAATACGTAAATCGTCCATACCCTCCGAGACCATCTTGTCTTTCAAAGCAAAAGTAAAGCATTTTCCTTCTTCTAAATAGAAGTTCCAGCTATGTAACCAGATTTTGTTGTTTTACCAGAAAGGGACAAATGACATACTGTGACCACTAAGGTTTTCTAAATATTGACACATGAACATCAAATTTTCTCAGGCAATCTGTCATTAGCATGAATATGAATAACCCTCAGAAATTTTAGAAGTAGGTTGAAGAGGGAATCTCTTATTATGTTTATGAGAAACCCACCTGGACAACCTTGTAAAGAGAAGACAAATTTCTTCTGTTCCCTTAAAAATACAGGTAGAAAAAAATATTCTGAGTAATAAGTAGCCTTCCTAGCACAGAATGGAAAATACACTGTGCTGTTTATAGAGTTGTTTTGTTTTATTTTGTTTTGTTTCCTAGAGGAAAGGGGATGATAGTTTTATTTCGAGCCCAGGTTAAAAGAAACATCATTTTGTGTTGTGATTACAGTATCTCTGTATTTCTGTAAAAACCAAAACCATTATCTGCCTGACTCTGTGCCCAAAGAAGATCAACATATCAATCAAAATTAATTTAAAAAAAAAAAAAAAAGTTAAAAGTTAGAGTCTAGAATTACAAGTGATACTCTTGGATAGAAAAATATCTAGCATAATTCATAGTCACCACACGAGTGCCACAGTATTAATTTCTTTAGATTTTTAAAGTGATATCTTTTAATTTTGCATGGCTAGGATCACTGTTGCAATAAATAGAAACAGTAAAAACTAGATTATCTCTTTTCCTTAGATGTTACAACACCAAACAGTGCCCAGAAACAGTTTTGGCCACTGGAATACTATCGGCTATGCAACTTCCAGGTTAGTTCTGTCTCGGATTAGTTTTAGGAAAACTTTCCGTTATTAGGTTGTTTTTTCTTTTTTTTTTTTTTTTTTTTCTTGTAGACATCATAGTATTATCAGAGTATGGTAGAATCTATGGGTAGCAATCAGAGGCAGGGTGAAATTTAAAGGGTTCATACTACAACAGTAGCTGATCTCCTGACCATAAACCTAAAAAAATTAAGCCACATTTCCTGCACTCAGTGAGCTAACTTTCCACATTAACAGTAACAAACCAGTTAGTTTTGCAAACACTTTGTTCAAGAGTAAAAAGATTAAAAATAGAACTTAGGGAAAATAAATGAGGAAACAAATAATACTCCTATGGTTCTATGATTCTAATTTACAGTCCTATATTCTCAGGCAATGGCTAGGCCAAACAAGCCTTTCTCCTCCTGCAGTAACATGTCATTCACAGTCAGGGAAGGGCAGGACTTTCTATGTAACAAAGACATATGAAAGCTACTGTTGGCTTTGTGATGCAAGATTCATTCATGTTGCTAGACATTGTTGCTAGCCATGTAACACTGCTCTGCCAAGGATTCCTCACTAATCCCTCACCCACAAACTCCTGCTACCATTCTCTAGTAGCAATCCAGTTGCTTTGCTAGGCATTTCTCACTTTTTGATCTTGCTAGGAGTGTTAGTCAGAGCTCATACTCTACCGCCTATTCTAACCAACCTCTCCAATAACATTAACAGCTCCTGTTAATGTATGGAACGGGCACCATTTACGATATCAGGATTTCTTGAATCAATGCAGGTGATCTGATTTGTGACAGCTTTTACATGTTTAGATCTGTGAAAAATTGAAATGTAATTGTAGAATAACAAAAACAGTGTTCCAGGTTCACTCCTAATTTTGAGGACATAGTTATAATAAAGTTTCACAAAAATCTTGTATTATTTATTCAACTTCATATAATAGAATAGTAACATAACTCATCAACACCAAGAAAGAAAATTGAACGGGAGTGTTATGTGAGTTGATCTATTCCCGATTTTACAGATACTCCATGTGTATCATGTGGAAATGAATGAAATCATAGTTTTTTATAATGACTTATACAGAACCTACTAGCTATAGTTTTGTGTAACATAATTGTTATTTATTAGATGGGTAATTTACAAGACAATGAAATCTTAATAGTGTAGATCTTATGAGTTACTGTAACAATGTGTCGTTAGTAGTGACTTGATGGACTTAGACTCACCATAAGGGCTCATGGATAATAGTATGGGATCTTTTAAAAGTAGAATAAATAACAACATATCAAAACGTACTTCATACTTTAAATGCAGTAAGATCTTAAGAATTTAACTATCTTAGTTAAAAGATGTTTGTAATATAAAACTGAAAAGAAATACACAGCAAGCTAAAATATGTAATAATTTCAATGAAAATAGTAATACCCTAAAATATAACCCTCATGAAAACTAGAAAGTCACCATAACGTCACCATGACATTCATAGACAATAAAGGTCTATCCTAAATGTTAGAATGTGATACTAAGAATAGCAAAGGTTGTTTTAGTAATTGTTTAGTATATGATTGTGGTATTTTCTAAAAAAATAGGACATTGTTGCTCTAGACTTAACAAATACAAAACAAATTATGGTAGCTGTCACAAAGAGCTTACATTGTCATTTAAAATTAACATTTAACAAGCATGTACCTTTTTCATTATCATCCATTCTCAAAATTATGCAAGGTAAAGCTCTTTTGCCATCATGCTGAAATTTTGTTTCCAGCAAAATCTTTCCATTGGTGGCTAACGTTGCTCAGGAAGAGTAGGACTAAACAAGGTTAATGAAGTATTTAGCAAAACTTATCCATTTTGTAAATAGCCAGAGTCTAAGAAAAGCAGTCTTTCCCTGAAGTATCACTGCAGTCTTTTAAACTACATATATGCTTGATGGCAGCATGGATTTACATCGGCACTTCCTATATTGTGCAGAGCACTTGCCACAGTCAGGTCTTCACAGATAAACAGCTGTCATTTTCCCAGTGTAACGAAATTCACCCCTTATCACTGTTCAAGGTACAAGATGTAAACACATATGTGTATGAACAGTAAATAATTCTCAAACTCCTACTCAAGGATATGAGCTTTTAAAAATATCTGTCTTTGCAATCCATTATAACATCATATTGAACACAACTAGACAAAAAATTACAGTCAACTACAGCAAACACAAGATACATGATAGAATCTCCAGAGTTCAAAAACAAAGAGAAACAAATAAATATTGCTATACTTGAGCAAACTAATGCTCTTCATGCGACTATTTTGTCGCTAATGACAAAGAAGTGACAAGAAAGGTAACAGATATAGAAAAGAGTTTCTTACAACAATGTAATTTTGCTCAGTTTAGTTTCTGCATGTGTCAATAGGCAGTTTAATTTTACCTTGTCCTATTCCCTTTAGAACCCTTGATACCTACTTCAGCATCTTTCTGCTTCACTGGAAGAAGACTTTCAGATGGATATAGTTTCTCTATCTTTTCAACCTTGCAGCTCTAGAGAGCCTTTATAATTCACTCTGCTACTGTAGGGTAAATATACATCCTTCTGTGCAGTGGCAGGGGAGGGCAAAGAAAAGGGAGAAGGAATGGGGTGGAAGCTTCCTAATTGCAAACTGCCAACAAATATTTTATCTTTGACTGAACGGTAAATGTATAATAGTAGCAAGGCAAACTTTGGGAGGAAAGGTCATTTCTTTCATTAGTCTAACTGACATAGCTTCCAAAAGACAGCTAGGCTTCCCAGCCTACTAGCTTTTCCAGCTCTGATATAGAGGCTACAGTGTTTAAACTAAATACTGGAAAACAAACCAAAATAAAATAAAAAAACCACTGTATATTATTATTGTCTTTCTGATTCATGGGGCTATATAAAATTTTCTTTTTTATGCCTCATCAGTTTTAAATTTTGCTCTTTCAATTTCCTAAATTGTATTTAATATCACCATGCTCCATGTTGTTTACAAGTTTAACCCCAGCCAGCAATGAAGCACCGCACAGCTGCTCACTCACTCACCCTTGGTAGGATGAGGGAGGGAATTGGAAGGGTAAAAGTGGGAAAACTCATGGGATGAGATAAAATTAGTTTAATAGGTAAAGCAAAAGCCACATGCATAAGCAAAGCAAAACAAGGAATTCATTCACCACTTTCCATCAGCAGGCAGGTGTCCAGCCATCTCCAGGAAAGCAGGGCTTCATCACACGTAATGGTTACACGGGAAGAAAAATGCTATCGAGTCAAAGGTTTTCCCCTTCCTGCTTCTTCCCCCAGCTTTATATGCTAAGCAGGATGTCATGTAATATGGAATATCGCTTGGGTCAGTTGGGGTCAGCTGTCACAGCTGTGCCTCCATATTTTTATGCACCCCCAGCCTACTCGCTGGTGGTGTGAGAAGCAGAAAAGCCTTGACTCTGTGTAAGCACTGCTCAGCAGTAATGAAAACATCCCTGTGTTATAGAATCATAAAATCATAGAACTGCTTGGGTTGGAAGGGACCTTAAAGATCATCTAGCTCCAACCCCGCTGCCACAAGCAGGTACACCTTCCTCTAGGCTTATCTTAGGTGTCCCTTGTATGGCATAACCACAACATTTCTGCCTCTCCTGAAACTATCTGGTTCATAGCAGACTGAATAGTCCATTGTTGCTGAAGCTCCATCTATTCTATTCAGGATTTCTGTCATTGTTGTCCCATATCCATGCCAAGGCCAGCACCCATGTTACATTCAGTCCACTACATTTTTTTTCCACCACTTCATGAAAATCCCTGAACCATTAACTTGGCATTAGTAACAAATGGCTTAAGGACCTTCAGTATTTTGTTCTAAAAGGCTTATATTTGCTTAGATGTCACTTGGTTCACGTTAAGTGAAAGTTCAAAAAAATGAAACAAATGGAAAATAAGAAACAACTCTACTCTGGAAGTTGAAGTTCTACAACATGCAGAGATGGGAATTTCTTGCAACTGCAACATTTCATTGCAAGGGTAAGCAAAGTCAGGATAAAAAGTTATAAAAAAATAATGTGGATAAGCATACTTCAGTAGTAATATATTTTTGTGATAGATAAGGAAACAAAACCAATTATATAGATACTTCAGAGAAAATGAGAAGGTAAAAGGAAAGGTAAGGACTCTAATTATCAGAAAGAAAATACACTGGAGGGGAAAAAAGTAGAATTTCTAAGTACTTGCTCTGCTTCAGTTCACTCAAAAGGACTCTTGTGTAAAATGATTAATTATGCTGGGAGTTGATGAACAACATAAGAGAATAGATACCAACACTGTTCAAGAGCAAGTAAGAAAATACCTGGACCAAATTAATGTTTCGAATCAGTAGGCCCAGACTAAATCCATCAGAGAGTGCTAAAAGAATTAGGCAATGAACCTTCATAGCCAATGGCAAATGATTTTACAGAGCTCTAAGGAGATCCTAGAACTGCAGATTAGTAACTTGACATCAGTTATAGAAAAAAATATCAGCTAAACAGAGATGTAACAGGAATAAAAATAACTATTATAAGTGCTAGAATGATGCTTAAGACACAGAGCAAAACAAATATTAGAGCTCAAAAAGAGCTTACATATTAGGCAGAAGAAATGTCATTAAAATGGTCTCTTTTGCCTAATAAACTTATTACAGGAATAATTCAAAACAGCATACTGTTGTAAAATACAACCAATGGAAAAGAAAAAAAATCTGTTTTCCCATAGTCTGTTAAAACCAGATAGCATCAATACCAAATACTACCAAAATAGTTCAGAAAGCAGAGAAAAAGATAATCATTCATTAAGTGCTTAAAATATGTCATAGTTGTAATTCTTAACTACTGGTCTATCTCCAATTACTCTTTCCTCATAAATAATACCTTTTAAGATGTAATGTTTACACCTTGCAATCAGAAGTCAAGCTAGAAAACTGATATAAGTATGACTTATTTCTGAGTATAAATACTTTGCAGTTCACTTCTGGACTCATCTGCAGCTTCTTGATTATTAGATATAGCTAAACCACTCATGGGGCATAACAAAAATAGATACTATGTCCCTCTCCTCAAGTGAAGTCAGTTAATGATGGCGTAAGTATTGACATCTACAAAAGGCTTTCACCTCCAGTGTTCCCCCAGATCACAATCTCTGTTTCTTTTCCAAATTTATCAGTTCACTCATAGCAAAATACCAATACTAGAGCAAAGACATTTAATTATAGAAAATCCTCATCTGGGGTAAATATCAACCTGATACCAAAACCTTGTTCTGCATAGACAGTCTACTGCAGACATTGAAGAAACATTTTCTTTTCAAATATATTAGAGTGTGTCAATAAGGATTGAACTGAATACAGCTGGATACCAGCACTGTAGACAGAATCAAATGAATGGCAAGGAAAGCATTGACTTTGGCTACTGAACAGGAAACATGTCCTCTAGCAAAGCCAGTCTTTAATTTTTCTAAACTTTTTCTCCAGCTTTCACCAGGCAGAAACTGAAGAAATACTTAAACTTGATTCTTACAAAACCAGTAACTGAATATCATGTGATAAAGATGGCAAATAGTGCTATTAACAATTAAATAATGCTAAAGAAATTCTGGACTCGCTAATCTTCTCTGCAATAAAGGACTTCACTCAATTAATCAAAAATATCTTTTTCTCTGGCCACATGCAATCTTTCAGTTAGTAGGACTGGTTGCATTGTGAATGATTTGAGCAAGGAGGTGACAAGCTGGCATACAGTATCTGTTGCATAATTTCCAATAGTGAATAAGCTTTTATTTTGTAACTTTTACAGTTAGAAAAAAAATAAAAAAATTGAAATATATTTGAATATATAGCTTGCTATAAAGAACTCAGCTATTCCCAGTTAAAATACAGCAATTATTGTTAAAGTGGAAAAGCATAACACTGCAATGTGCTTGACCTCCAGGTTCAAGTGACTTCTCTTAGAACAGGAACATCTAAGGAAATAATTAACCAAGAAATTATATAGCTGTATGTATATAGGTACATTGCAGTGTATTTTAATACATTTCAGTGACAAACCACATGTATATAGCCCCCAATACCTCTTCACTCACAATGTACTGCTTTTGTGGGTGTGTGTACATTGGAGTGTGTATATGACCCTTTTAACTCAACAATTCTTCTTTACAATTGCTTCTGACACAAAAATTATGATTTATTACGAATTTTAGTTAGGAACAGTCTGAGCTTGATGAAAATTAATCATTATAATTTTAAGTAAGATTGAATGATATTTAAAGACACTTATCCCCCTCATTTGCCATTCTTCCATGCAGGTAAAGTGTTAGTGATTAGTTATGGTATAGGAAATTATAGATTAATTCTAATATTTGCATAGTCCATTTTGGGGTCTTTTTGGGTTGTTTCTTTTTTTAGTTACTATTTTTAGTTTTTTACAGAAAGAAATACTTTTAGAATAAACTGAGAACCTCCAATATTTCTCACTTTTTTTTTTTTTTTTTTTGCAATTGCCTAAGTAAAAACTTGTTAGAGTTGTCACATCTAAGAAGAAAGATAATAAAGACACAAGTCAGTGCCATTGAACTAGCACAGGCCACATCTTGACCAGGAGGTTAAAATTGACGAAGATTGTTATTTACTGTATCTATTGGCTCATGAGGTGAACGACATGACATGTCCTCCATTGCTAAGAAGCAAAAGCCAAGGGAGGTATGTTCATCATATGTTTAAAAAGTCCTACATTAAAATCTTTAAAAAGGTGCATAGGTACTCCAAGTAATAAATTTTCTTACCCAGCACCTTCATTTGTTCAACTGTTTGCTCTTCTTTGCATGTATACACAATTTAAATTGCTTTTCCTTGCTTTTTTTTTTTAACTCTGCCCTTTATAACATTTTATCCTCATCAGCTTTTGCGCAGTCTTGGTGCTGATCACTATCATAAAATTTATTGTTATGGACACAAAAGCAGTGCAGATAACAACAACAACCCACAAAAACAAACAAACAAACAAATTAAAAAAAACAAACCAAGAAAAACCCCAAAGACTTAAGTTGGTTTATTGCTGACAGGACAGATGACAAACAGGTTCCATCTGCTTTTCAACAGTATTAGATGTTCTGAGATGATGCAAACACACAAAGTAGTATCACATAGTTGAATTACTGTATCACTAAGAACAGAATCATTAAAGACTTTTCAGCTTATATTAGCATGCACTGTGAAAGCCAACTAGTAATATTCTCTGGCCAGTAAGATCCAAGGTCTCCAGTGCCTAAAGGTTAGTGCTAATAGGAACAATTTGGTTTTGGCACTACTTATACTTCTTCCACAGTCAAGCACAAGGCAGCTTCTAGAGTAGGTAGTATATTGATTAGAATTTGGGGATTTTAAGGGGCAAAGATCATTTAAACAGTTTATTTATCAGGAAATAGATTTTAGCACATGCATGGGACTTTTGTTTGGATGGCATATATGAAGGGCATAGACAGAGTCTAGAGAATTCTATCAGAGAACAAAAGCAGATATGTGAAAAAGCAGGTAGCAATATTTGAATGCAGATGAGAAGGTTGTAAGATTACCTATCAAAAAGTCTTGCACTGGTATTTAGGACTGATAGTAGAGAGCAGATGGATTTTGACAAAGGAGCAGACAGGTTGTTTGTTGATATGAGAGGAGAGCTGTCAAATACCAGCTGTGGTTGAGAATGAAGAATAACCAACTAATTGCCTGTGCCCTTTTTTGGCAGATGTCAAGTTCTGCAATCTTTTATTTACAGAGGCTTGATTCTTTGAGAATCCACAGAGGAAGGCATTCTTTAAAAAAATTTGGTGTATTCTACACCTGGTACAATAGGAAAGCAGTTGTCATTCCCAAATAGGTGGAGACAAGTAGAGAATGAACGGTGAACTGAACTATACGAATCTTTGCTGGGTATTTCCCCCATGACATCAAATAATTAAGCTGCAGTTTAATTAAGCTACACTCTCCATATCTTGCCTTTCTTTCTGAATTTGCAGGGTGCACGTGTTCTCTAGTAGACCATGAAACAAAATACTAGCAGGCACTTTCATAACAAACAACACACACAATGTCATTATTTTCTGGAAACTAGATAAATTGTCTGTTCAACATCTTTGTTGGTGACATGAACAGTGGGATTGAGTGCACCCTCAGCAAGTTTGCCAATGACACTAAGCTGTATGGTGTGGTTGACGTTTTGGAGGGAAGGGATGCCAATTTTTACAGGTGTCCTGGTTTTGGCTGGAATAGAGTTAATTTTCTTCGTAGTAGCTGGTATAGGGCTGTGGTGACCCAACAAAAATTTTACCTATAGGAGCTCAGAAAAAATATACCAATAGGAAGAGCTGTAGAAAAATCATCATCACTCATTAAAATAAATAAATAAATAAATTTATTTTTTAGCCATGCAGATCTTTTAGATTAATGTTGGTTTATACCTACAAAGTACAGAAATGTATATTTTAAGACAGGAAGAAAACCTTTATTCATATAGATGACTTTTTAATCACCATTTTTCTAAAAACTTCTAGGATAGGTGTATGTCTGAGAAGCACAGGTAGAAATTTGAACAGGTTAAAATACCAGTGAATGTTCTGATTAGCTAGCTTGTCATTAATTCTTTTCTTAGTCATATAGTTATCCTTATCTACTGCACCAAGACAAATTTTAATACCAAATGCAAGGTTCTACTTAAGAGGAACAAACACAGGAACCACAGCATCTGGAACTCAGCTAAGCACCAAGCTGCAAGACTAGATTCAATCAGCAGGTATTCACAACTTAAGAAAAACATTGACAGGAGGATATGGAAATTGAAAAGGGAATTCATCCAGCAGGGATGAAACTCAAATACCTCTTCTCTTTGCCGATGAACTAATGAAGCAATTTGTACAGTTCTCACAAAAAAAAGGATTGTGTTTTATTGTTTTCTTTTTTTTTTCCCCTTTGTGTACAAGATAGTCATGACAGCAACAGAATAATTTTACAGGTTTCTTACATTTTTAAATGGTTGAACTACCTTTAAAAGTTGGTTTTCTTTTAGAATATCTTTCATGTATTTATGTTGCTGCATCTGATACAGATATCTGTATGCTTTTCCATCTCTTTGTGTGTGTGTCTTATCTTGCAACGCATTCTGCTGACTACACGGCTACCAGATAGTTCTAAATTTTTCAGCATACAGAAAGCATCACCTGCTTCATCACTGCAGATAGACTCATAGAATAGTTAGGGTTGGAAAGGACCTTAAGATCATCTAGTTCCAACCCCTCTGACATGAGCAGGTCTATATACGTAAACTGTTAAAATAAAAAGAAGTTTATATAAACCCAAAGTAATTATTCTTTTCTAGTTTGTATAGATTACAGCCTAAGTTTTTGTCTGTAATAAATTTAAAGGAAGATGTTCATGACTCTTGTTTCTGCTGCATAGTTAGTATATTTTCCACATACTTGATTTTTCCTAAAGATCATTGTTAGGTTGCACACCTGAAAACACAAAAATTGTGCACAATGACACAATGGAAGGTGGAGAAACCCCAGCGGCTTCATCAAGAAAAGAAGCCCCTGCCTAGCCTCTCCCAGGACTGTACTAGGAGAACCTCAGCTCCAGGGTCCAGAGGTGATACCTCATGAGTCAAAGAGAGTGTCTCTCTCACCATTTTACAGAATGAGAGAGAGTCACTACCTATGGGATTTGGAACACATTATGGCATGTAGAGCGAGAACATTTGGGGATTGTACAATACTTATTATGGGATGTTTAGAGGACGGGAAAAAAGGTATGGAAAGGGAGGGATCCAGGTGGACCGGGAAAGAACAAATATGGGAAAAGAGGACTAAGGCTATGAAATGGGGTAAGTATATGTAAGGAGGTTGCTGGTCAGTACACTTGTCTGGCCACACCCCACACCTTATTAGCACAGTCTGTCTCACCATCTCATTAAATTCCATATCTAATTATTTTCTTGGTCAAAGGCCTCTCTCTTCTGTGTGCACATGGATGTATGGTGTTAGCGACTGGAGTCAGAGCAGTGGTCAAAAGCCTATGTGTCAGTGGTGACAACATTTGGAGCTTGGTGCAAGCAAGCATGTGGACACTAGCAAAGATCAAGATGGACTAGCCAGCAGGGAGAAATCTATCTTTCTCTAAGGCTAAGACCACAGGAGAGGCTGGTTATCAGAGAGATGAAGGGAGTCCTGGCCCCCTGGCCCATGGGGTCTGGGGGTCGATTGATAGATCTGCTTGCATGGGTGTGTGCATGCGTATGTCTCTAGATGTGAATGTTATCAGTTCTACCAATGTTAATTTTTTTCCTGAGCAAATCTACTTGAATGGAGTGACTTTAGTGGGGTGGCTTTAATCAAGCTATTCCACAGAAGCTGAAGCCTGCTCCAGAACTAAAACTGGCTTCTTGACTATTATTAGCGTGGTCCACAGTTTCTTTTTTGTTTGTTTATGTTTTTAAACATTAGTTTGAAGTCTTAGTGTTAAACATAACACAACACAAAAAGCACAGCACAGAAAAACCCCACCAAACCCACAACACACATATAACCCATACAAACACATGGAAAAAATCTCCCCCTACCCTCTTCCCCCCCCCCAAAAAACAAAAAAGCTCAGTTTTATAAATATTTTACAAATATACTAGCATTGGTCTTAGGGTAAACAAAAAAACCCCCACACAAAACCAGACCAATTCATTTTTTTTAAAGTCATGTACAGTAAGAGATTTGGCATTTTGTCCAAAGGTGATGAGGACTTTCACAATATCCGCATTATTGTGAAGAACAGGAAGAATTCTTTATACTTTCAGTACAGTGGACATTGCCAGGGAGCAGTGGGAGTGGTCTGCTCCAGAAGAGCTGGGGAACCAGGAGCCAAGAGTGACAACAAAGCAAGCAGGGCAGTGCCCTCAGCAACAGCACAGCACCTGAACGAGAAGAGTAGAGTAGGTCTGGTAATGACAGCCAGGGTCAGCCAACAGCTCTGTTTGCCAGACACCATCACAGCAATGAGGTCCAAGGTTGAAGCAGATAAGTCAGCAGGTCAGGATCACCATTCAAGCTCAAAGGCAACTCCAAAGCGTAGGGGAGGAGGAGGAGAAGACACACAAAAGGCTTCTCACAGCTTATTCTCACACAGCTCTTTTAACATAAATCTGATCCAATGTTATGTGGGAATGTCATATCATAGCTAGCCTTCAGCAGTCCTCCCCTGTAGGAGAGGAGGCTGCAGACTCTTCTGTTACACTCAGGACTGTGGCAGACGTTTTGAAGAGAAAATAAGATTAAATGGAATACCAGCATCCATGCAGAAACTGTCATCAAGGAAAATACAAATCCAAAGAAACCTAGGAGCTCATAATTTCTGCTCTTCTGAAGTCCAGTAATCAGTTAAAGCTGTGTCCCAAAAGTTGTTGGTGAAAGGAAAAGTGCTACAAGTTCCTTTACACATGATTAAATATTTCATTTGCATTGGAAAGAAATCAAAGGGCCTCTAGATATCTCTTGAATGGTTGTAGAGTTGCCCTCATTGGGTACTTCAATTAAAACCTTGTTTTTAAACATCAGCATGACTTGTAGATAGGGGAGAGGCTCCTGGGATGATGGGAATGATTGATGCTGTTAATCATTCATGTAGGACTATATTTTACTATTGTATTTTTCTTACTAACTTCATTACCAACTTTTAAATAAAAGCTAAACTTTTCTTTTGCTATTTTCACCCTAAAAATGCTGGATATGATTACAGCTAATCTGAAAAATGTGTATCTTGGGGTAATATATATCTCCAAGCATCTTTGGAGTAAAATCTCAGATTATAGTGGTGGGTGTACAGATAATAGTCTGATTATTCAGCTGTCTGGTTCTTATTTGGGGAAGCGAGGAGCTAAGGTGCTAGGATTTTCCCTTATGGTTCTTGATCTGTAGCTGGTCTAGGATGAGTACATTCCAGACAATTGCACGAAGGTATCTATCAACCCATGTGGAAGAGTTTTTTGTGAACCTAAGAGTGTAACGGTATATTGTAAGAAGTTAATAATAGGCACTGAAGGATGGGTGTAGTTGGAAAATAAATATTTTTCTGGACTTGAAGTGATACAAATCTTTTTAATAGTCAGTGGAAAGAAGAAGAGACAGTTGTCCTAGTTTTGGCTGAGATAGAGTTAACCTTTTTCATAGTAGCTGTCACAGTGCTATGGTTTGGCTTTAGTCTAAGAACAATGCTAATAACACACCGATGTTTTAGTTGTTGATAAGTAATGCTTACCCTTATCAAGGACTTTTCAGCCTCATGCTCTGCCAGTGAGCATGAGAAGGGCGCAAGAAGCCAGGAGGGAGCAGAGACAGGACACCTCACTCAAACTAGCCAAAGGGGTATTCCATACCACAGCATGTCATGCCCAGTGCATAAACTGGGGGGAGTTCCCTGGAAAGCACCGATCGCTGCTCTGGGATGGTCTCGGTATCAGTCAGAGGGTGGTAAGCAATTGTTTCGTGCATCACTGTTGCTTACTGTTGGTTTCTTTTTCCTTTACCTGTTTAGTTTTATATCTTTTTCCTTGTTATTTTCCTATTATTAGTACTATCAGTATTATATTGTACGTCACTTTAGTCATTAAACCGTTCTTATCTCAACTCGTGGGATTTACATTCTTTTGATTCTCCTCCCCATCCTGCCCAGGGGAGGGTGTTTGTGAGGGAAGTGAGTGAACTGCTGCATGGTACTTCATTGCTGGCTGAATTTAAACCAGGACAATAGTTTAGTTCTCAGGCCTGAGACACCATTTGTCCTATAACATTACATGAAGCTGCATGAAACTTTTAAAAGTTAATTAAATTCAACTATTTAATTTAGATTGAATGTTTATTGTACACTAAGTACATAACCTTTTCAATAAGATTTAATAAAGTTAAAAAGTAATACCAACCAAATCTAGTTGCCTTATAATTAAGCCAACCATGCCAGCAATAAAAGTACTTTTTCTCTGTAATTGATAAATTAAACTTGCAAAAAGCTTTAGGATTTAACTGATGTTTAACAAAATAACTGTAGTGGGTTGATTGGATATCAATTAATTGCCAAAAATTAACATATTAATTTGCATTTATGTTAGCATACCAGTAATTATATAGTCAATTGCTAATTAAAATACTTAAACCATTCCTTTCAATTTATAAAAATGAAGTGATACTTTTATAACCTCCTTCATTTCTAGGTTCTGATATGGCGAGTAGATTTATGTGCCATATTTATTGAACCTCGGTAGTAACAACTGATACTTTATTAGCAGTGAGATACCCTTTTATCAGGAGCACTTCAATGATGTGTGTTTGGCATCACATGTACTCCAAAACTTACCAAAGTCTCTGCATGTTTCAGAGGTAATAGGTGTCTCCTCCTTGTCATGTTTTTCTTTTTGTTATAGTTGATGTTTCTTTTTCTTTTCTGAAAACCACATCAGCATGCATGCAGTAGGATGCCACAGCCTGTATATACATCATCAACATGTATATTTGTCATGAGGGAAGGTGAGGGCAGTTGCCCAGCCTCCGCAGGCCCTGGGAGCTGTTGTCTGCTGCAGCTCACCCAGTGTGGCCCCAGCTGCAGCCCTGATGCCTCACAGACCTGCCTGCACCTGGCCCTTACCCCCTGGGTCCAGGCCTGGGCCCAATGGTTCAGCCCAACCACAGCCCATCCCAGTGCCCATGGAGATACCTGGCTGCCAGGTCCTGCCCTGACAGACCCCAGGAAGCCCTCCAGCTCCTGGGTCCTGGCCTGCACGGAGCTGCTGGCCCATGCCATGCCCTTGAACATATATATCAACATTTAATTTCCATGATGACACATCAGTTGCGTTTGATGCTGAAAACCCAAAACAAACTATAGAGTACTGTCATTTTATTTGAACTGGGAAAGTGTATCTTAGTCTGCAAACAAGCATTGAATTTTCTACCTCTGATACAAATCTCTCAAACTCTACTGTGACATTAAACCCAAACATGAACAAAAATCTATTGAACAAGTTGTGCTACCTAAGAGAAGGAAAATTAAAAAATTACTCTCATTACATATCCTCCTTGTCTCTGCCTCCATTTTATTCACCCAAAATACCTGCAAATTACTATCAAGTCTCTATCACATAATATTCTTCCTGTTACTCAACCACCTCTCTTTTCATTTCACTCACTCTTCCAGGCAGATATTAGGCAGGATTATTATTTCTCCTCAGTTTATTAAAAGTCTGTTGATTTTTAACTTCAGCAAAGCTTTCAGGGTTGTGATTCTAAATAGTTGGGAACATTTCCTTGCAATTCCAAGTAAGCAGCAATCTCCATTATGCATCTGGGTAGGAATTAATTTTCATGTCTGTCTGGAGGAATTTCTTACATTTCGCTGCCTAGGCATGCTAATTTTCAATGCTTTTCTGTGTGGGATGTTTTCTCTTTGGGAAGCCATTTCCACAGATGGTCTCTCTCCATGCTCACAAGGTTGTATATTACACTTCATAGCCACATACGTGCACAGAAGTGCATATATGTTAGGAAAATACATTATGCTTGTCTATGTCAGCTCTGTAATTAAATATTTTTTTTCTTTTCTCATACATATTATTGTGTTTATGCAATATGCTCACAACTATAACAATAATAAACATATTCCTGAACATTTCTCATTGAATTTGCTCTCTCTCTCTCTCCATTCTTGTAGTTCTTTGGAGTGGGCAAAATAGGTAAAGGATAGTGAATGAAAGGAAAGGAATTGGTTTTACTTCCCGTCTCTTTATGTTCTTTTTAAAAAGATATGTATAATGACATATAAATATGTTATTCTTAAGGAATAAGGTTTTTATATGCATAGAATCATAGGATCACAGAATGGTTAGGGTTGGAAAGGACCTTAAGATCATCTAGTTCTAACCCCACTGTCATCAGCAGGGATGCCTCCCCACTAGACCAAGTTGCTCAAGGCCCTGTCCAACCTGGCCTTGAACACCGCCAGGGATGGAACATTCACAACTTCCTTGGGCAACCTGTTCCAGTGCCTCACCACCCTCACAGTAAAGAATTCTTTCTTATATCTAACCTGAACTTCCCCTGTTCAAGTTTGAACCCATTACCCCTTGTCCTACCACTACAGTGCCTAATGAAGAGTCTTTCCCCAGCACCCTTATAGGCCCCCTTCAGATGCTGGAAGGCTGTTATGAGGTCTCCACACAGCCTTCTCTTCTCCAGGCTGAACAGCCTCAACTTTCTCAGCCTGTCTTCGTACGGGAGGTGCTCCAGCTCCCAATCACCCTTGTGGCCCTCCTCTGGGCTTGCTCCAACAGCTCCATGCCCTTTTTATGTTGAGGACACCAGAACTGTACACAGTACTCCAAGGGGGGTTTCATAAGAGTAGAGTAGAGGGGCAGGATCACCTCCTTTGACCTGCTAGTCATGCTTCTTTTGATGCAGCCCAGGACACAGTTGGCTTTCTGGGCTGTGAGCGCACACGGCTGGCTCATGTTCAGTTTCTCGCTGACCACCACCCCCAAGTCCTTCTCTGCAGGGCTGCTCTGAATCAGCTCTCCACTTCATTTTAGAGATTTCTTACAAACAGGGTGGGTAAATTTGGATCTTTTATTCTACAGAGTACTCTGTTATGGTCACAGTGGGCTTTGGCCTAATGTCTATTGCTGGTAGACAATGTATTCAATTGCTGTTATGCCAAAGAGGGCATTCTAAAGTCATGAGGCATGCTAAGGTTAGGCACATCTGTCCTAAACGTATTTGAAAGCACCACTCTCACAATTTTAAGGATCTTGTAACTGTATCCATCCTCCTCTCCATCCCCCATATATACATAGAGAAAAAAATTAGAATCAAGGATGGCTGCAAAAGCTTTATGAGAAGGTATGAAATTTGATCATGGACTATTCACTCTGTAGTACTTGGCCTGGGGGCCATGACTGTTCTCAGGACAAATGCCTTCATGAACATAGATGAGGAACTGGCAGCACAATACATAGGTGCCAGGCAAACTTGCAACTCAACACTACGACATCAACAAAGATTCACCTGCAAGCATTAGAAAAAATATGTAGTGTTTATGGAGCATAAGTACTGTCTCATGGAAATTGAATCTAGAACTTTAGGACTATAATTTTGAATTTAAACACAAGTTGCTTTGAAATCCCATTTAAATTTTTAACTCTTGGAAATTTTTAATGTTCTACATTTTCTAACCTTTTTTTTTTTTTTAATTTTTCCACTTACTTTGGATGTTCTGTCTTTTAGTTCAAATACTTATTTCTAAAGCCTATTTCAAATTCAGCATGTAAAAATATATACTTCTAGGAAGACTGCTGAACTACTGTAGTTCACATTATTTCTTTATCTAAATTCCCTTATATCATTGTCTCTTCATCAAATTTTAATGCACTTTGAAAATAGCTTAATGCAGAAACTATAGAGGTCAGAAGGACTCTTCCTACTTATTAAAAAAGAATTTTAAATCACTCTATAGATATATTAATTAAGAACCTGCGTGCTATGATCCATTGGGAAAAACCTGTGTGATATGACCCATAGGTATCGCTGTAACACGTTTTTATTTTTCCACAAAGACGAGTGTGCAAAACCATGGACTTGGAAGGAACTTTAGTAAATCCTCCAATCCATTATACTATAAATGTCTATTTACAAGGTCTTTGCCTAGACTTTTCCTGAAGACCACCAGTGGCGGACACTACCACCTCTCCAGAACAACTTGTCTGTAAAAAAAAATTTTTTTTTGTCATTGCTACAAGTAGTCTGGAGCTTGACTACTAAAAATAAAACCTTTATTTCATGTTCTAGCCACTAAAATACACACACGAATGCAAAGATTACATAGCATCTTTCTGTATGTGTAGAGAATCATCAGTGACATTAACAACAGTAACATTTGTCTTTACACACTAGTATTACATAATTGTTTAGTTAAAGCAGAACTGGGACAGTAAGCAGTAACTGTAGGATTTTGAAAAAAAAAAGTAATCAAAACCTCTCTTTACAGTTTTATGTTGACTCAGAATTTTGTCGAAAGAATTGCCTAAAGAGAAGTGGAGATTCAGATGAAATCTCAGTATCTACCATATATAAGATATGGGATAACTATAGTATGGTATTTTATTTCTTATGTGTCTTTCAAAGCAATCATTTCTATTGGCAGAAGAGAAAATCTGTCATGAGTGGCAGTATCTCTTTACTGGACTGACTGGTAACTGGAATGAGAAAAAAATCAGCCAAGCTTTTGGACATGCAAGCCTTTCTTAAGGTCTGCAGTAGAAGAAGTAAATTTAAAAGTGAAATACAGGGTGAGAACAGCAGCTCAGAGATTGTTTAGATATGCATCAAATTAGGCAACCTTTGAAAAAAAGAGATGAGAGTACAGGAGAGGAAAGCAAGGCAAGGAGAAAGAAAAATTAGAGAGAGAGTAATTATTTTCTTGGGCAGAGGAATGTTTTAAACCAAGGCAGTTTGAAACAAAGATCAATCAACGTGAGAGGAAAAGTTAATATATAATCAGCTGCAAAACAAATCTCTACTAGGTTCCCATATTTTATGCTCAAAAAATCTGAATCTCTGAGGGGAAGAGATTTTTTTCTTTTTTTTTTTCTTCTAAAAGAGAGATCAAAGGCAGCCTGACTACTTTTTTGATAAATATTTATGCCTTGACAGTGAAATAAGTCTTTAATAGCCATAAAAAGTGTCTCTTTGGTCAAAACCAGCTTCTGGGATGGTTTTGATAAAATCAAATAGGTCTATGACAGTCTCATGACTGGCTATTGTAGGCCTCTCAAAGGCCTATCTTGTCTGTGGAGCTTGAAAGTTGGTAATAGTTCCTTGTAGTGAGATCAGATTTTTCCTGAAACTGATGGGAAAGTGGTCTGGTGTTCTCTTTGAATTGAGACATGAAGACTTTATTTGCAGTCTGAGTTTTTCTTTACAGTGGATGTCATTAGAAAGTAAAAGCTAGAAGAAACTGCCAGCACTTTTAATCAATTTTTATAGAATCCAGGCTCAAACCCTGATTTTACTGACATAACTATCCGTCATAGCTGCTGAAAAATTTATGCTAAATAAATTTATAGAGAAATTACAGATAAGTTAATGGGGAAGGGGTTTGGGTGGTTAGAATGTCAAATGAGGCATTTTATGATTTTCTTCTGTTGCTTAATTTTACCTGGTCAGATTGCTAATTGAATATTAAAAAAGATCTGAAAACAGTGTTAATATGTTAGCATAGGGAATCAGTGTGTAAAATCCCATACTAAGGATTATAAACAAAGAAGCTCATGCTCAGATCTGGATTCACTGACGTGAACAAAGAAGGAACTTAAAAGGAAAGCGTTCTGCGACCCTGAGTGCCAAGGACACGCTGGTGATCTGATCTAGAGAGCTGCTAATCAATAGACTAATTATTTGAGTAATGATGATATTGGCTGCCCAGATCTCATATCTGTTTCAGTAAATAAACCTCTGTCTTATAAGACAAGCTGTAGTTTTGGTTTTTGGGAAACAGGCAGTTGTGGGGTTTTTGTTTGGTTGGGAGTTTTTGTGTTTTATATAGAAAGGTCATCTCAGAAGTCATAACTGGAGAAAACAAGGATAAAATTGTACTGGGGCATAGAAAATAAAAAATAAAAGAAATAATGACTTCTAGGTAAAGAAAAGCATTCTTCTTTGGGGATATTTTAGGGTTTCTTTGAGCTGATATTTTAATTAGTGAAAGATCAATTTAAGATTATGGCTAAGCGCAAAATATAAATTTAGTGTCCACTAGTCATATGCATATCAGTATAACTTCTATGAGGCATGCATGAGTACATTTCACCATTCATCTTACCAACTAAAGAAACTCAAAAGAGAGCACAATTTAACTTGTTTCATGTATAAAGCTAATAACATTAACAAGTGAGAAAAAACAATTCATCACGAAACTCTGTTTTTCGTATAATATTAAAACAATGAATTGGATTCTGTTCTTCATACCTTTAAGATAATTTAGGGAGTTTTCCACAATGTTTTTTATGTTATGTCTTGAGAAGTTTATAGTAATGATAACAAGATTTATCACAATGTAGATGCTTTTGCATTAAAGAGTATTATGGTCTAATTTTCAGCATGTACATGCAAATATATTTGTCAACATGAAACTGTAATTTATCATGGTGCATGTTATATGCATGTTGAAAATCTATATTCATAGTTAAATAGACCATTCAAAACATATCACAGGAAAATTGTTCACAAACATGTGGCTGAATGCTGTATATATAATATTGCTGTAATCTTTTATGTCCTCATATGTGTTTGAAGTGGATGCATAGTCTTTGTTTATGTTTCTTTACAAGATGCAGCATCTTGGGAAGAAAGGTTTTTCACTGCTTAGTCAAGTACCATTGTCAGCAAAGGGCTGAAAGCAAACAGTATAGTGATTTGTGGATTACTCAGGTTCTTTTTTAGTTGACAGTAACTGAACAGCTGCTTCCTATGCATATGAAAGTTCAGCCAAAAGCATTTGTCAAGCAAATCAGCTGAAAGAATATTTCAACAGCTGATTCTCAAAGCAAGAAAAACACAAGCGAATTGTTCTGGATGCTAAATGTTAAGGAAAACATTAGAATAATCTTATTATTATGCAAATTGGTGTGAAAAACCCTCATACAGTAATAGCCAAGTTTTGAACCACGGTAAAGTGTCTTCCGTCAAGCTTTTTCATCCTGGATTTTATGCTTTCAGGAAAAAGAATATGTATACTCTTAACGTACAGTAAAAAAACCTTTTAAGTTGTTGAAGAGCCAATACTACCAATTCTTGAAAATCTGTATTTACCTAGAAAAATATTATTGTATTCATAATTTTACGTGCAGCAAATAAGACCCACTTTTGCAACAGCAGAATCAATATTGGTCTTAGGAGCAATATATAAGCCTGAGTGACATCAGTACAAAACTGGAGTTATAATGCAGTAACTTTGTTTAAGTGACTATGACTATGCCAAAATATGAAAGATATATCGCAGTTAAGTATAATTATCAACAAAGCAAATGGAGCACAATCAATTACAAATATATTAGAAATTAAAGGTCAGATCCCAAACTACATACTAACATCAAAAATTATGGTGGACCAAGGATAGATGGAATTTAACAATGGTAAAGCCAGCAGAGTCAATAGTTCAATAAAATGGACATGAAACTGAAGGCACAGATTCATCTCAGTATTCTAAAATGTGTGATAACGCTGTGGGGTGGTAAAACCAAATAATTACTCCCCTGAGAATTTTATATGCTGTAGCCAAATGAAGAGGCTGTATTGGCTATGTAGCTGAAGAAATTAACTTCAATTGAAATGACTGTCAAGCTAAGCAGCAAAGGAAAAGAGAGATGGAGTTTTTTAAAGAAGGTGCTTTTAATTATTATTTATGTGACACCACAGAGATGCAATAGTCACAGCAGATGCCGTATTAAGTCCCCAGATTAAACACGGAGGCTAATTTGTAACCCAAGTGTTACTTCCAGTAATAACAGTTGCAGAAAAAAATCTTCTGTTTTACCAGAAGGTAAAGCGAGTAATAAACTGAGGTTGTTATATTGGCTATCGCTTGTTTTATTTTTCTTTTTCTGGCAGCATTCTGTCTTCTGATTTTGCTCTTTTTAAAGGGGGTTGTTTGGCTGTGTTTTTTTAACCTTTTATTCGTGTTTGCCAAGATACACAGCAATGGCATTCATTTGAAGGACATCATTATCACCCATGCCCTGGATTTTTCTTTTTACTCTGTTTTTTGGATGAAAGCTGCATCAACAATTTTTCAAAATTAAGGCACTCAATGAGTTAAAATGCAACTCCTGTGTAAAATATGCCTGAGAATAGATGATTATTTTCTTGTATGCATTAAATATTCAGAAATTTATCTCATTAAACATAGGTACTTTGTTATTTGGAACAAATAAATAAATACATAACTAAAAATATATAACCACGGATGAAGAAAACACATTTAAAAATTCAAGCAAGTCGTTGTTTTTCTTTGACCTAATTTGTGTTGCATTATTAAAAACACGTGTATGATAATAAAAATACTGTCTAGGCCAAAATAATATCTTTAATCAATTATATTCCACAAAAGGGTAATCCAAAAGAAGACATCTCTCAGCAAATATAGCCTTTTTCTCATCATCACGTTATTGTGCCTTTGGGAAATAGCAAAGGAAAATCTATAAGAACAGGATTATACTGTTCTAAATTCTAATAACATATAGATATGAGCATATGTATAAAAAAGTCAACGCATACAAATACTTTCACACTGTTCAAGAGACATTGGTTTAGGTAGAGTCTACTCTTTTTCTTTCAATCTTTTAATCTTTGTGGCTACCTCATAATCCAAATTAATAGTTTCAAACACAGTGGTTGGTCTATTAAATGCTAATATTCTCCAAAGCAATAAGCATATAAACTGTGTTTCTAAATCTTGAATTTCTGCTTCTTTAATCTGTGAGATTATATTGATGGAAATAGGTTTTGGATGGCTTTTCACCTTCTCTGTAGCAGATACAATGATATTTTAGCTCATATAAAGTACTTAAGGAATTCTTATGTTGAAATGTGTAACTAGATAAAGAAGAAATATATTTTAAATTATTGTTTTTAAAATCACAGTTGATCCTGATGCATATGAAAATATGATGAGGAAAATTTTATGAGAAAATTTACTTGATGATTAAACATAATGGAAGGTTATTAATGAAATAATGACAGAACCTAACTAATTATGGATCGATTCCTAATTGATTATGGATTTTCTACTCAGTCTGAGTGGTAGACCAAAACAGATGACAAGAAGCTGTAAAGATTCAAAGGGTCATGAAGTCATTCCATGTATGGCTATTGGAGCTTCTATTTGGAATGTCCTTACTGGATAGATAGATATCACTTTAGTCATTAAGGCCAGGCTCAGGTTTAAGGACTAGTACATAACTGTTTCTTTTATAATTTTAATTTTTGGCTCAAAATTAAAAGAGACTATGACTCTCCCAGATAATGTTTAAGACATTGGTTTTGGGACACTGCCTGCCAGGAATTGTTACCAATCAGCCTGTTTCCTGATTAAGCTGTTTTATTGAATGTAGTGGTGTAATTGTGGCATGTGTACACAAGTTATAGCATGCCACCTGGCCTTCAGACAGATAATGGTCTGTAGATTGCTTAGTTTGTTAATATAGATATTGGTTTAAATTCTAGAGGCCCCCAAAAAGGAATATTATAGCACATTACAAAGACTAAACAGGGAAATGACATAGCCAACTCTTGAACTAGGGTGAAATCTGTAATAGAGAAAGAATTGGCCTAGACAACACAAAATAAGTAGGTATTCATAAAACCTTCCCTGTCTTGCAGTCAGTACGCTCACAAGTTAAAGGCAAGTATGTTAATTTTGATAGTATGGAAAAGAAGCCAGAATGTGACATACCATTAGAGCAAATGACTCTCTTCCATTTACAAGAATGAAACAGGGTTTATGGGGTTTTGAGTTTTTTTCATGGGAAGGATTGTATATTTGCAAAGTACAATGGGATTGGGTGAAACGATTAATAAGAAAGTTTCTTTTTAATATCTTTGCCTGTTTTCATCTCAGGATTAGTCAAAATAAGAATTTAGTATCAATTTGACTAGGATGTTATTTTCCACCCCACAAGTATTAAAAAAAAAATTATGGTAAGTTTCTGAAATGTTAGCTAACAGTCTGAAATTGAAATCTGATAATACAATTTTCTAACTTGGTATGATGATGACTGTGTAACAGCTTTAACGTCACCTGTGCTGAAACAGTCCTTACTATACTTCTTTTAAGATACCCAAGTATAGACTGTAACTTGTACTAACTTAGAAACCTTAACTTACTTTTCCCATAACTCACTTTTTATGCTGTTTGTTATAAAACTAATAATTTTAAGTGACAATGGCTAGATAATACTAGAAAGATCTTGTAGTCCACAGGTAAACTCCTGAAATTGAAAAAATATGGAATTTCCAGAATTGTTTCATTAATCCACTTTTGCAGTGGCCTAGACAGACCAGCATTCCTGCAGAGAATAACTCAGTGTCTAGGAGAGAGTGCGCTAAAATATATGAGATTTATGCAGTGTGCCACCATCATAAAGGACTGTTTCCAAAAAGAAAACAGCTGAGACAAGCAAGCTGTTTTTATTTATAGGCTAAACCATAAGTTTTCATTATACAAGCAGCAGTTTTCAATTAATCAGAATATTTGTCTCACATTTATTATTTTAATAATTTCATATGTTTACCAGTATTTTTTACATACACAGGCCACATTTACCAGCAGTCCAAGGAGTTGTAAAATTGTTCTTTTGCTACTGTAAGCTCCTTAAAGAAAAAGAAAAGAATGAAAGAACAAAACCCACCCCATTTTCCTTTTTTCTCAGTAGCATTTGTTGCTTTCACTTTCAAATTCTTCGTCTACTAGCAAATGTGATTTCCTTATTCATACACTAATTATCACAAGAGTCCCAGCAGAGAGAAAAATAAAATATGATGGTAGCACTATTCATTATATTTGAATATATGGCGTGAAAAGATGGGTGATAATGAGGTAAGGGAAGCCTGTATGAGTTTTTTATAAGATCTGGGAAACTTAATATAAGAAATGCTTGAGGAATTATCCTCATGTAACAGCACATCTCAGTAAACATGACTGAGCAGCACAAGAATGCAGAAAAGTAGACTTATAGTCTCTGAAAATGTTTCACTTAAAAACTCATAGTAATTTTTTAAACAGAACTGCAGACTAAAAGGGAAAATTGTGCATCATATAAAAAGAAATAAGATGTGAAAATTGATGAAAATTTAGTTCAGTTTCAAGAGATCAGAAATCTTTCTGCACTAAAATCAAGTATGCCACATTGTTTGAACCAAATAAGAACTAACAGCACCTAGGGGGTTTTGAATTTATTTTTTTTTCTTCCAGTAGGGAGACAACAGGATAAATGCAATAGACTTCACAGGGGGGTTTACAGAAATGAAACAACTCATAACACCTATCGTTAATTCAGGCATAATTCTTACTCTTACCTACACTTGAATTACCTGCAGTGCTGAAATGCTGAAATTACCTATTCTGACTATATGCATGAAGGGCGGCTGAGAAGGATTTTGAAACACCAAATCTTGAAATGAACTCCAATATATAATGTGTGATTCAGATTTTTTGGAATTAGAGCTATAACATTACAGCTCAAATCTATATTGAAAATAATGTAAATTGATATCACTTAAGCAATATGATTTCTTGGAGAATTTCTGGTGTCCTTTCTCACATAGAACACAGAACATCCTATCTTACCTGTAATGAAGATTTTTTTTTTTTAAATGAAACTCCTTTTCAGTACAAATCTAAGAACCAGTTCAAAAGAATTTTTGAGGTGTTGCTTTTGTTTTTCTTAACTGATATGATGCAAAGTTATAAAACAACATGGAAACAGATATTTGTTATAACAAAGCAGACTTTTATAAATTGTATAATAATATGAAACTTAGGAAACTCTTTTGAAATATGGAACCACAAGAAGAAACAGTGTATAGGACAAGATAAACTTTAAGTTTTCCTATATTTCTTAGCTTATTTTTGTGGAGAAAAAATATCCAAGTTACTTACTAGAACACTATCAATAGGAAAGCAGTATTGTAAGCTAAAAATATTTCTTAAAAGTTCATAATTATAGAATTTAATACCCATTTTAGTATGCTTACTCCATTATTTCATAATGCTATCCTTGTTTTTCTTGCTTTTACAATGTTGCACTTCACTCATTTTACTTTCTCTTCTTTCAGAGGCCATCTCACCTCAAGGCACTGGCGTAGAGGTCTACACATTTCAGGTTATCTAATCAGCAGCTCTGGTAATGGTAGATCACAACGTTGCCAGCAAAGAAATGCCTAGAAGTAATACATAAAGAATTAAAACCCTCTTCTTTTATTGCTGTAGCCTGCAGTACATCTCCAGGCAATCCATTCATTTACCAACAAGAAAGCACATTTCAGTTCTCTCACATTAACCTGAAGAACAGAAAGCTCATCTGAGAAATTCTCAAGCTTCCTTCTAGATATTAAGTCAACGAATTCTCCATTCACCGTGAGTACTCAATTATGAATGTTTCCATGCATACAAGAAAAAACCTCAACTTTCTTTAAGTATTTGGGATAGCAGAAAAGATTGTAAAAAGAGTATAAAAAATAAAATAATTAAAATTCCCATGACATGACAGAAAAATTATGTATGTCTATGAAGCAGTCATTTAACAAAAATGCCCTACATCTTTTAAATAATCAACGGCAAATGCAATGTTTTTTTGTGATGAAATTGAGAAGAAGTCACAGCCCTTACCATGTTAAATATAATAAATCAGCATAGGCAACTTGAAACATAAGTTTTGATTATGTCTCAGTGTTACCAGGCAGTCCATAAAGGAGTAACACAGTAACTTTGACTTGTCAGGATCTTAAGTTTTCCTAGTTTTAAAGCTGTATTAATATATGTCATAGAATCATAGAATTATTGACATCAGCTTCTAATACCACTCAATGCTCCCTATGGTATCTTCATTAAATTTGAGTTTGATCAGAAACATGTTTTTTCAGTAAATTGCGTAATTTTTACCCTCTTTTGGTACTATGATTCTTTTACTAAAATAGTTTTGATATATGCAAACTAGATTCCTTTTGGAGGAAACTAAACTTCACATGCACTTAATATGGTTTTCCAAACTCCTAAAACAAGATCACATGATCAAAAGAGTATAGGGGACCCCTCTATACAATCAGGAAATTCTCATCCTTCTATGGCTAGCTGTTACACCTTGGAAACCATTTATTCTTTTAAAGAAAAAAGTAAGGTTCTTCACAATGCAAAAAAGACAACTAGCAGAGGTGTAAAAACATAAAAATTTTGCATTATGGTTCAAAACATAGTTTTAGTAGGCAGGAAGGTGTGGTTTTAACAAGTCCTGAGTTCACTCTGAATGGCTATAATAAATATCAGTTTACGCATTTCAAGAATAATATCCATAATATTCTAAATACTTTGTACATTGTTTTTTATTCTGTTGTGAAAATGGTAGGGGATGGTTGAGAATTTTTCCATGCACTGTGAGTGCCACATCCAAAAGAGGAAAAAGAGTATTATCTGAGCCATTATTTTTTAGTGTCTATTTTTGATGACTGTGTTAATCATGGAGGGAAAAAAAATCAAACAGAAAATTCACTAAAGAAAGGAGAATTCTATTTTAAGTTGGTGCAGAAGTTTTAGATGTATATTCACTTAACCAAAAATGTTACTGTAGAAGCTTACGCTGAGCTTATTACAGTAGCACAGCTGCCAGCAATAGAAAGACCTTTCGTCAGGAACACTAGTATGGATCACTTTGCTATGCCAGTCACCTTGGAGAAAATCCATTGTTTATTTTGTGCTAGTCTACTAATTCCCATTGATTTGTCACCACTCTTTCAACTGTAGTTGTAGGTGACTGGTTTTTAAAGTCTTCTCTTTATAATAAGGTGGTAACTTTACTGGAGGTGTAGAAATATTTTAAGCCATTTATTTAATTGAAAATTAGAGATTTAGCAATGTAAATAAGCTTTTTGCTCTTGCATTTTGATGAGTATATATGGATATCTCTAAGGCCCTTGTCAAAAAGTCTTTCAATGAATTTCAAGCCTCAGAAGAAGAACCTTTGAACAGATTCCTTTTGCCTTACCATAAACAAAGTAGCAGCCTTGTCAAACAAAGCTTCCAAATTTCTTGTCAATTGACTTGGAAGGCCAACTTCTGAGGTAAAATATTGTTTTGTCCTGTAACTTCTTTAGATTTTGAGCCTGCCACCCAAAGTACAAACAGGAACCACGTGCAGTTTTCAACTTCTTCAATGAATATTTCAGTTCTGAGAAATATTTTGCAAGTGTCAAATTCATTTCATGGAAGTTAATGAACAATTATCAGGAAAAAATTTTACTCACTACCAAGCTATACTAGGGTTAAAATTAAATATCTGTATAAAGTTAAAAGTTTTTAGCTATTTTCAAGAGACAGTGCGGAAGCAAACAAAGTTTCAAATGTATAAGGGATGAAAAAGAAGAAGAAATTTGGAACTCAGGAAAAGAAAATCATAGGTAGGAAATTATTTACTTTATCAGCTTCACAGAAAATACATTATCATTCAAATAAAAGGCACAGGAAATAACGATAGTTCTGTTCACAGAAAAATAAAACACAGTCTGGAAGACCTTAATTAGAAAGTACAAGAACTTTTTGCTGAGAAACTAAACTCTGAATGAGTATGGAACATGGGAAGCCTGAAGAGTATTTGATTATACCACAAAACCGTACAGGAAGAGAAGGAAACATAAGGTTCTCAGAAGTAGTGCCAGAAATGACCTTCATATTTCCAGATGTATTTTGTTCAATAAAGAAAAGCTTTATATTTAGTTGTTTACTCATTTTTAAGTTCATTCTGCTTTACGGATAATGTTTTTAAAATTTATGGATTGACTGAGCTGTTTGTCATATTCTAATGTTAATATCAACTTTGTTTCTGAAGTTTGATTTAAAAAAAGGATCATTTTTGAAACCATTATATACTCTTGTCAATTGTTCATGCTAGCAAAATAGTCTTTACTACATGAATGCCAGAGATGTATTCCCTATGTGGGATCTCTTTCAAGGTGCTATTCATTACCTCTAAACCCATTATACTGAAAATAAAATCTCTGAATAAAATCTTTTTAATGTTTGGTTTGGGTTTTTTTTTTTTCTTTTTCTGTACAGTTTTATTCCTAATAAAAAAACCTATCATATGTTATCATCTATTCATATATTCATCTATATCATCTATTTCATCATATATCATCTATTCATATATTATCATCTATTAATAATAATCTTTAAATGAATGTTTTTAAAATGGATAACAAGAACTTGGACATTCATAAAGGAATCAGAAGGAATTCTCTTGGTAGGCATTGGTAGGTTCTCTTGGTAGGTTCTCTTCAATCTTTCTCCTGAAATAAACTCAACTTATTGAACACTGTACAACAATTTATGAATTGGAATGGTCAAAATTGTGCCTGACCACTGGGGACTTGCAATGCAATATGAACTATGTCTCCTGACTGTCAAACTCCATTTAATTTCTCTCCTCTTCCCTAGGAATAAATGTTCCAATACTTCTAACTTGTGAATTTAGGGAGTGACTTACCTGAAAGTCGAAGTTAACAGAGGTAGCAATCTAAGAGAGATTAGTTACTGCAGCAGATTTATAGTCCAATGTGATGGGTGAAAAAATGGATTTGGATGTAATTAGGAAGATGAGATAGTGAAATCACTAGCAGAAAAAAGCCGAGAATCATGCGTAGAAAAAAAATAGATATAGCTATTTAAAACTTATTTGAAACCATATTCTATATTAGCTGTTCTTAGCTGAGGGCGCATTTCTCAATTTCCCCTGGAAAAATTGTTCTTTTCTGTATAAATAATAAATATTCATTGGAGCACCAACCTGAAACCATTTTATCAAACTCATGTTCAGCACTTCCTTCTTCAACTCACATTTAACTATCTCCTGGGTTTCTGTGTTATGTTGGACACGTGTAAAAGAATGGAAAACACAAAGTGTCTACACCTCTCACTTATTAAAGTGATTGGGAGCTATAGTAAACAAAATTATCTTGCCCTTGTATATAAACTCAAATGATTTTTATTTAATACTTAACACAAAACCCACCTCCAACAGCAACAAAAAACCAACAACAAAAAGATTTATTTTTCTTCTCTGCTGATGAAATACCTGTGAAAAAAACCTCAAGGATTAACCTATATTAAAAAATACTCAAATAGCAAGGACTATTCCTAAAACAATACTAGATCTGGTTATTTCATGAATTCCTTTTTTTTTTTTTTTTTTAATTCATTTTCAGTAGCTTCTTATTTCCTTTCTATCTTCAAATTTCAGTGGTAAATTTCCAGTGTTTCAGTCACTGTTGGTGAAGAATTCATATGCTACCAAAATAATTACAAATCTTAGGAGGGAAGAAAATTAAGTAATCCACCAATCATTAAGAAAAATTTCACAAGAAATGACAGATGATCTGAGGTGCCAAGTGCTATATTCTTGTTAGCAGATGATCACAGAAATCATTAAACTAGTTAGCATCCTTATAACATTAAGTTAATGCATTACTTGGAGAACAGAGGACACCTCTCTTGCTATGCACTTCTACGCATTTACTGTGGTTTCTGTACGCTGCCTTCACAACTCAAAGTATCATTTTTCTCCATTGTAAAAATGAAAGTCAAAACCTCACTTCTAGCAGGCTTTATTTTCCATAGTGTTAGTCACTTCAGGGTCTGATTTAGATGACATCAGCTGATGTATTTCAGATCTCTGTCCTGAGTGAAGAAGAATGTACACTACAAGTACTTAAATGACCACACCACAACTACAGCAGGGAGATCACACTCCTGTGTGCTTATCCCAAAAGGTGCTGGGGGAGGACACCCAGGTTTTCTCAGGTCCTTGTTGAGGACTGATCAAAATCAGAGCTTTCTGGGCTGCAAGCACACACTGCCAGCTTGTGTTGAGCTTCTCATCAACCAAACCCCTCTGGATGGCATCCATTCCCACCAGCATGTCAACTGCCCTGCACAGCTTGGTGTCATCAGCAAACTTGCTGAGGGTGCACTCACTCCCACTGCCCATGTCACCGGCAAAGACGTTAAACAGTGCCAGTCCCAATTGTGGCTCCTTAGGAGCCCCACTTGTCACTGGTCTCTGCTTGGACATTAACTCATTGACCACACCTCTTTGAGTGTGACCATGCAGCCAATTCCTTGTCCAGTCCATCCGTCGAATCAATGCCTCTCCAATTTAGAGAAAAGGATCTCGTGTGCGACAGTGTCAAATCCCTTGGGAAACTCACACTTGAAGTAGAGTGAAAAGGGCTCTGGAAGATCTTATGCCTCCTCATCAGCTGTAGAGGAAATTTGGAAGATCACTAAATTACATTTAGGTTCCCAATTTAAAGATCATCATGATATCCAAAGGTAAATGCAATGAATCCAAGCCTTTTATGAATACAGGCAAAAAATGTTGAGATTCTGGACCCTAGGCTCGGCTAAGAAAAGAAATGCACAAATGTGGTGTCAAGTCGCTCTACAGAGAATTTCAGACTCATGGTCTATCTGTGACATTTTTGTTTTTATAGTCAACTGATTTGGAACACCTTGTCTTTTTCGTCTGTATCCATATTACCCTGAGACAAGTTTAAGGTTCCTAGAGCATAATATATATATTCCAGCCATACCCCAGCTCTGTAACAGAACAAGACTCAGGAAACTAAGTCCCTTTTTTCTGCTTACTGATTTCTACTGAAGGTAAACCTGAACTTTCAGACTGAAAGAGCACCATGTTATGTTTTTCTTTTTTGAATATCAATACCTCTCTTTTTGTCACTTTTTTTTCTGTCTTTTATTTCAGAAAGATGCTAATAGAAGCTTTTTTTTTTTTTTTTAAAGGGGTAAATGTATTTTTCCTGTCTCTAAATACATAAGAATCTGGTTTAGAATGTTCTCATTATTTTCTTTCTGTGTTTTTATATTACTTCTGCAGTCCGGGAGAATAAAGACTTAATTTCACTCCTTTCTTTGTAGAACATAGTTACACTTAAATTTCATTGTGGACCCAGTCTGCAGATATTTAATACACCAATAGATAAACGAAATAATACCCAAAATAGACTATTTTGAATTTTAAATAATACTGGTACCCAACTATATGCTGTGAAGATATACCTGAAAATAAATCATATATAAGTTTTCCTGTGTTCATTGGTAAGATTCTGAGCAGAAATAACAGCAGATGTAGAAACATGAAAAAAAACCCAACCAAACAACAGTTTCCCATTTCTTCCCAGTTGGTGTTTCCCTTTAAAAACCAGATTTACTCTGCTACACAGAATATTTTTGTTTTTCACCTATGAAATGAGACAAATATTTATTAAAGCTTAAATACAAAATATTTCAAATTATTATACAGTATTAAAATATGCATAAATTCGTTAAAATTAGGTCTGAGGTAAAAAATAGGCTATATCTTGTCTTCCTCAATTTTTTTTATAATCTCAGGTACAATACTCTCTTGCTAGTTGGTATTTGTAAATCATTATGTTGTTGCCAAGAAATTGAAAAGCAGGCAAACAATAGCCATAATTTATGTATGGATCTATTGCAATTGTGCCCAGTTGCTGTAGAGCTGAATAATTTGTGTTCTCTATGCTGGCAAGATTTTCTAAAAAAGAACTCGTTTTGGAGTTGTGTTGATGGCACAAAATTGCATCCTTGATGAGACTGGCATAGAATAAGGGAAAACTGTGTTGGCTTGTGCCCTAAAGAGAGAAAAGAATTAAAAAATAAAAAGAAGGGAAAACCAAAAATCGATGTGACTCAAGAGGAAAGAACAAGATGCCCTTTGAATGAGAAGCCAGTTTCCAGCTTCCAAGATGTTATTGTAAAAAAGGAACAGAAGAATATGAACATTTTGGGGGAAAACCAAAACAAAACAAAACAAAAAACAAAACAAAACTAAACCCAAAACACACACAAAATACAACAGCAAAAATCCTCACCCCTCCAAACCAAAATCAAACAAACCCCCAAAGAAACAAAACAACAAAACCCCAAACAGTTAAACAGCAAATTCCTATTTCTTCCATGGAGAACCAAGAACCATTTCACTTTTTTTTCAACAGCTTTTAATTTCTCCTTCATTCCTTTCCCCCTATGTTTCTTATTCCTGTCTGCAATATTAGAGCTATAACTCTGCACTGAGACTTATTTAAAAACCTCACATCCTAACTCTTTATATCTCCCTTGAACCTTACCTGCTTTACTTCCATTACTTTTAGCTCCCCTTCTTCATCCCATGTCATCTTTCTGTTATTAATAATACCTTTTTTTTTTTCCCCTTGAACACTATTTTCACATGTGCTTTGGCTTCCCCAAACTGAAATAATAATCTTTATCACTTAACCTCACCAACACTTAATTTCTCCTTGGTACCATGATTTTCTCTGCTTTAATATTGCTCTAATTGACTTTAGCACAGATAACTCCTTTGGGTAAATTTAATTGTAAATTTTTAGCTTTCATTCTTTTTGACCTATCTTTTCTCTTTAAGATTGTTGACTCACTCTCCTGTTCAGGAATGTACTAAAGTTTCTTAGTTCTCCTTTTATCTGTTCAGTTATGTTAAAAACTCCTTTCTAAAAAAGTATTTTCACAGCCCTCCAAAAATCTTCTAGAAAGAGAAACTGCTTCGAAGTATCACATGGTATACTGGATTTTTCTTTTTTTTTCCTGTGGCTTTATACACTAGAGTGTAAATGATTGCATTTTTTTCCCTTACCAGTTAATTGTGGTCACCTATAAAACCCCATGTAAGTATTAAAAGCCGTGTAAGTATTAAAAATTAAATTATATCGAGCTTTGGTAAAAGTTTGGTAAAAACCTGAAAAAAGGTTTTATTCTTTTTGTGAAAGACATTCCCAATGGCAGAGAGTGATCTACCTCAGGAAAAGTCTCTAAGCTGTTATTACCAGAGGCAATTGTTTATCCATTTGACAGTCAGTTATGGAAGCATATATGTATTCCTTGTTTTTTATTATTTCTGGCACAGATCTGGATACTTTAGATGGGCTCAGCAGATGTTTCTCTTGCAAATATCAGAACCACTGTCTAAATAATTTGGTTAATCTTTGCCTAAATAAGAAGTGAGAGGTTCAACCTAAAGCAAGTAGATAACACAGAAAAGAGGTCATATTATCAATGATAAAATTGTCTTCAGCTGAGGCATGTATATAGATGTCTATAGACATATGTATATACCCATATCCTCTAAGTTCCTCTAATTTCCTAAGCTTATATGAGGTCTTAATGCTTAAAGAAATCTAATTGCACTTGAGAATATCCCAGGCCCAAACCGTAATGGATAGTAAAAACAAATTGGAAAAAAAAAATTAAATACACAAAGAAAGAGAAAGCAAAATATTTCATGCAGCATTTTCTGAAATAAAACTCACTACTTTCTTTGCATTTTATGTATGTTAACAACAGGTAAAGAGTTGAGGGATATAACCAGAAAATAAGATCCTTGTCTCTAAACTGGAGAGTCATGGATTTGATGGATGGATCACTCAGTGGATAAGGAATTGGCTGGATGGTCCAATAGAAGGATAGTGCATATATACAGTGCTGGAACTACAGTGGTTCAAAGCAGATTGAATCCTAGCCCTTTCCCTTTTGCCATACCAGTTTTTGGACATGCCAACCACATTTTCAGGCTTAATGTTTTTTGAGCAATGGGGTATTTTACTCCTGAGCAACTGCTGTTAAAATTACACATCTAGAATCTGTGATACTATCCATAATACATTATAGTTCACCTTAACACGATATGTGATTTGATAGGCATTCTCTAAGTGTATGTGGTGGATTTAGGTTTGCAAAAGAAGACCACAAAACAATTACTCTAGCTGCTTGTGTCCGAAAGTAAAGCATTTATAAACAGACCAGAATTTATCTCCAGAGATCAAAATTGAAGGCCCTCATCAGTTTTAAAGAAAATTTGCTTTCTATACAATTGTCCCAAATATCATACTGGGGTTTTTTTTACCCTGGTTCTCTCCTTTTTTTTTTTTTTTCCCTCTCTTTTTCCCCCTCCATCTGTTTTATTTTCATGGACTATTTTAACAACTATTTTACAAAACAAGAATGTGCATCAGTGAAGCATGCATTCATAATAGGGAGAACAAATCATTTACCACAGGTAATACTTCAAAAGCATAATCAAACTCTAGATATCAAACGAAAAACCTTTAGAAAAGTTTCTTCCCTTCTGCTACTGGATTTTGGGGCTTGTTTGGTTTTTTTCAATGCTGTTAATATGGCTTGCTCTTGAGTGTACATTTTTTGATGTAACATTTAGTAGTATTACGGCCAGTGGCTGCGAGTCATTAAAGATCTGGGGGTTTCGATATGATGGAAAAGGGATTGGAAAAAAAATAGTATTGCAGAAAAGGAATTAGAAAAAACCCAACATGTTATCTTGAAAATTATATTAATCAACAGAACAACACAGTAAGAACCCCACACTTCTTATCCTAAGTGCATTTACATCTGCACTCAAATGTATTTGATGAACAGAAAAATGTTAACAAATACTCATAACACCATCGCTAAATCATAAATATTGTTATCCTTTTGCCCTCATGCTTCCCAAAAGAAGGAGAAACCACTCTCCATTCTCTCCTGACAGTCAAACTGGTGACCATGAATAAAGTTAAGGGATGTCCTTTTACTCTCCAAGTGTGGTGAGGGTTCTTAAGGTTATTCATCTTTTCATTTCTGTGTGTCTTTTTATTATGGTTTTTTTCCCTCTTTTCAGAAAAGGGCAAAAAGGTATTCCATTAGTCTGTGGTTTATTCATTCCAGAAGGAAATATATCTTTATAAAAGCTACACTTGTAATGCGTATCTGCACCAAAAAAAAACCAAACCAAAAGTCTCATGATGACTATCATGCCGCAATTAAATTGATAATATGCTGGAAAGGAAAAGGTCTTAAATTTAAAAATACAATAATAAATTTGGGAAAAATAACACTAGCAACATCACTACTGATAATATCATTTAAACATAAAAATTTCAACACCTCTCAATTTCCTTCCTGTATTCTTCAGCTTGGATTTTTTTCACACATGGATGTTCTTGCTTTTTGCTAATATAAATTTGATCTTAAATGCACTTAGATTTGAACATGTTGAAGGAATTTCTGTCATTCCTGGTTATTTGTGATTAATAATTGCAGAGTGTGGGCATAAATTTGTATTATTTTCATTTTAGTTGTCATCATCATCAGAGCTAGTTATTCTAGAATCTTTTCATATCTCTCAGGAATATTTTGATTACATTAATAAAAGAGAAGCTCATGACCTGGCTCTTTTTGATAAAGGAATATGATACTATGGCTGGAGAATTCTGCTGTTTTGGCTGAGTACATACAAGCACTCTAATGACTGAAAAGTTGTATCTTAACCTTCCGTAATTTTGGAAGTGTGGCTATTTGGAAAATTTGTGGGCACTGGAACACAGTTATTTTATGAATTATCCAGGCAATAGACCAGTAGAGTTGGGAGAAAGAGCAATGGATATTGATAGTAGCTTATTTTCCAGTAAAAGCAAAGTGGCATACGGCAAAGACTTTATTCCAGTGGTGAGCAGCAGTGACGAGCTTATAAAAAATATTCTTAGAACCCAGTCTATGAATATTGCCTTCTGATCACATACCCTTAATGGATGCTTGACACCCAGTACGGATTTCTGGCTTTGCTACTTAGTTTCCCATGCAACAGACTGATTACAGAGTCATAATAGATGTAGTTCTCAGGTTACTTTTCTAGTAGATTTCATTTTATTGTCTTTCTGTAACATGACAGGAAACTGAAAAGAAAGATATCTTAAGTTTGTTCTTCATTTAGATGCAAGAAATCAGAGGACAGAAACTGAACTACTTCTAATGCAGTGTTTTGCAGTTCAAATTGTCCTAATCCAAAAACTGCTTATTAAAATAATCAATTTGGTGCAGGAAAAAGTAATCTCAACTTACACAACATCATACTTTTCCGGCTTCACAGACAGAAAGATAGGAGATCCCCACAGCCTCTTTTTTTCATAGTTGTGCATTACATTTGAAATTGGTTTCATGAAATAGTCAGAAGGTACTTAGTCTGTCTATATATGTCCCCTTGAAAATGTGCTATGTATGGAGTATGTTGATACAGTATGTGGTAGATGATTTCTTAAATTGTTGCTTCTTCAGTTTCAGTATCACAACTGCATAAAATTTCTTCCCTACAGTGTAATTACTTTTAAAAAATATTTACAAACTTTTTCGTATTTAAAGAATCTATAACATGTCTAGAATGTCTAACAGTTATGGAAGTCTTGACAATTAACACTCCTCACAATGTACAGGTAAAACTCATTTAGAACAGAATGCAAGTGCCAGAATGAGGTGCTGTAATACATAAAAGTGATAAATAACAGAATAGCTTATCTTATATGCAGAGAACAGTCTGGTTCAGTGTTCCAGGCCATTTCATCACACTGTAAGAGCCATAGTTGGTATAAATTCACTCCAAAGAAACACAGATGGAAATTAGACCACATACTGAAATATATGTGAGAGAGAATTCAAAGATGTGTAGTAAGGACAAAAAAAAAACCCAACAAATAAACCCACCAAATTTTTACAATAGATCTTGATATATTTATGATGTTACCTTGAACTACAATGGAGTATGCAATTACCACGAAGATCCCTTCTGCTCATACAGTTCCATTATCCTTTGTAGGGTATAGGAAACTTTAAAAACCTCCCCTATGGGCCAGAAGATCATTTACATTGTTTTATAATTTAGAACATTATTTTATGTATATAGAGGAATGTTTTGCTTGCATATGTGCCTGTCATATAGAGCCATCTGCTTCTCTGTAATTGTAATCTTAAATGTTAAAGCATTCATATTAATATATTGGGCTATAGATTCTAAGTACCCCTACTTTCTATTTATTTATACTGAAATAGACTATGTCATTCTCATATACAGTGTACCCTGATTAAAAAAGTTACTATAGATGCTGCTAAGGGAGATTTTTAAAAAACCTGCTGAAAGCCATAGTGAAGCTAGTCAAAGAAAACAAACTGCGTGAAGTTACAGCTACTGTTTGGAGAGTTTTTTTCTTCTCTTTAAAAAAAAAAAAAAAACAGACAACTTTTTTTTTTACATTATTTGAATTTGTAAATGTACATACAGATGAGAGAAAAATTGATTTTAGTCCAAAGCCCCAGAATAGTGCAAAAGAGATTTCAGCTCCACAGCAACAAAATCCTGTCTTTCCAAGAGATAAGAAATCCAGACATCGTGAAAAATGTTCTCTGGAACTGGATGTCATCCAATTGAGCAGAAAAATGTAGAATTAAAATTCAGCTGTTATGAGCTACAATAACAGAATTTCTAACTGGAAATTTACACATTTTTTGTTACCTCTTCCTATTTAAAAATCAATTTCCATTTTACTAGAAATCTCTTTACTATAAATCTCTCTATCATGAAGATAGATCTTCATGTGAAATAACCACAAACAGGTTTATCTTTTTCCACTTTCCCAGATTTGGTGTTCTAAGGCTTAAAAAGGAAAGGAAAAGTCAATTTTTAAAAATTATTACACACACACCCCCCAACTTATTTGTATAGGATCTTTTTACAAACAGATACTGACACATTTCTATATAAATGCTACTGGAAAGTGTTATCTTCCAAAGTTTTTTTCCCCTCTCAAGTACAATTTCATTATGTTGATAAAAGTATGTGAACATTCCAATTTTATATATATATATGCCTTTTTTATGCTCTCAGATACAGCATTTAAATGAGTAACACACTTGTATGTGTGTTTCATTTATGAAATTAAAGTGATCTTGTATAATTACAGTGCATTTACTTAGTTGTTAAAATTAACATTTTATGATTAAATGATTTAGTACCCATTACTAAACTGTGTAATTTAAACATTTGCTAAGAAATTAGCAGACAATTATGTTGTATAAAATGATATGTGACTAAGAAGACATTATACTGAAACATCATTAAAGCCCAAACCTAATCATAAAACAAGAAAGGAAAGATTGGGATGAATATCATAAAATGATTTAATTTTATATATTTGTCTTAATGATTTTATACTGCTGTTCCCCATCATGATATCCAGGCCATTCACTATCAACTCAAAATTCATAAGAGAACACTGTAACCAAGGAAACCACAAAATTGACCGTACTTGTATTTGGAGCTGAAAATCAGAATTGTATTTTGCAAAATTCTGATCTTTAAAAATCTTCTTCAGTCCAGAATGAAATTTAAAACTTTTTTTAATGAATAATGACAAACACATTATAAAATTAGTTTTTAAAACATTTACTTTAATTTATAAAGTTTGATATGACAACAAAAAAATGGTTTATACAACTAATCTAAAATACAAGTTGTGACTTTAAGTCACAATCTTATATAAACATGTCCATCAGGTCAGTAGAAAGGCATCTTTGTCCTTAAGGGAGGCAATCCTTAAAGAAGCCTATATCCTTACAGTTTACTCTGTCATTCAGTGTTCTGAATTCATGACTCATCAGATTACTGAAAAAGGTTTTGTGGAAACAGCTTCTACCACGTGCACATCTGTCGTGATTTAGACTGGCATTTTAATAGACAAGAGAGTCTGTCTACAGTCTTCAAATGATTACATACCCTAGAGGTTTTTGGGTTCTTTTAAGGGGTTTTTTTTAAGGATTTGGGTGTTCTTTTAGAAGAAATATTTCCCTCCTCTTCTGTATGTAATCTTTTTTGCCCTGGACTGAAAATTATCTATATCCTATTTTCAGACACTATTTACATGTGTATCATCTCACCAATCCCCAGCAAGTGCTTACGTGGAGCTACTTGGTATGCTCAGCAAATTGCAAGTTGCCTCATAAATGACTAGCAGTAGCTTAAATCTGTGCTCTGTAGAATCAGGAGAGACTATTCAGAGGATATTACAGATTCTTCTCGGTTCCTGAAGTAAGTCAAAGACCAAATAACACATTCTAAGTTTAGAAAACTCCTCTCCAGTATGTAAGTATAAAGCAGGGCTAAAAGAGAACTCAGCAAAAATCTTCTTGAGTTCACACTGAATTATGTCTTAGAAAACAGTGAGATTTTCTTTCATCAGGCACAATCCAAGGTATTTGTTCTAGCAGCTTTTAAGCGTCTTCTCAATACCTCCAGAAGCAGAAACACCATCTACTTACTGCAGCAAGTAGATTTAACAGAACTGCTTCTTGCATTGCCTATTGGAGAACTACTGAAGATAGTTCTGGACCTGAAAATGTGGAGAAATAAGAATATTTGTTACCTTTTTTTTGTTTTTCCCCACAATGCTTGCCTCTACTGTTATACCCTGGGTTTCCACAGGATCCAGGGGTCAAAAGTTTCCATAGGAATAAGTAGATCAGTCCAGAGACATCTTTTCAGAAAAGCTTGCAGCCTTGTGAAGTGATAACAGGGAATGTGCAGCTACCTATTTTTTCATCACCAGCAGCTGAAGTCTTTTAAACATGTCCAGTTTAATTTGGCACTTCAGCATAATGGTGGTAGACACAAAGCATAAAAAATTTTACCACACTGAAAAACTTTCATATCTGAAGCTCTACTTGCAAATATGGTCTTCTGAAAAAAACCCAAATAAACAACCACACCATTACCACCCCCAGATAAAACCCCAACAAACCAACCAACCAACAACAAATAACAAACAAAATCCTGCTAGCTTGTATTTTGCTCTTCAAGCTGTCATCTCCGGATTAACAGTTATCTCCTGCAGTCTCTTTTCATTTCTGACTTCATCACTTACTGACCTTTGTAATCAGTAACTTACTTTGCCAAACCAACTTAGCAACTGATCAAAAACCCAAGAAGTAATCATACGCCATAAGAGCTGATTGTCCTTGGTCTTTTATCTCACAGTTTCCCTGAATATCGGGGAGACGTTCTGTGGTGATCAGTTGGAATGGGGTAGTGAGGACAGAGCTGGACAGTTCCTCTAGAAGTAAAAATAACCCACATGGCTTCAGGTAAGTGGGATAAATGAGAAGGATGATAAAACATTTAGAATTTCTTTTGTACCCTTCACTACATGAGAAAGAATCTTTCTAAAAATTGGCACTCGGGAGTCTTCTGTCAGACAAAGGACTGATAAGAGCAGTGAGTTCGCTAAATCAGGTAAATTGCAAAAATGAATAACAGATTGTTATTTTGCATTCGACAACATTCAGCATTATTCCCATCTTCTTTACTGAAGGCCTGACTACCAGCTTAGACAAATACAAATAATGTGAGACTCATGTCCTGCTGGAATTAGGCATGCATATCTGAGCATGTCTAGTTATCTGAGCTTACCATTGTCATTAACAGAAACAGTCACTTCTAGAACATGTTATCTACCAAATGAAAGCATATATTTTTGTCTTGAAATTAATTGTCGTGTAGAAGTATTTTCTCTTATTAAACATAAATGCAAATTTGGCTCCCTAATTAAATGTAGCTGTAGTATACTAAAACTGCAATGCCTGTAAAGCTGGGTGATGTAAACCTTACCGAACTATATTCTTATTTTGTGTGTTCAAAAGATAAAACATGTAAACATGTATTGTAAGCTAGATGTAAAGTACATGGTTGGGTAACATTGATGCCATATTTTTTCCTTTATTTTGCAGCTTTGTTTTTATTAGTGAGAGGTGGTATGCAATTATCTATTAACATCTGAAAGACTATTCCAGAATATCCTCTTCATTATGTCAGTTACCCGAAATAAGAACACACCTGGTACCAATCCCAAAGGATATTCAGTTGCTTAATGGAATAGCATGACCAAGAGACAAAACACTCCTGAATATTTGTTAATCCATAATCAAGCTATCCATTTATGAGGTAGAAAACCTATTTTTAAGCCCATACTGCAAATCAAGTAAGAATAGGAATGAAAATCAGATCTCTTGCAGCTTTCATGAATACCCCTCTAATCTCTGATCTTCACAGGGTCTTTGCTGATTTTTTGAGTACCTAATCCTTTGCTTTGGGAAACTAGATTTTCTTTTCCAAGCTCCTTTCCTAAAAAGCAGTTGAAATAATCCAGATGAAAAGAAAGCATTTTGGTTTTGTTTAAGAGTGGTTTCCTTTATGCCTGAAAGAATTTCCCAGATATCCAAGATACTTGTTTTAATTAGTTTAGTTTTGTTCACATAGTCGTTGGTATTTAACAATGAATATTTTACGAACTAGTTATTTCACATGTGTATTTATGTGGTTTGAAAATTCTCAGAACACAAACCATTCATTAACTTGTATTAGCAACAGCAATTAAAACCCTGTGTCAGCAGATATGAATTAAATCTGTTATGAGAAAAAGTCAACATTTAATTTTTCTTTTTTAGATCACTTCTTTCTTTTTGGACAAGTTTCATTTGCATTGGGAACAAAACTATCCAAGGAGGATTTCTGCTTATACACCTTCCTTTGAAATTTTTAGGTGCCACTCAGAAACGCTCAAGAGTTCAAGACTTAATGTTCTAATAAAAGTATACAAGCTAAAGTGAGACATCTGCAATGATACTGCATCATCAGTAAAGTGAATCCACCACATATCCTATACATTACAGTGAACAATTACAAATCTCATCTCCCTACAGCACTCAAAGTGAAATAAAGCTGAATAGAACAAATCCCAATTTTTCACATTTACTGTTATTAAAGAATGGAACAAAATAGTGCCAAGGGGAATAAGAGAATAAAGCTATGGCTATTCAGTTGTGAAGAAAGTAAATTAATAAAACTAACCTCATTTCTTTTGTATGTGCTTTCAGTTAATGCCCTGGAGAGCAATTCCCTTTATAGTAAAGAAGGGTGGGGAACGGATAATATAGCCTATTGCTATATCTTGCCTCAGTACTATTGACAAACTGTGTATCATCATCAGCTAATAGGTTGCCATATTTTTTGTCTGAGATATACTTTTATATATCTTGAACTAAGCCTCCCGGACATGTATTTTCACCATAGCTTTTCCGCAATGGTTGATGAAAACTTTTGCAATCCCATTGTATTGTAAAGCAAGATTTAAATCCTGGAAGACCAACAACGTTCATGATGTCACAGGGACCATGTACGACAGACCATTTTGTTAAATTAATCTTTATAACTGTATGTTTCAGATTCATTTGAAATATTAGTTCTATCTTAAGCTTTTATGAACATGTGCTAACACAACTGCGTTTCAAGAAAAGTTGTTGTGTATTTTGACAAACTGAATCATCTCAGGATGCTCTTCTGCCATGAATCTGATTCTTCATTTCAGTAATCATCTGAGTTATGCCCAGGCAAATATTATGGGTTTATCCCAGTTGGTGTCTTTAGACAGAATTGATCTGCTTTAAGGGACATGATTAAATGGTAAAGAAGAGGAACAGGTACTTACTAGATGTTTGGAACTTGATACAGACATCTGCAGAATTGATCCAGATCTGAGTTAAACCCTGTGAGAGACTGATCTGAAATCAGACTCCACTGTCCATTGTCTCAAAGATTGGTTGAGAAGCTGAGGTGGAATTCCACCTATCTTTTGTCTCAGAGGTGGGTGGGAGGAGTTGAGATAAGACTCCAATATCCACTGCCTGGGATGAAGGGTGTGAGGAGCTGAGCTGAGACTCCACCATCCATTGCCTGAAAGATGAGCAGGAAAGAGCTGAGATAAGGCTCTTCCATCCATTGCCTCAAGGATTGGTGTGAGGAATTGCTACCCATTATCACAAGAATTGCTGCAGACACGTGCGTGCGTGTGTGTGTGTGTGTGTGTGTGTGTGTGTGTGTGTGTGCAGGCAGACACTTGCAGTTGAAGAGCTGGCTGCAAGACCAGGGAAACTGGTCCACCAGGAATGTGTAGTACGTGACATGATGAACAGAGGTACTCCCCCCAACTCATTATAAAAGGCGGAAAAGGTAATCATGAAGGGGAGCCACTGCCATGAGGATGACTCCAGGAGGACACCTCCTTGAGGACACTCTCTACCAATGACTACTATGGACCCTGAGGGACACCCTCCATGAGGCATCGCCATGAAGGCAACTCCATCAGGACACCTTCACGGGGTACCTTCAAGGGGATGACTCCAGAAGGACACCTCCACGAGGACACCCACCTCTGATGACTACGGACTCTTGGGGGACACTCTGTTCTGATACTGACTATAAACCCTGAAGAACTCCCACCACCGACGACGATGACAACAGCTCCCTGGGACACCGCTGGATCCACGATGGTGACACTCTCTCTCTCTCTCTCTGCACCCTGAATCCTTGCTTCATTTTCTACCTTTTTTCCAATCTGTCCTATTGCTATGCCCTTTATTACAATAATTTCCCTTTTTTATAATAACTGTCTTTTTGTAATAAACTTACTACTCAATTACGGTACTTGACCTCGTTTGCGTCTTAATTTCACTCTTGTGATCACGAACTGAAACAGGGTCCAGTACTGGGTTTTTCACCAATCGGACACTGACACACCCGTAGCCCTCTAGTGAAAAAAAAGTATCTTCAGACTTGCAGACATGCAGGAAAATGAAGGATTTTCCCATCTAGTGGATGCAACCCATCTTCCCCAAAATGCCTAGCTGGCCAGCTTTATCTTTTCTCCTCTTACAGCGAAAGAAGAGGCCAATAATTTCCATTTTCTATCACAATCTTTTTCAGAGAGAAAATCAGTGCTCCATATCTGATAAGAAAGCATTAGAGAAAAATGAAATGTCTCAATGTTAACTCTGTCACTCAACATTTGAGCTAGGTAGGAAGTAGTTTGCAATTTCAGTAACTTACTCTTCAGTGAAGAACAAAAATTCTGACATAATTTTCTTCCAATGTAGTGTATGGTCAAAAAAAAAAAAAAAAAGAATTTCTCAACAACCAGATCAAATTCCTATCCTGTTTTAGGGTGTCTTTATACACTAGAACTAGTTTGTAAGCAGGTTTGTGTTTTAATTTAGCTTGAAAGACTCCCAAATGAGAAGAACTGATAAAACTGAAACAGTCCTGAAGGCATGACTGTCTATTTCAGTAACTTTTCCTAAAAGAAAAAAAATTCTATTACTTCTTTAGAAGAGGTATGAAGTTGCCTGGGTTCACTTACTGTTAGGATTAACCATTCTAAAAGGCATTTGAAAATATAGTCATTTTTGACCTCTGAAGAAGAAATGATATTTCTATCTCCTCAGAAGAGATTAAAAAAGGGAACTGCATACAGCTTCATGCAACACTTACTTACACATTTCTTGAACTGTCTATTCACCTTCCTGACAAAGTGATTCCAATTTAATTGATTAATTAAGCAATGAATCAAATATCATATATGAGATATTTTTATATATGCAAATACGTACATATATATGCATGTGCATGTGTATATGCCGATATGTATGCACGTACATGTACTTTATAAGGTGTGTGTAGTATTTTAAACCTAGACTTTCAGAACATTCTATGTGCTACATTAAAAATAGTTTGGGTTGGTTTTTTTTTTTTATTTCTGTATTATATATTGATTTAAACCAACACAGCAAACATACCTCCATGAGCAGTCATTGCTTATGTTTAAATGATTCTTAGATTTTCACAAATACAGGCTTTGTAGTTAAAAAAAAAAGAAGTAACTTAGAGTATCTATCACGTAGAATGTCTTGATCTCAGCACAACAATGTTCAAATCTACTTGCCCACAGGGAAAAAAGAAAAAAGTTCTAAACTATCTTAATAAGAAAGGCAGTAACAGCATAGGTATCTGAGGTCCGAATGATAAAAGTAATTTACTCTGAAGATCAAATGTAAGCTAATGATCTATATTCAAAGGACAGGAACATACATAAAGAACTGCTATGATATGTTTCCAAGAATGAGTTATGCTAACAACATGCTTTAGTCAGGATACATGAATACATTCTGCATGAAGCTGGATTCTAAATTTACATGATGTTCAGGAAGAATAAATGTCAGCAATCTATTGAGTAACAACAGTGGAAAGGATATGAAAATAGTGAGATGTATGGTTGTTGAGGGAAGATCAACCACCTTAAAGAGAGAAAAATTAAGCAAATCTATATGTATATGTATATGTATATGTATATGTATATGTATATGTAAAAGATGGTTCAGTCTAATTTTCTCTACACATAGGCACAGATTGCAAACCGAAAAAAAGGAAAACAAATAACCCCATCCTGACCATTGGCAAAGGTAGCTGGCCAGCAACTGAGTTACTGAGAATCCATCTTGATATACAGTGAAAGTATGAACAAAAAGTACACCATTTGAGAGAATTATATTAATTCCACAATATCTAGCTTGGCTTTCAGCCAAGGCCTAAAGCTTGAATCACATCCAGACAGACACACTGGGAAAAGAAAGATGCTTTATCTTTTTACACTGATAAAGAAGTATAATAATCAAAGACTATTAGTACTCTGAATAAAAATACATTCTTTACAAATAAGCTGATTTTTTTTCCTGTAGAGATATGCTAAATATATCTGTAATATAACAGAAAGCCTCTATCTATGTGCTGTGGACAATATTATGAGTACATGGTATTGGTCTTCATGTCCAAAAGGTCTAAAAATACTTTTGAATATATATACCTCTTTTTACTCTGTTCAAAATGTTTTCTTCTTTTTATTCTAAAAAAATACTATAAATAACATGATGCAGTTTGGCATTATTGCACAGTTCCTTTTTTCCTTTATTAATTTGGAATTTCACTTTTGTTGTTTGTGATTCCGAGTTGAACAAAAAATCTTCCTTGTAAAACATGAACAACAGAGTGATCCAGAGAGAAAGCAAACCAGTTTGAGACATTTCTCATTTATCTATGGAACCTGTCACTATAGCCTTAATTTTAAATAAGCATCTTTTATTTACTAAAAACTCATTATAATACACAATTTTTTTCTCCCACATTTTGATCTTAACCCCACTTCTGCCTTACATTAGTTGTCTCTCATCAGCTAAGGGGATATGCTTCGCAAATTAGCTTTTGGGAAAAAAAAAAAAAAGAGATAAGATAAGGGGAAAGGCTTGAATTGAATGGATAACTTTACATACGTTTCTATGTATTAAGAAGGAAACTAATTGGGAAGTTATTGGGAGATATTTAAAACAAATAGAAAATGTGCTGCAACAGTAATTCATATTACTAATTGAAGTGGCATAAAAAATATTTCAACTGAGTGACTTAAATAAAAGGGTAAAAGCTTCAGCTTTGCAGCGCACTGGATTAAAATACAACATCCTTATGAAATTACCATGAAATTGTGTTGAAACACATGCAGAACTAAACAGATTGTTTGGAAAGCATTCAGCTACAAATCTGTTCATTTTTTTTCAGGCCTCCAGAAATCTCAGCTGATTTCAAGGAAACTAGTTTCAACTATTTGCTCTGCTGTTTAAGCAAACCATATCAAAGGTTACAGTGGTGTGTATTTACAAAAATTACTGTTGACTGGTGAAATACACGATATCAACATCTCTCAGGGGAAAAAAGGGAAGAAGGAAAGAAGGAGAATCAGGATCATCTGAAGGACAAGTCTTAACAGAGGAAAGTAAACTTAGAAAAGATTCACTGACAGTGTAGAAGTAGTATAGTGAAACAAATGTAGCCCTCATAAAGTAATATCATAAAAATTTTATTAACGTACTCTAAGTCATTCCTTTTTAAGATAGGTTACAGGAAGTCTATTTTTTCTTTTATCTCTACCTAAAATAAAACCATAACAGAAGGATTGCAACCAACAGAAAAGCTAGTCCACACATCTTCTTCTGAGCCATAAGCATATATGTAAATCAGGGTTAATCCTACAAAATTTATTGGGAATCTACAAAGACTAGAGCTACCAGCCACTTGGTAATCATATTTAACTTGCAAGTGAATATTGGGGACAGACATATTTTGGGTAGAGTGCATATTTCTTCTATTCAGCAAAACTGTTTTTTGAGATGGCCAGGAGAACTTTTTTAACTCTGTTTATGTGTATATAGCATTGTTATGATAGAAACATAGAATCATAGAATCGTAAGGGTTGGAAAGGACCTTAAGATCATCTAGTTCCAACCCCCCTGCCATGGGCAGGGACACCTTGCCCTAAACCACGTGGTCCAAGGGTCGGTCCAACGTGGCCTTGAACACCGCCAGGGATGGAGCATCCACAACCTCCCTGGGCAAACCATTCCAGTGCTTCACCACCCTCACTGTAAAGAGCTTCTTCCTTATATCTAGTCTAAACTTCCCCTGTTTAAGTTTGAACCCATTACCCCTTGTCCTACCACTACAGTCCCTAAGGAAGAGTCCCTCCCCAGCATCCTTGTAGACCCCCTTCAGATACTGGAAGGCTGCTATGAGGTCTCCACACAGCCTTCTCTTCTCCAGGCTGAACAGCCCCAACTCTCTCAGCCTGTCTTCATACGGGAGGTACTCCAGCCCCCTTATCATCCTCGTGGCCCTCCTCTGGACTCGCTCCAACAGCTCCATGTCCCTTTTATGTTGAGGACACCAGAACTGTACACAGTACTCCAAGTGAGGTCTCACTAGAGCAGAGTAGAGGGGCAGGATCACCTCCTTCGACCTGCTGGTCACGCTTCTTTTGATGCAGCCCAGGATACGGTTGGCTTTCTGGGCTGCGAGCGCACACTGCCGGCTCACGTTATGCTTCTCATCAACCAACACTTCCAAGTCCTTCTCTGCAGGGCTGCTCTGAATCTCTTCTCTGCCCAACCTGTAGCAGTGCCTGGGATTGCCCCGACCCAGGTGTAGGACCTTACACTTGGCTTGGTTAAACTTCATAAGGTTGTCATCGGCCCACCTCACAAGCGTGTCAAGGTCCCTCTGGATGGCATCCCTTCCCTCCAGCGTCTCAACCGAACCACACAGCTTGGTGTCGTTGGCAGACTTGCTGAGGGCGCACTCAATCCCACTGTCCATGTCGCCGACAAAGATGTTGAACAGGACTGGTCCCAACACCGATCCCTGAGGGACACCACTTGTTACAGGTTTCCAACTGGACATCAAGCCATTTACCACAACTCTTTGTGCGCGGCCATAGAGCCAGTTTTTTATCCACTGAGTGGTCCATCTATCAAATTGATGTCTCTCCAATTTTGAGACAAGGATGTCCTGCGGGACAGCGTCGAACGCTTTGCACAAGTCCAGGTAGATGACGTCAACTGCTCTGCCCCTGTCCATCAGTTCCGTGGCTCCATCATAGAAAGCTACCAAATTGGTCAGGCAGGATTTCCCCTTAGTGAAGCCGTGTTGGCTGTCACCAACCACCTCGTTGTTTTTCATGTGCCTGAGCATGTTTTCCAGGAGAAACTGTTCCAAGATTTTGCCAGGCACAGAGGTGAGACTGACTGGTCTGTAGTTCCCTGGGTCTTCCACCTTCCCCTTCTTGAAAATGGGGGTTGTATTACCCTTCTTCCAGTCATTAGGAACTTCACCTGACTGCCAGGATTTTTCGAATATGATGGACAGTGGTTTAGCAACTTCATTCGCCAGCTCCTTCAGGACCCATGGATGGATTTCATTGGGTCCCATGGACTTGTGCACGTTCAGGTTCTTAAGATGGTCTCAAACCTGATCCTCTCCTACAGTGGGCCTAAGGTCTTCATTTTCACAGTCCCTGCATTTGCCTTCCAAGACTTGGGTGGTGTGGTCAGAGCATTTGCTGGTGAAGACTGAGGCAAAGAAGTCATTAGGGGTAGGGTCACCAAATGGTGCTGTTACACATAGACTTACACCTTGTTTAACATGTACAATTTTTAGTTTCAGAAAATAAATTTTTTGAATTCTGGTTATCTTATTTGTTTGGGTAAAATATTTATAGTTAGAAAATATCAGTGAACTTTGCACTTACTGTTGTGTTTCCTAAAGCTAATGCCAGCCTTGAAACAGCTACTCTATGACAGCTAATCACTTGGAATGACCTTTCTGAAAAAGTAAAATGGGATTTGCAGCTATTCGTTGATATCACACCCATTCTGCCAGTGCTAAACAGCTGTATATAAACCAAGTATCACTATTTCTAGACCGTGAATTGAGATTTCATCTTTATAAGAAACCGATTTCCAGCACTATAGAAGCTACCACCACTCAGCAGAAAAATGGTTATATAGTTCACCATCAAGAATAATTGAAAAAGATATTTAATTGAATAACAAATTACCTTTGTATTAATTATTGACCACTTGAACTGGTACTATTCTTCTGCTAAAATTGCTTTCTATTTTGAACATTATAAGTTTCTTGCAATGGGCACATCTGGACTCAAAATCAAAATCTGTACAAAAATAGAAGATTAGACATTATCTGTTATTTTACAAAAATAAATAGCCGAGATAATTAGAACTCTGTGTCTCAACAAAATGAGACAAACCTGAGCAAAACCTGACACCAGTTACACTAAAAAAAATCAGTGTCTATCTAGAGTTTATATTTACTTCACAATAATGAGTTGAAAATGTTTTTCATATCAGATTAGTAAAATGCCACACAGTTTGATGTTGAATGCTGGGTTGGCAAATTGCTGAAAAAATAACTCAAATGTAGGTAAGGTTACCATATATCAAGTTTCTAAGCTAATCTAAAAGCTCTTACCAGTAGTATCTAGTAATGCTAAAGCAAAAGTCTGGGCTGGGCTTTGGGTTTCGTATTTGAGTGTCCTGGTGAAAGAAATAGAGAAGAGGAGAAAAGGTACCTGCTGCTCTTTCCTAATTCACAGTTGGTATTTGCAGATTCAAGCAAACTGTCCATGTCTCCAACATGCTGCTTAATTGCTTTCTTTTGCTGAGCAACAATTCAATAGATGCCATGATTAAAAAAAAAAAAAAAACAAAAAACCCCACTGTATTGCAGATTATTCGTAGCTTGTCTGTCTTGTTAGCATCATTGCTGCATTTATACCCGATGGAAGGATAATATTAAAAAGGATTTTTTCCAATAACCTTTAATGTCATTGGAAAGTAGACCTGGCAGATCATCACAATCAAGATTTGAAGCCTTTTCCATTCAGCTAAAAATGGTATTTCTTTGCTTTTGAGAAAATGGCAGCCTGTAGTCTTCAAAGGAAAAATTAGTTTCTAGATCAACAGGTATATTATGAAAATACAAGTACCATCCAATTTTGGCAGACTAAAAAAAAAGTTCTAAAAGCAACAAATTAGTCAGTTTAACTCTGTGAACCTCTGATATACGTAGCCCATTAAAAATATTTTCCATCCTTTTTTCTAAATCTGTATTTATAGACTGAATTTCATAATAAGAATCCAAATATGGTATATAAATGGGCTTATAACAATCTTACCATCTGGATAGCAAAAAACTGTTTCATAATAGAACTTCTCTTTATGTGAACCAATAGTAGAAAATACACAGAGGTGGAAAAGAATGAATCAGTTAATTTCGAAGTCTTAACACAGGGTGAATGACCTGTATTTGCAGGAAATTTTTCTAACCTTTTTTTCTTAAAGACTCACAGTATTGGAATTCCAAAATGTAGAGGTAAATCATTCTACTTTTCTGACTGCTAAAATGATTTCCTCTAAACTGATCTTAATCTTCTTTGCTATTATTGGCATCCATCTTTTTCCTGTCTCACCTGGGACACAGGTAACTGCTTTTATATTTGGTGCACTAACTGTAGATTTAATTATTACAGATAGCATAAAGACTTATGGATGCTTCTTTAGCTTAGGACTATAGTGGCATTTTGATTAGTTTAGTACATAATTAGTGAGACTTTGGCAAGAAGAAGGAGTTTTACTTTAGTCTTTGACCCATATATATTTTTCTCTATCTATATCAGTACTGTGGCTTGATACCTCTTTAATGATTTCCTATAACATTTTTAACATTTTGCTCATGAGACATTTGCATTCAGAATTGCATTCAACAGCTTGATATCTAAGTGAAGATGACCGGCATCCCTCAGAGGACAGCGTGGGGACCGGCACAGTCACACATGGACAGTGGAATTGAGTGCACCTTCAACAAGATTCCAAAGACACCAAGCTGTGTGGTGCAGTTGACACCAGAAGGACTTTGAATGGCCTGAGAGGTGAGTCTGTGCAAACCCCAGGAAGTTAAACAAGGCCAAGTGGCCATATGGTGTGATCAACACACTGGAGGGAAGGGATGTCACCCAGACAGACCTTGACACACTTGAGAGGTGGGCCAATGCCAACCTCATGAAGTTCAACAAAGCAAAGTGCAAGGTCCTACACCTGCGTCAGAGCAATCCCAGGCACAGCTACATGCTGGGTGGAAAAGTGATTCAGAGCAGCCCTGCAGAGAATGATTTGGGGGTGCTGGTCAATGAGAAACTGAAAATGAGCCAACAATGAGCGCTTGCAGCCCAGAAAGCCAACCATATGCAGGGCTGCAACAAAAGGAGCGTGACCAGCAGGTTGAAGGAGGTGATCCTGCCCCTCTACTTTGCTCTTGTGAGACCCCACCTGGAGTACTGTATGCATTTCTGGTGCCCTTAACATAAAAAGGACATGGAACTGTTGGAGCAAGTCCAGAGGACCACAAGGATGATAAGGGAGCTGGAGCACCTCCCATATGAACACAGGCTAAGAAAGTTGGGCTGTTCAGCCTGGAGAAGAGAAGTCTGCTTGGAGACCTTCCAGTATCTGAAGGGTAGCTACAAGAATGGGACTATCATCAGGCAAAGGGACTATTCATGAGGGATTGTAGCAATAGAACAAGGGGTAATGAGTTTAAACTTAAACAGGGGAAGTTCAGATTAGACATAAGGAAGAAGCTCTTCCCTGTGAGGGTGGTGAGGCACTGGAACAGGCTGCCCAAGGAAGCTGTGAATGCTCCATCCCTGGCAGTGTTCAAGTCCACGTTGGACAGGGCCTTAGGCACCATGGTCTAGTGTGAGACATCCCTACCCATGGCATGGGCATTGGAACTAGATGATCTTAAGGTCCTTTGCATCCCTAACCAGTCTATGATTCTATGATCCCAAGCACAAAGTCCTCTATCTGGGCTGGGATGATCCCAAGAAAAAATTCTGGCTGGGCAGAGAATGGATTGAGAACAGTCCTGAGAAGGGTTTGGGGTTGCTGGTTAGCAAGAAGCTCAACAATAACACTTTCAGCCTAGGGAACCAAGGGCACCCTCAGCTGCATCAGAATGAGTGTGACCAGCAGGTCAAGAGAGGTGATTCTCACCCTCTACTCTGCTCTCATGAGAGCACACCTGGAGTACTGTGTTCACTTCCGGAGTCCTGAACACAAGCAAGATGTGAACATGCTCGAGTGAGTCCAGAGGAGGGCCATGGAGATGACGAGAGGGCTGAAGCACCTTTCCTATGAAGACAGGCTGAGAGAGTTGGGGTTGTTCACCTCGGAGAAGACAAGGCTCTGAGGAGACCTCAGAGCAGCCTTCAAGTCCCTAAAGGGGGCCTACAAGAAACCTGGAGAACGACATTTTACAGGGGCCTATAAAAGACAGAATGGTTTTAAACTAAAAAGTGTAGATTTAGATTAGATATTGGGAAGAAATTCTTCACTATGAGGATGATGAGACACTGGAACAGGTTTCTCAGAGAAGTTGTGGATGCCCACCCCTGGAAGTATATGGGGCTTTGAGCAACTTGGTTCAGTGGATGGTGTCCCTGCCAATGGCAAGAGGAGTTGGAACTGTATGATCTTTAAGGTCTCTTCCAACTAAACCATTCTATAATTCTATTATATTATTTAGGAAATTGTTCCTTTTCTCTGTGAAATTTATGAACCTTTGGAGGAAATTCGTTCCTAATGCATGTCTTGGTTTAGTGACCATGTTTGGCACTTACAGAATGTTGCCTTAGACATTTCTTCATTTCTCAAGGCCAGATGGGTATATTTTTATTTATTTTCAGATTACATTTTTCAATTATTTTAAGTTCTTAACATTGTCTTCAGTCTTCCAACATTCTAAGCCTGAACTTCACACAAAAAATTTGAAACTTTGTCCAAGCACAGCAGTAAGCATAGCTGTAGTATCAATGCCTAAAATACAAACTAGTTTTCCCAGTTCATTTAACAAATGGACTGCAAATTATCACACAGTATATAAGGTTTTGATTTACACATCTTGTTTATCCAAATTAAGAATAAAAATACAGATAAATAGATTGGTAATATTATTTAATGTTTGATTTCTCTCAACATATTTGCTGTGTCTTGCCAAAAAGACAGTTAGAATAATAGTTTTCTCCTACTACTGTAAGAAATACCTTTTAGTAATTTCACTTTGACCTTTTCCTGTGATGTTTTGGTCTTAACTAAACTACACTCAAGCAAATGGACAGTTCTGACTCATGTCTGTGGGGTCTTAATTCAAAGACTTAAACACAATGCAGATTGATTTTTCTCATAACCTGATATTTAAAAGTAATGAAGAAAAGAAGAACAGAATCACTTCTTATACAGAAAAGGGACTTCTTGAAATTCCATTCTATTTAGATAGCTAAACAAGAAAGAAGAAAAATCCAGCTGTGAAGCCAGAATATGGTTTGCTGATGATACATTGATTTGGTTAAACATTACTGAAAGAAATGGATCAACTAGATAAAGAAATAACCTTGAGAATCAGAGTAACAGAAACAACACAAATTTCAGTGCTACAAAAAAAAGTTTGATGTAATGAAGGAATGTCAAACTTTTCAGGTACAGAATAAGACCCTGTCATTTAAAAATGGCAAGAAAAAGAAAGATCTGTCTATCTTAGTATCACAATGTATATATACTTCATCAAAGCATTAAAGTATATTACAAGGTGACTGCAGACTGCGAAGCTGATGTAATTATGAAAAAAAGGTACATCCAGTGTAGGAGCTGTTAAGATGGGTGGTTCACTGTTGTGGTTTAAGCCCAGCTGGTAACTCAGAACCACACAACTACTTTCTCACTCCCTCCACTTTCCTACCCCCCACTCCCAGAGGGATGGGGAGGAGAATCGAAGGAATGTAAATCCCATGGGTTGAGATAAGAACAGTCTAGTAACTAAGGTATAATACAAAACTACTACTGCTACCACCAATAATAAGAATGATTAGGGAAATAACAAGGAGGGAGAATATAAAAACTAAAAGGGGAAAATGAAAAGAAAATAGTAAACACAAGTGACACACAATGCAATTGCTCACCACTCACCAACTTATACCCAGCCTGACCCAAGCAGTGATCTGGGCCTTCTGGGTAACTCTCCCCAGTTTATATAATGGGCATGGCATGCTGTGGTATGGAATACCCCTTTGGCCAGTTTGGGTCAGGTGTCCTGTCTCTGCTTCCTCCTGGCTTCCCGTGCCCCTCCTCCCTGGCAGAGCATGAGAGTGAAAAGTCTTTGATCAGAGTAAGCGTTACTTAGCAACGACTAAAACATTGGTGTGTTATCAGTGTTGTTCTCAGACTAAAGTTGAAAACACAGCACTGTACCAGCTACTAAGAAGGAGAAAAATAACTGCTACAGTTGAAGCCAGGACATGCACACAGAGAAAAGGAATATTAGTGGTTTTTGTTACTGTAGCCATAGTAGAATTCTCTAACTTATAATTTAGATGTTCACTAGTCAGAGTTTAAATAATATATATCTCTAATCCAATTATAGGTGTACCAAAATAGTCTAACAACTGCAATGATTTTGTCTTATCCACGTGTTATTCCTAAGTACTTTGCATAAATATGTGCTCAAATTTACCAACAAAGGGGCAAATAACAGTGTGTGTGGTTGTTAGGAGGCTTCCAAATAAGAAAAGTCTCAAGATAAGAAACAAGATAAAAAGGACTGCAAATATGCAGAACATAGTGCAGTGGTAATGAGAAGGATGACTGGTAAAACCATAACCAAGCTAAACAGTATCAGGGTCAATTAATATTCCTCTTTTAGTGGAATGCAATTAACATTTAAAAAATCATGCGTAATTGAGAAAAACTGGGGAAGTTCACTTTGGTTCTGATTTTTGTTATTGAAGAGCTCTGGTTCCTGATCACCTAAACCTTACCAATACCTTTTCATGTAAAGCCATAGAGTATTCAAGAGCGTGCAGCAGGTTTACTTTTCATAGTTAGACCAAAGCAAAAATTAAAACAGGCATTGGCCAAAAGTAAAAAAGAAACACCCTTCTCCCCCCTCTCACCTCCAAAATTGGAGTAAGTTTTCTTTTTCCTTAAGTCTGTTTCATATCAGGAAAATTATCCCGATACCTAAAATGCTGATTAAGAAATAATTTCTATTTTCATACTTCATTGGGATCTAGGAAATGCTCTGTAACTACTACTATGAAAATTCAATTATTTTCTCATGATTATATGCAAATGCAGGATAAATCTAGTGCCAGATTTCTTACTCGACTGATCTACGTATACAGATAAATAAACATTTATTTCTTTTGTTTACATTTCTAAAAAAATTATATCAGAATATTATTTCAGTGGCCATACAAACCAACACTGTAACACTGGTATATAATGATTATGAGTTTTGAACCAGTTAATTAATTATGCATGCAACACATAACTGCATGCAAAAGATGCTGTCTTTGAAAATATACTGTGTCTTTAACCAAAATCTCATCATGGAAGAGCATAGTCATTTTTACAGTTGTCTCTGAAGCTGTTGGTTTCAATTTTTTTTGGTTTAGGGTTTTCTTTTCTTTTTTTTTTTTTTTTTTTTTTATTTCCTAGAAAAATATGGGATTGCCAGCATACATAAGAAAGATAATTTGACTTGATCTCAGAAACTGAGATGGACACACACACACTGTTTTAGCTGTAATATTTTAAATATACCTATATCATAATAAGCTACCTTAAAATATTGCATTATCTGTAGATCTCTCTTGCAGAAAGAACTCCTTTTACTATAAAATAACATCAGTTTAAAATTCACAATATGACAATCTGAACTACATATTTTAAAAATATTTTGATACTCTTATTTGGGGAAAAAATTGTTTGGTATTTTCTAGAAACTTTGATTTGGTTAAAATGTACTCAAATACACACTTTGATTACTCTTTTACTCTTTTTTATAAAAACTTCTAGTGAAAAATTACAGCAGTCTGAAAGTCTTACTACAAAAACATCAAAATCTCAAGTTTTCAATGAAAGCGGTTTAAATGAATATCTCTACATGTAAAAAAATACATCTTAAATTCATCATGATGACTATAAATATTCAGGTATAATATCATGTTATCAGTTAAATGTATTGCATATGCATTTTTAATACACATAGGTATAAATGTAGAAAAATATATGCATGAATTTTTAAAATGCATAAAATACAAGATATTATACTGCTTCCAGAAAATCTATAAATGTAAAACTACTGAGCAGTACTGCTGTCGTGGCTTTAAGCTCAGCTGGTAACACGGAACCATGCAGCTGCTTGCTCACTCTCCCGCTTCTTCCTCCCCCTGCTCCCGGAGGGATGGGAAGGAGAATCGTAAGAGTGTAACTCCCACCAGTTCAGATAAGAACAGTCCAGTAACTAAGGCATAATACAAAACCACTACTACTACCACCAGTAGTAATAATGATAAGGGAAATAACAAGGGGAGAGGATACAATTGCTCACCACCTGCCAACCAATACCCAGCCTGACCCAAGCAGCAATCTGGGCCTTCCGGCTAACTCCCCCCAGTTTCTATACTGGGCATGATGTGCTGTGGTACGGAATATCCCTTTGGCCAGTTTGGGTCAGGTGTCCTGTCTCTGCTTCCTCCTGGCTTCCCCTCCCCCTCCTCCCTGGCAGAGCATGAGACTGAGAAAGTCCTTGTTCGGAGTAAACAGTACTTAGCAACAACTAAAAACATCGGTGTTATCAGTGTTGTTCCCAGGCTGAAAGTCAACAGCACAGCACTGCACCAGCTACTAAGCAGGAGAAAAATGACTGCTATAGCTGAACCCAGGACAACTGCAGAGGCATGAAATTCATATTTGCCAAATTCTGGTAGTTTAAAACAGTTTAACAAGTTTAAGAAGGTTATGACATGTATCCATGATGAACTTTGCAATTGTCAGTTAATTCTGGCTAATGTTTTCAGTCACTGTTGTGTAAATATTACTTCTGCATTCCTAGGTATCAAAGGTAACTTTGGGGGGAACAAAGAGAACAGTTTTATTATGCAGATAACCTACCTGTAGCAGTCTTAGGATACATGGATATGGTATTTCATAGGATCATTGTATATCATTGAAGAGGTTATGGAGAATTATCAAATAACTGATAATTCTGATATAGAATTATCAGAAAAATTCTACTCATTAGGTGCTTTCCACAGGGTCATGAGCTCTTAACTTCAGAAGTATTTTGGCATGGCTCAGATGTCCAGTCTTAAAGGGATTATTTTCTCCTGCATTCCTGAACCTTTCCCATACACTAAGTTTTGGTACTGAGAGGTAGCCTGGATAAATTATTTTAAAAAATCATGTGGTGATGGAAATCACACTCTAACATTTGGATCAATTCAGACTTCTTGCCTTGTGATATTTGCATTTGTGATGTACTGCTCTCACTTTGTCAGATAGGGTGATATATTTCATTTTCAATCTGTGATGTCATTGCTTACAACAGCTTTCAGAAAGATTATGCCACAGTTCTGAAGTAATGTGCTGATGTGTCAGCAGATTATAGGAAACTTGCCTTGCAAAAAGTCGGTGAACACTACTAAATACCATGCTGAAACTACACAAGTGATATTTGCAATTGTCTCAGGCTCATACGTCACTATCTCTGCCATCTGGTTTCTTGATATTGTGTTCACATGTACGACATTTTATCACCTTAAATGTAATTGCCAAAAAATACATCCTCCTGGTTAGTTTTTAATGACTTACATCTACTTTTGGAAAGCAGGTAGTGGTGTGAAAGACCATAAAAATTTTCTGGACTCAACATGCCTTCCATATTTCCAGATGAAGAACAGATGAAGTTCTTCTATAAACATAATTGAACCACTATGTATGCTGAAGCATAAAGTAACCTTGTTTGTTTTTAAAGTATAAGCAATTGTTCAGGTTCAGTATATATTTCACATCCTTAACTTCTCTTACCAAAAGACACCTCTAATCATACAAAAAAGATCTAACAAAAATAAACTGTGTATATTGATATCTTCTGATCCTCATTAAAATATTTCCACATTAATCCAAGTATGCTCACTCTGTAATACATTGTCACTATTTATTCAGACTTAAATGAGGGCATGAACTTGATTAATTTCAGAGTCTTGCTTTTCAGTAAATGATACTGGCTGGACCCACTCTGATGACAACAAGAAGCACTTGGGAGTCTGGACTTAGAATTCTCCTCAGCATTACTGTGATCTGAGAGCTGCAGGAGTTCCATTTGGCTAAGACATGAGCAGTACTGCTGAAAAGGAGATTATAAAGGAAAAGCTAATACAACTCTCAGTTCAGATGGAAACGAGTGGCAGGGGTGGAGAGGGAGTGGGAGAAGAAGAAATGCTTTTAGAAACTCATTATAATGCAGTAAGGGAACTGTACAGATCAAAGAACTATTTTCTGGTAGTGGAGGGCCCAGGTGAATAGAGGTGGAAGTCCTAAAGGCCTTTCATAAAGCAATTAAGGATGATATTTTCATAGAGGAAAGTAGCATCTTTTAGAGAGCTTTTACACCCAAATATCTGCTGTAGGCTCTGTGAGAACCATTAGAAAGAGAGAAAGAAAAGGAAGTTTAAGTCTTTGAAAATAACCTTTTGGCAGAATACACTGAATATTCTAGCTGTTCTGTACTCCTTGGGTGAAATTCTGGCTTTATTGTCATAGTGACAGAATGGATCATTGACTACTGTAAAGCTGAGACTTTCTCCCTAATCTGAAGCATTCAAAAACCTGTGAAAATTCCAAATGTCTCTCCCGAGATAAATATAGCACTCTTACTTTGAACTTTATTATTTGTTTCTCCATGTAAATTATTTCTCTAGCATTACTGAAAACCTTGTCCTTTTATAGTGTCACCTCAGTCACACGACAATAGACACATAAGTCTCACAGTTCTCAGAGAGGTGTTCCAGGAGACTTTTCTCCATATTTCAAACAAATTTTCAGGAGGCAGTGTAAGAAAAGATCTTACCCAAATTTATAGCAGGAGTCTTCACATGGTGTCTTCAGTTCTCCCTGTTCTTCTCCACTCTAAACAGGTCATATTCCTTTCTCCTACTTACTCTGACTTTACTTAAAATAACATTAAAAGGAACAAAACATGAATTATAATTCTAAGACGCTTAGTCTTCCAAATTGCAACATTAACAGTTAAGTGTAGGATTTATGTGTAAGTGATCGCCTATTTTTTCCTCCAACTATTTTTTCTTTATCACTAGTTGTTCTAATTACAATTATAATGTTATCAGTTATCTTTTAGTGTGTTAGAATGCTTTTTTTTTTTTTTTGGCAAGTAATTCTTCAAGACATTGTTGTGACAGCTGCTGAGCACCTCCTGAGGACAATCACTTAATTCCCTTTTGAAGGGAATAGGAAGCCAGCATGCTGTGAACTTCCTATGAACTTTATTCCTGATAAAGGTAAACAGCAAGCAGAAGACACTCAGCACAAGGGTGGATTGAGCCACTGCGTATGTGTTTTGAATTTCTTGCCCCATGATTTTGATGAGGCAACTTGTATTTGCCTGATAACAAACTCCAAAGGGAATCTTCTATCAACTTTGATATTGGCTTTGGATAGAAAGCTCTTTATTCCTATTAAGCTCGAAAAGCACAGGCCTGAAGGTTGCAGTGTCAGATTAAAACAAAGAGCAGGACATGTCTTCTCAGCTTCCACCTTTCAGACACTCGCTTGGGAAATATTTATGGGCTTCATTGTTCTGTCAAGTATAAGGCATTCTTGTTAACATTTGGACATAATTTAGGGCATATTTCATAAGCACAGCTGTTAAATATTTATGACTAACACTCATTACTTAAGAAGCACTTCACATACACATACTTTTTAAATTATTAATAAAGAGAGTTTGGACAGGCCATGTTTTTGTTACCATGCACTTCTGGAAATTAATTTTTCATATATTTCGGTATTAATATCCTGAGGGTCTTACCATCCTTTTTTTAAAGACATGACTGTTGAAATGCCTCTGTTCTTTTAACCCTTCATATACAAGACTACTGTTACAGAACATATATACAGATATAACATGATCTAATTGAAGATGTCCCTGCTTGTTGCAGTGGGGTTGGACAAGATGACCTTTAAAGGTCCCTTTGAACCAAAACTATTCTGATTTTATGATTCTACTGTTTTGGTTTGTGGAGGGGAAGAGTGTACTGAACTAAGTGCAAATGAGTATGGAGATATTGACAAAGTTCAGATCTCTTACGAATATATATAGACAGTAATTCAATGCTCTCAAATACGCAGTGTGCACTGATTACAGCAAAAGATAATTAAACCTCATAATGATTAACATCAATATCCAGATGCATATCCTGTTTCAGGATATCCTCACTTCTGTCTGTGGTGTCTCTTTGTTAACGCTAATCACTCAATTTACTTAGTTTGACATTGATTATGTACTGCTGTTGTGAGAAGACAGCAGCTAAAACTAAACCTGTAACAGCTCTCATTCAAGACCTAGTGCTGCAGAAACTCCCATTTTAGCTCTGAAGATCCCTAATTCAATATCTGCTGGAGATTACCACACTTGGTTTTAAACTTAGGAAGACAAATAGTTAATATAGAAGTATCAACCACATATTGTTTATTCTGTCAGGATGTAATGAGAGAACACGGCCCATCTTGGAGCCAAGGTCTCTCATTTCTAAGTTAATAATTCTAAGAGAGGCTTAGGATAATGCTTATCAAGACATATATCTCTACAATATAGCAATTTGTCACCCAGTTCTGGTTATTCAGCATAGAACCATGTATTTGCAGATCCTTTCATTAAGACTCTTGCTCCAAACAGGGACAGTGTAGATCAAGTTGCCTGGAGTGTCATCCAATCAAGTTTTCATTATCTCCAAAAGAAAGACGTTTTTCCCTTCAACTCCTACAAATTCTGTAAGATGCTGGAATATCAAACGATTCAAACTGAGTTTGTGCTCCTGTCATGGATTTTTTTGTACTAAAAAGAGTGATACTATCTCTCACTTGAGTTCATTAACTAAAATTTGTAGATAAAAAAGTTTTCTTTAAAAATAATTTGTAATAATGGATAATAGTTGCAAGTGATAAATTAAGACTTATTAACTTTATAATTAATGACTGTTGTTTAGATAAAATCGGAAATGACATCTCAGCTAGCTTTTTTCATTGTACACATTATCTTAGGACCAGAATTATCTGGAAATTTACTAAAAAAACATTTCTGCTACTGTGCTTAAAGATGATTAGAAAGAAGAACAGATGTTCCAAATGAACATCTCCTTCCCAAATCAGGAGGAAAAGATCTACCTTTTCACCTACTTCATAAAAAAAAAATCCAAGCTTACTTGCTAGTTCTTAGGTAATGGGCTATCTCATGGTATTGCTAGGCTATTTTTACTCTCCTTTCACAGGAATATCTTGGATAACTGCCTTAACAAGCACATTCCAAACTTACCCCTTTTCTTCATCTGTTTGAAACAGAAAGACATAACTTTGTAACTGAAGTACTATCAAAGACACCACTTTTTCCAAACTTATTTCTGATTCTTCAAACTCTATTGATTAAGCATACCATTTGAAATGCTTTAAGGTATCCAAAACATCTGTGTGTGGCTGGCAGGAACTACAGAGGAGCTAGGATAGATCCATAACTGGGCTGCCAGCTGAAGGTGAGGCATGGTATCCTCAGGCACCTGAATGAGATTAGGAAAGATTTTTTTTAAATACCTGAGACTTCATGTTTAACTTGAAGCTTATATTACCTCCAATCGATATATGGAGTGGGGGTCCACTTTTCCTTAATGCTGGTTTCTACAGTATTTATATACACATGTGAGCTAAAAGTTTAAGCTTCCAACAGAATCAATGAAGGTATAGCCAATATTGTCAATGGAGATCAGGAATTCACTCACCAGGGTTCCACTGATCAAATGCAGGTGTCTGTTTAATTTGGTTTGTTTCTTTGCAGTGTTTACTGCAATTAAAGATATCACACAGAATCTAAAGCACATGGAGGCCAGGCTGGGTAAAATATAGTATCTAACATTACATGCCTATCTCATTTGTTTTTATATGGTAGCTAAGCCAAATTTAATGGGAATTTAGGCAGTTGTGTCATTATAGACATTAAAGACTCATATATAATTGAACAAAACCTCTCCCATGATGTGTACATATAAGCCAAGTCTGATTTTAGTGTCAGTTGTTAGATTTAAGAGAAGCTCATATAGATAATATTCTGCCTTCTAGTGGGATGGGCAATACATTTCTTGGCAGTTTGGATCCTTGAGCAGAAATATGGGGAAAGAGGCAAACCTGAGCTCTCAAAGAAAGACAGGTTTGTTCCAACTAGAAGTTGAAATTACAGGTGAACACTGAGTCCACCAATGTTCTAAAAGGAAATACACATAGTACGTATAGTAAGGTGTATGAAAAATTTGTCAGAGATTTCATAGCAATTTTATAATTTAATGTAAATGTTTAGGGTTTGATTTTTTTTTTTTGCCTCTTTGTAGGTTTGCGTCAAAGTGCTAGTTTTCTCTGCCTTCCTCACTTTTAAAACATGTGTTGTAAAATTATATAGATTGCAGTCTTGATTCATATCTCCGATTCAATGGAGAAAACTTCTGCTTACTAAATTCACCACTGAATCATTGCTGCAAATATATGTTTATATTCATCTGGCTGGTAATCAGTTGCAAATCAGCTTTCCATTTAATTAAATTATTTTGAAAGTTATAATTTCTTTTTTTTCTGCTTTTTAGGTTTTCAGGCAAGAAAACCAATTGAAAATTACTTTAACTTCAGTTATGATACACTATTTTAGACATATATTGCACATTTATTGTAAGACATCTAATGGTGAGGAGTTCTCTGAATTATTAGTTGAAAAAAAAATCATAGATTTCTGATATGAATTTGTTTGAGTTCATAGTGAAGGTTATATATTTTTCTTCCAAAGTATAAAAGCAGGAAATATCCTGGTTCTAACAGCTGTTTATATTCTAACTTCCCTTTTGCACCTTTTTCATAACCCTTCTGTTTTTCTGATGTAAGGCACTTCCCAGTGTTTTTTACAATGAAACACATTAATATTACAACACATACTTTGCAAGGGTGAATATCTTTAATTGCATTAGCATTATACTGACAAGCCAGGAGAAAGAAACTAGCGATTAGAGCAATGACATACAAAAAACTGACAGAAGGTGACAGAAATATTATGATTTTTTAAACAGACATAAAAAAATACCAAAGGGGGATAGGCTACAAACATTCAGAAGTTGCTTATCCTAAAGGTTGGAATGAAAAAATAAAGTCCTGACTTTGCACTCCTTCTTGCTAACATCATCTTCAGATCCTTTGCAACTTTTTTAGTTGATCTTTGAGCATATCTGCTCTGTGGAGGCAGAAATGTACAGAGATACACAGGACAGCCATAAATAAGGTAGTTTAAGTACCAAGAGCAATTTACCAGCAGCAGCAGCAGCAACCTCAGTGTCATCTAATTTGCCATGCTTTTCAGTAGAATGCCAAACTAGATTGTTCCCAATACACAAGATAGCTTTGTTTACAGATAACTCTGTACACTACACCTCCTTGTAGCATAGCTTCAGCTATATGCACACAAATTGTTAGCCTCTTCAGCTAGGGTCTGAATTTTTGCTTGCATTTTGTGAGGGTTCAATAAGCCCACAAGCATATTATAAGCAATAAATATCAAAATATGGACTCGTGGCAATTATCAAGACCTCTCAATTTTGTATTTACAGATCTTAGGTATTTTTCTGAATTACTTCCTTATCCTAAATGTTTCAAAATTGAACAAGCTGAACAAACCAATGCTGTCTAGACTTACACAGGCTATCTCTGAAGAGTTACTCCCTGTGCTAGTTTTGGCTGGAATAGAGTTAATTTTCTTCATGGTAGCTAGTATGAAGCTATGTTTTGGATTTGTGAGCAAAGCTGTTGATAATACAGACATGTTTTAGTTATTGCTGAGCAGTGCTTACACAGCATTCTGTTCTGCTTCTCATGCCATCCCACCAGCAAGTTGTGGGTGAACAAGACGTTGGGAGAGAACACAGCCAGAACAGCGGGCCCCATCTGACCAAAGGGATATCCCATACCATATGACATCATGCTCAGCATATAAAACTGGGGGAAGAAGTAGGAATGGAGGGGATGTTCAGAGTGATGGTGTTTTGTCTTCCCAAACAATCATTACATATGATGGACCCCTGTTGAACACCTGCCTACTGGGAAGTAGTGAATTAATTTCTTGTTCTTCTTGGCTGAGGTGTGTGGCTTTTGCTTTACCTATTAAACTGATTTTATCTCAACCCATGAGTTTTCTCACTTTTACTCTTCTGATTCTCTTCCTCATCACACCAGGTGAGAGTGAGTGAGTGGCTTTATGGTGCTTAGTTGCTGGCTAGGGTTAAACCACAACACTACTCTATGAAGTAATGTAGGTTTCTAAAAGCAAAGATATCTTGAAAAATAATCAGCAGAAGTCTAGGTGGCACACTAAGATAAGCGGTACAGCTTTTGTTGCCTGAGCTACCTTGCCTGCCTTCAACTGCATCAGACGGATGCACAGCACTGCATGTGTTTGACAGACTACATAGAGTTATCTGTGCAGAAGATAACTGGAGAACAGGATTTATTTTCAATTAAATATGTCAACCTTTTTTTGGGGAAAAAAGTCTTTCCCTCACCATATTAAAAATAAAAATTCTCAGAAATTCCAGTTAGGGATTTCTTTGGAATGCATTCTTGTTTTATGAAGACACTTATCAATTTTGATTAGTGCCTTTGAGCAATGAACTTCTGAAAGCTGGAAATTCTGAGTTTCAAATGAACCAATTTTCAGGCTCAGGTAGACAGGCAGCCAGGTTAAGTAATGAAAAGTTGGTCCATTCAGCCTTTCTGTTCAATCTCATATACTTCCCTGTCACTCAATCTCATCTCCTGACTGTTTGCCTTGTCAGTATTACTTCCTTATTCCCACCACCAATTTTATTTGAAAAAGGTGATTGTAATTGAAATTTTCTATGGAATTTATACCACACTGGAAGAATATTCTATATGACAAAATTATTAATGCCGAAAATTTCTAGCCAGTTCTAGTAATTAGTACAAACTGCATAGAACTGCACTATTTTGTGACTGGAGGCTTCTGCAATGCTTTTTACTTGACATCTCACTCTCGTCCCCTCTTTGCCTTGTATTATGGTGTAATTTCTTACAAAGTATTTATGGGGCAGGAGGAAAAAAAACAACATTTGCAACTATGATTTTAGCTTTCTCCCTTTTGTCTGCCATATTTTTTTTCAGCAGTAAAATTTGTATTGTGTTTCTATTTTGGGGAAAGTGAGAAGTTCTCGGATTACTTGATAAAAAGAGGAAAATGCGTTTATAAATAATTAAGAACATTGTAGTCTCAATTGGAAAAGTTTAAAGGCAGTAACAATGCAGCTTGAACTAATTCTTATTTCATCTTCAAAATCATAATTAAATTTCTCAACAGAACAGAAACGATGAATCTTATATTGTCAAGAAAATGTTACATTTAGTAGTATTTTTTAATGAGTTCATGAAGACGAATTAGGTCTTCATCCCTTTTAAAGAAATGTCTGCCCTGTTAGTTTTTAGTAGAATAAACAAACATTCAATGCTGTGATTTAGTTCTGCATTTCTTTCCCTGTATACATCCTAGCATTGTAGCAATTCATGTATAGAGTAGCATATATGTAAAATTGAAGACTTGCACAGCCATAAATGCATGATAAAGAGGATTGTAAAAAAAAGATTGTCAACTTAGTTTGTTTTTTTTTTAAAGCACCAGCCAGTACAGTAAAGTTTTTTAGAAAAAATCTTCAGATGGTACTCCCAGTTATCTGTTAAATTCATATCAATATGATCACAAATGGTAAAAAAAAAAAAAAAAAAAAAAAAAATTAAGACTATTTCCTTTCCTTGATATATTTTGTTTGTTCACTACAAATCAGTAAGTTCAAGCTGATTTTCCTGGTTTTTTTCAAACAAATACCTCTATTCTTACAGTTCAGGGAGTCTACATATCAGTAAGTTCAAGTTGATTTTCCCTTTTTTTTTCCAAACAAAATGCCTCTATTCTTACAATTCAGGGTGTCACAATATAAATTATGGAGCTAAGATGCCAGAAATTAGATACCTTTTCACTATCTTTTTTGAATACTGACAAGGAGACTAAATAAATGGAAAAATTACAATGCATGCAAATCCAAACTAGCTGCAATTAAATTGTGGCTGTAACAAAGTCATTTACAAAGATAAACTCAAACATCTCAATCTGTTTGCAATTTCATCATTAAAAAAATACTTGTATCTAAATGTAACTATTATGATTAGACTTCAAAATACATAGATGAGTTTTGAATCTTGTTTCTTGAATGAGACTTCTATGTTCACTTTTTTCATACTTTCAGCATCTCAGCCTTTATTATTGCACACTGAAATTTCAGCTGTAGACATTGGTCCAAACTCTAGCTGAAAATTAGTTTTGAAGATTAATGATGACAAGAACAATGTTTCTCTGCTCCTACCAGAGAACATAGACACACTGCTGTTGACTGCACTGTTGAACAGTAGTTGATCCAAATTGAGTAGCAATTAAAACAATTATAATTTGATTTTTAACTGGAAAAAAAAAAAAAGAAATAAAAAGAGAAAAAGAAGAGGGATCTACATTACAAGCATTCAAAAGGATTGTTCTACTGCCATATTCCTGGAACTCAAATGTATCTACAATCTGCACTGTCAGATTCTACCTGAATCTGGACACAAGTGTCTAAAAAGCTAAAACTAGTAACTATGCAAAGTTTGAGAATGTGGAGTTTGAATTTAGGCACATAACAGGACTTAAGACCTCCTGCTAGTCTATTGCACCGGAAACAAGCAACACAAATTGAAGAAGAGAAGATATGAAAAATTGCATAAATTTACACATTCTTTTCATATCTGAATATGATTTTGTTCAGCACTTTATATCATTTAAGCACTTGCTTCTAATCATAATAAATTCTGCTTGCAGAATAGACCAGTATACTTGCGTTAATCTCCAAAAAGCTAAGAAATGGCATTAAAGACATCAAATTTTGTTTAGCTGAGTTGAAGATATACAAAAATTTCATGCATCTTTTAAGAAATTGGCTATATGCTTAACCCTGAAGACCAACATACATTGGCCAAGTCTTCTTTTGTAACCTTCACATTTTTTAATTTTGTGCCAGTGCACTTGAGTATAACTGTTGAATGATCATCAGCTTATTCTCTAATTGGGCTTTAGGCAGGTTGGTCTGCTGCAATTTGACATAATTTCGCTGACATTTTAAACCTTGTGTTCCTGACATTAATGCCTATAACAGCATGGGTCCATGAGTGCTGTCCTCTGGGAACATGTAGAAGTTATAGCTTTCCCTCTGGTCAGCAAGGATCTGATTGCTTTCTATGTCAACTTATAAATACATTTTTCAGTATGGCACCAATGCTGAAATCTATTCACCTGTATGCTTTTTTTCATTGATCTGACCAATCTCTTTGTGACTGTTTGCATGCGATGTACAAATAGTGTGGAGTATGAATGAACAGCAGAGTTTCTGATTTTCGCCAAGATTTTCAGACCTTTCAAATACACCTCATAAAATTCGTCTCAGTGAGATGGTCTATAAATAGCTTGCAAACCTTTTAGAGATAATGCCTCATCAATTTTGTGCCTGCTACCTAAATTTATCTATGTTTATACCCTTTCAGGAGTCTCTCCTGCAAGCACTAGTGTCAGTTCAAAAGGTGCTTGGTTTCACTGTGAGTAGCAAAACCTCAAATCCTTCAGAGTCATCATTGGTCTAGTTCTTTTCTTCCATGACTTCTGATCCAGCAAAGAAAGCTCATCCCACTGTGTTTTGGATCCGAAACTGATGATTTTCAGTGGTTGTATTTTTTTTTTTTTTCCCCCCATTTTGGGTTCTGGTAGGTTTTGCAGTTGATCTTTGCCAACCTCATGAAGTTCGACAAAGTGCAAGGTCCTAAACCTGGGCCAGGGCAATCCCAGGCACAGCTACAGGTTGGGCGGAGAAGGGATTCAGAGCAGCCCTGCAGAGAACGACTTGGAGGTGGTGGTTGATGAGAAACTGAACATGAGCCAGCTTCAGTGTGCACTCACAACCCAGAAAGCCAACCGTATCCTGGGCTGCATCAAAAGAAGTGTGACCAGCAGGTCAAAGGAGGTGATCCTGCTCCTCTACTCTGCTCTTGTGAGACCTCGCTTGGAGTACTGCGTGCAGTTCTGGTATCCTCCGCATGAAAAGGACATGGAGCTGTTGGAACAAGTCCAGAGGAGGGCCACGAGGATGAGGAGGACGCTGGAGCACCTCCCGTATGAACACAGGCTACAAAAATAGGGGCTGTTCAGCCTGGAGAAGAGAAGGCTGTGTGGAGACCTCATAGCAGCCTTCCAGCATCTGAAGGGGGCCTATAAAGATGCTGTGGAGGGACTCTTCATTAGGAACCGTAGTGGTAGGACAAGGGGGAGTGGGTTCAAATTTAAACAGGGGAAGTTCAGGTTAGATATAAGGAAAAAGCTCTTTACAGTGCGGATGGTGAGGCACTTGAATGGGTTGCCCAAGGAAATTGTGAATGCTCCATCCCTGGCAGTGTTTAAGGCCAGGTCGGATGGAGTCTTGAGTGACATGGTTTAGTGCGAGGTGACCCTGCCCATGGTAAGGGGGTTGGAACTAGATGATCTTAAGGTCCTTTCCAACCCTAACTGTTCTATGATTCGATGATTTTATGACAATTGCCATTCTCAGACCAGAATGGAGGCATATAATATTGTTAATCATTTCAACAAAGCTGGAGTTGCATTCTTTGCTTAGGGAATGAAAATCATGTATTACTAGAAAACTTGCTGACTACCCACTCAACAGCCCTCATTTCCACCAACTTTCAGATATATGAATAAAACTTATTGACATTCAAAATGAGAATGATAATTAACATTGAACTTATTTGATACATTTTCAAAGTACTCTGGAAAGAAATTATAATCATTTCAAAGGACAAAAATTTGACAACATGGTTTTAATAAGTTTAAACTATATAAAAATATCTTTCTCTTAAGGAAAACATCTTCAAAAGCATGTGTCACTGCTTGAAAAAGAAAAAAAACCTCCACATTTGAACAGTTACTTGTGAAGTAATTTTTCACATTTAAAAGTTTGAATTTTGAATGCAAGTTTAAAATCCACTCTTCAGTAACTGCTATCAAATAAATTCTCTTTTATCATACGCAATTTGCTAAATACCATTCTTTAAAAAGCGATAAAAAATTACTTAAAAAGGTAAAAATGGCTAAACAAGCACAATCAAATATGGCTGTTAAAAGAAAGATCAGTTACTAATTTTACTAAATAGCTTTGTTTATCGTATTATACAAGCATCATATATGAAACAGTTACACAATTCTCATTGGACATATATGGCATAGCTAAGTGTAAAATATATGTGAATACATTCTCCCAAATTTCCAGACAGAAGTAACACTATAATTAACAATAAAGTTTTTCTGAAATACCTTCAATACATGATTTTCCTCACTTTATGCTCTTATGTAATAACTGATATTTGTGCCAAATGAGTTCAAATAGCTGGTACAAAACAGTAGCATGGCAAGTAACATGAATGTTGAACCCAATATAAACAGGTATCAGTGATGCTGTAATATGCAAACCACTGGAGTATTTGGGATATTGTTTTTCTAATTCAACCAATTCCTTAATTACCCTCACATATAACCTGTTAAGGCTTTGTTCTTTTAGCAATGCAGGTGTCCATTGTGATTTTTTTTTTTTATAGAAGAATAAACAAAACTTAGTCTCATCATAATTGAAATAATTTCTACAAGCCAGAATTTCTGGGCATTGCATTAACATTCAAAAATGGCCTTCATATGAGATCTAAAATAGCTTTCAAAAAATGGTACCTTCCAATAGCTTGCAGGTGCAGGGACCATCTGCACAGAAAAATTCACTGGCTGTGGGCCATTACAATGTTACCATACAATATCTGTCACTAAATTACAATGTCATGTTGGTAATGTATTTTCCTCACATTTGTGAACTTTAATTGTCTGTTTGATTTTATATGGTAATATTTTACAAGTAAACACAATCATGAGAGCATGTATTGTAGATGCACAAATAATTTAAACAGTCAAGCTGGATTACTTTTAATAGTGCAATATTTAAATTTGGCTTGTTTGCTACTTTATAGATAAAACCCAGGATGTATAAAGCTCTAAGGGTTAGAACATAATGTATTCAGTGTTCATTCATTCCAAGAATAATAATTATCATAAGCAGACAAACAAACAATAGCTCAAAAAAACAAATAGACTATAAAATCAGACTGTTCTCCTTACTCCCAAAGTTGCCAGGTGTGCAGAACAATTTTGTATGTCTAAACCCCCAAAATATTAAAGAACTCATATCATTAGAAGAAACAGGTGTTCTAGTGGTACAAATTCAACTTTCAAGTAACTTCTCAGAAAATGGTGCAGTTCCACTAGGATAAATACAATCATTGAGTTCAACTATGCAAAATGACTCATTATTTCTCCTTATCATGTGTAAATCATAAAGTGTATACACATCTTTTTCAGTAAATAGTATCAAATAAACAAGCCTTTTTGTTCATTTTCTACAGCACAAATCTGTTTAAAGCAGCAACAACCAGCTTCACCTACGATTCACTCATGAGGAGTTTAATCAGTAGTTACAATCTAATAGTTTGAATATGGGTCAATGCTTATGACTTCAATTTCCTCTCTTCTCACAATCAGTATTTATCTTAGCTTCAAAGTGATAGACACTGATTAAAGTTTTGACACTGTGCCAAGACATATGCAGACACGTATGCAGCTGTGTTGATATCTCTGCCTATGCATGTGTAAATTTTAGCCATAGGTTGTCAACTTAATATTCTACCATTTGGTACAATTGAATTCACCACTAGGAGAAGCTATATACGTAAAACCAACAAAAGAAAAACAAAAGAAAAGCAAAAAGGCAAAAACCAAAACATTTCATTCTCTCTAGGTAGCACACTGGTATGGACTGCAAAATTCCATGTCCTAAGCATAATTTGGCAGGAGATCAACTCATATTCATAGATACTCCTCACAGCTGGTGTATGTGGCACCAGCAATTGCAAGGTCACAGTCACAGCACTATAATCAACATTCTGTCATCACTTCCAATACAGGATCATATTTTCAAGGCTTGTAAGCTTTCTAAAATTCAAATTCTCTCTAGAAGTATTTTGATATAAATGGATCTAGCATAAAAGGTTTCTTTTTATTTCAAGATTGAAAAAAAAATCTTCAGTTTTGTCTCAGTCTGACAGCAGGAATTCTTTGTATTTTTAGTCAATTATTTATGCTCACAATCCTGTCTTTCCTCACCTTGAAGATTTTATAATAACGAAATGTGACAGGTACTTAATCACCATTATGCATTTAAGATCTTGAAAAACACAGTTTTTCAAAAAAACTAAAATCTAGAAGGTACATTCCTTCTGCTTGCAATTTATAATATATAATTTGATGAACCACTTTCATTATTGGTTAATAATAATCAATATTTTGGTGCTACAAGAGTAATTTATGTTGTCTTTCTAAAACATGTGGCTTCACTGGGAGATGAGGCACAGACTCTCAAAGGTACCCTGATATGATTTGTTATAGAACATACAGGATATAAGTAGCAAAACCTGGAAACGTAGTCTAAAGTCCCAGGATAGTATCTTCCTTCCCCATGTCTTGAACTATGATTTCCAGCTAACTGATGACACTAGGAAAAGGAATCCTTGTATATATTCTTAGAGACCAATTCAGTAAAATATGTAAATGGTAAAATAGATGATAATAACATTCTCTGAATTCCAGCAGATAGACATGTGGTGTTTTTTCTCATTCTTTTTCCATATTCCAAACAGTCTCAGCCATCAAGTCTAGTCACCTAGTCCAGTGATTATACTTTTAAGGGAAATAAATTGATTTATCTTTGGTTTTTTTTAATGAATGTTTGGCTGCTGATCTACATTGAGTAGAGATTAACACAATATGTTTCATAATACACACGTCAGAAAAGTGAAATAGGTCTTTTCTCAAGAGAGTCAATAGAAATTACTTCACTTTTTTGGGATGCATAACTCATCTCAACGAAGGCAGATTTCATAAAGCCATTTTCCCCTTCATTCATCTGGATAATTGTACAGAAATCTCTACAGAACTAGGTGGACAGACCACGTAAAGCAGGTAAAAGCAACTGGGGAGAGGTTCAGGGTATCTGTGGTAGGCCCTTAGCTATGATAGCTATAAGTGGGACCAGGAATTTTTCTTGTAACTGATTTAATGACAGTGAAAATGTGACAGAAGCTGAGAGACTATCCAAGAGAAAAATCTTTATTTTTCCTATTTCATATACTTAAATACTTTCTCTAAGCTTACAATACTGGCTCTGTTGAAGATTTGATGGTGGTTTAAATGGATCTTTGCTCTAACAGAACATTGGAGTTACTATATTTTTATGCATATATGAAGTGTATTAACATTCTTCTCACATGAAACTGCATAAAGCATGAAATACATCTCATCCTTTTATATCAAGCATTGAGGAAATCATAATTCTAGGTCTAAATGTTTCAACCAATTATATGCTTACTGGTGTGACTATTTTTCTAAAATTATCTCAGTTTTAATCTATTTCCTTCAAAGGCTTCTATGAGAACCACAGAAGATCATTCTAGAGAAGCTCCTCAGTGGATTAGGGCTTAGATGAAGAAAGAATTTTCTGGTCACATACATTAAGTGATAAAACAATATATAGAGGGGAAAGAGAACCATATCTTTAGGACAACCAGGGAGGTTGTGGATGCTCCATCCCTGGCAGTGTTCAAGGCCAGGTTGGACAGAGCCTTGAACCACATGGTTTAGGGCAAGGTGTCCCTGCCCACGGCAGGGGGGTTGGAACTAGATGATCTTAAGGTCCTTTCCAACCCTTACTATTCTATGATTCTATGATTCTATGACAAAGGATGCATCCCAGGAACCCCGAAGAAGAAAAATACACTGTCTGAATCGTGCAAACATGTTTACTAGTATACTAGTAAAACAAGGTAACTCTTTTAGGAGGCTGGTTTTGGAAGTAAAGCCGTTCAAAAAGAAATGTGCTGTTCTTTATTACGTTTCTTGTGTTACATTTATTATACTAATTATAGTATATCTCTAATTATAAATTAGAGAATAAAGAGATGTCCAAAATCGTGACACCTCCCCCCAGCTATACCCAGAATGTATCATAGTTTATAATTATACTTAAAATCAAAGTAGCTGTAGCTTGGTACATGTTCATTATTTTAGAAAAAAATCTCTTTCCAATTATAAATATTTCTTATTGATTTAGTCAGATTAATGGAACATACCTTCACTTTTTTCATTTTGACTTTAGATATTCTAAGAAGGAAAAAATTGCAGGTGGCACTGTATTTTGAAAGTGAGAACACATGTAGATTCCAAGGTTACAGAAGAAAGCTGCAGACACTCTCTTTAGTGTATATGCTGAGGTTTAAATATTCTTATTATTTTGTATCAAAAAAGTCTCAGACCTGCACAAAAAAAGAAAAGAGCTCTGCTTTTCATTTTATCCGAGATATAGGAAATGCAATTAATTAACACTAATTTCCTACTGTATTTGTAATAAAACTAGCTTTTTTTTTTTTTTTTTGAGTAAATAGGTTAAAATACTACTCAGATTTTGTTATAGCTTAATGTTTTAATATGCTATGGAGAAAAGGGAAAATGGAGGACTCCCTCCCCTTGTTAAACTTTTTGCTATTTAAATAGAATAAACTAACATATAATAAACACTATATAACAATGTCTGCGTGCTATAATTAGGTAATACACTTGACTCCCAGCTACATCTTATTACAACCACCTATTACAGCGACTGAACAAATTTATTCTACAAAAGTCTTTTTTTTTTTTTGCTATGGCAGGAGCCTTAATTGAGCAAGAAATGTTTGTTTCTTCTGGGATTTAAAGAGTGAGAAGCATACTAAGCTTCCAGTTTTCTCTGCAAGACTCTGAAATCTCATATTTGTAGGCATTTCATGTCCAAATGTCATGTTTCTGTGACAAGTTACTCTATACTTATTTCCTCAAAGATACATGTTAGAATTTTAAGCATAATCTCTGAATAAGCAGCATTAACAAATAATTTTTAATACAATTTCAAATAATTTCAGGGACCGAATTATATTACTGCAATAACTACCACATTGTGATATCTGTGATTCTAAACCAATTCAGCTCCAAGTCAAAACTAGTTTTCTAAGTCTACAAGAATAATATTCAGAAAATTATATATATTCAAAGAAGAAAGAAAAATTATATCGTTCTGGATCAAATGAGTTTGTCTCATTGTCATTTAGATAGGAAAAATATTTTATTTCTTTTCCCTGAAACACTACATTTTAGTGATTTGCAAGGTAGGATTGAGTTTGTTACATTGATTGTTCAAGTATTTTGATCTTTGGCTTTCTGAAAGTGGAGGATTTGGAGTGGGAAAATGTTCAGGTGTCAACATGTTACTGCTCTTGTTATTTCCACAGATTCACAAAATCACAGCATGAATGAGGTTAGAGGGCATTTTTGGAGATAATCTTGTCCAAACCCTTCTGCTCATAGTGAGATGAACTAGAACAGGTGGGTCAGGGCTGTATCCATTCAGTTTTGAAAACCTTCAGGAGTGGAGACTGCACAACCATTCCAGGCAAGCTTTTCAAGTGCTTGGCAACCCTAACAGTAACCAAAAAAAAAAAAAAAAAAAAAAAACAAGTTTGAATAAAATTTCCTGTACTTGATTTTTTTTCCATTTCCTCTTCTCTCTTCTGAAAAGTCTGGCTCCATCTTCTTTACACCCTTGCTTCAGGCGTTTTTAAAAATTGACAAGATACTCCTGAGCCTTCGCTTCTCCAGCCTATCAGTCACAGCTTTCTTTGCTTTCTGTCCTTGTATGAAAGATACTCCAATCCTTTAATCATCTTTGTGACCCTTTGCTGGACTTTCTCCAGTATGTCTATGCTTCTCCTGTACTGAGAAGCCCAGAACAGGACATAGCACTCCAGGTTAGCCTTTAGCTAAGTTGAAGATGTCCCTAATCATTGTAGGGGCTTGGACTAGATGTCCTCTAAAGGTCCATTCCAGCCCAAGATTTTCTATTATTCTATGACCTGAGGTCTTTGTGCTGCCTATAACAGACAGGGGGTGAACTTCCTAGTTGCAGACAAACAGCTACAGTATGTGTTTAGTGTCATCACTTTGGAGAAATTTTCTCTGAAATTCTTAAATAAATTATTACCTTCTGTGCTTACAGTTTTCAAATATTTGTGTTAAGGTACTGTGGGATTACTAGGTCTGAGTCAGTAGACAATTTTAGAGTTTTCCAGATTACTTCATTGATTATTTCGATGGATAATAAAGTCAGCTATTACTTCACTGTCACTCCATTCACCCAAAAAGAAAAATAATCCTCCATATCCTGTGAATAGAGTAAGATCAGATGTCAGGATACCATTCAAACACACCTTATCCTGTAAAAAAAACCCAACCCTAAACACTGTAGAAATATGCTTTACAGCAGCAAGATTGTTTGTTGAAATGAACTTAAAATATAGATATCTTCGAGAGTGAAGTAAACCTAAAATAGCCGCATTTGTCATGTAAACCTGCAGTTCAGTTGTTCAGCTCTGGTACTCCTAGTGAGAACATGGATTTGCATTAGATTTTAGTATGAGTTACTTATAAAGATCTTCCCCCACAGTTTCAGCTTGGCTTTCCAGTAAATGTCAGGTGTTCACATTGTTAGCCACATCTGATGTAGCAAGGTAATAGCTAGTTCTGGTTTGCCTACTGACCAAAGTGAGGGCACACTCAATCCCACTGTCCATGTCGCTGACAAAGACGTTGAACAGGATCAGTCCCAACATCAACCCCTGAGGGACACCACTTGTTACTGGTCTCCATTCAGGCATCGAGCCATTTACCACAACTTTTTTCGTGCTGCCATCCTCAATTCTTTATCCACTGAGTGGTCGATCCGTCAATGTGATATCTCTCCAATTTAGAGACAAGGATGTTGTGTGGGATAGTGTCAAATGCTTTGCACAAGTCCAGGTAGGTGATGTCAACTGCTTTGCTCCTACCCATCAGTTCTGCAGTCCCATCACAGAAGGCCACCAAATTGGCCAGGCATGATTTCCCCTTGGTGAAGCCATGTTGGCTGTCACCAACCACCTTGTAGTTTTTCATGTGCCTTAGCATGGTTTTCAGGAGAATCTGCTCCAAGATTTTGCCAGGCACAGAGGTGAGACTGACTGGTCCCATGGACTTGTGCACATTCAGATTCCTAAGATGATCTCAAACCTGATCCTCTCCTACAGTGGGCCTAAAGTTTTCATTCTCACAATCCCTGCATCTGTCTTCCAAGACTTAAGCAGCGTGGTCAGAGCATTTGCAGGTGAAGACTGAAGCAAAGAAGTTATCGAGAAACTCAGTCTTCTCTAAATCAAGGGTAGCCAGTTCTCCTGTTTCCTTCTGGAGAGGGCCCACATTATCCCTAGTCTGTCTTTTGTTTGCAACATACTTATAGAAGCACTTCTGTTATCTTTGACATCCCTGATTCAATTCTTTCTGGGCCTTAGCTTTCCTGACTAGGTATCTATCTTCCCAGACAATGTCGCTATATTCTTCCCAGGGTGCCTGTCCTTGCTTAAACCTTCTGTAAGTTTCTTTTTTCCTTCTAAGTTTTCTCGGCAGTTCCTTAACCATCTATGGAGGTCTCCTGGCCTTTCTACCCCATTTCCTTCTTGCCAGGATGCAGCACTCCTGAGCTTGGAGCAGATGATCCTTGAACACCAACCAGCAGTCTTGGGCCCCCCTGCCCTCTAGGGCTTCATCCCATGGAACCTGACTAAGCAGGTTCCTGAAGAGGCCAAATTCTGCTCTTTTGAAGCCCAGGGCAGTGAGCTTGCTTCATGCCCTTCTCATTGCCTTGAAGATCTCGAACTCAACCATCTCATGATCGCTACAGCCAAGGCTGCCCTGGAGCGTCACATTCCCCACCAGCCCCTCCCTGTTGGTAAGCACGAGGTCAAGCATGGCACCTCTCCTTGCCGGCTTTTCTACCACTTGCAAAAAGAAGATGTCTTCCACACAATCAAGGAACCTTCTTGATTATTTTAATTATGCGTTTTGAATGTTATGAACTATGATTATGAATGTTACTTATAACAAGTAAACTGCACAGTTATGGTCTAGGCTGGAGGAAGCTGTGGGTAAATTTACTTCATTTCATTCAGAAAAACACAAGAAGTAATATATATTTTTTTCTTCGTCTGGAGTAAACTAGCTGGAAAATAATATTCCATCAAGGATGTATGCTAGAAGTTGATCTATATGAATCTAAATTTGGTAATGAAAATATTTGATTTTATGCTTACAAGTAAAATGAACATTGAGTTAATAGACTTTTAGTTAATTGGACACACCCATTTGAATGTGGGTATGCTGTTTGACGTTTATGGTCATGGCAACTGCAAATACACAGCGCTGAATCTTCCATGACCTATGTTTTATTTATCTCAAATGACATTTATTTAGATGTCTTTTATTACCTTTGATTTTGATTAATAAGAATACACAGTCTGAACTCATATCACGTCAGCTATTTTTAATAAAGTTTATATGACAGTCTGTATTCATTCTTTTTTACATAAGTGTACTAAAACTTTCTAGTTTTTTTCCATTCTCATTTCCCTAGCACCCTGTATGGTTGCATAATCTTGTGAATCATCTTTGATTTTAATTAAAAAAAAACCCCAAACATTCTAAGCCAGCATAAGGAAATACCTGATTGAAGATACATACAGGCATATATTCAACACGATGTCATGAATTTCCATTTCTCAAAACCAGGTGAAACTCATGTTCAGAAGTTCATTTCTACAGATGCATAATTCAATATCATCTGAAGTGGTTTGCTTTTAAACTTACAGTACAAACTGCCCGTGGGATGGAAATTTAAATGCCAAGTCAAATTTCACCAAAGAAAGTGTTTATAAATGCTGACAGCTGCTTAACTATAGTGTTTGTAGGTTTAGTTGTTTGTTTGTTGTGGGTTTTTTTTTGGGGGGGAGGGGGGAAGGAGAAAGTTGGTTGGTTATTTTTGCTTTGTTTTGTTTTAAATCCTGCAAGAACACAACAGGAACTTTGACAATCAATCAACACAAATTCTTCTTATAATTTTCATTTGCACTGAAAACAAAGCAGACAAAAGACATGAGAAGACAGTGGATTTTCTAAGCACTTGGATGCAAACAGTATTATCATTAGCTAAGAAACAGTAATAAATATATAAATTATGTATTCAGAAGTCAACAAACATTTTAGCTGTGATGTTAGAAATATTCCCAAGAATACAGTATATCAAAAATACACTTTGATTCCACAACTATTTTGTTAACCTTAATATTTTGTTAATCTGAATTAACATCTTTTGTTTCTTATCTTATTTATCCTCAGTTTATTAGTATTTCTAGTATCCTGAGTATCCCCCAAAAAAAGTTCTCTGATTTTTATTTTTTTTTTCTCTTCCAAACTGTATGGATTTCCATCCTTAGCCCCTTTGATTTGTTGCATAAAGTTTTCAGCTGAGGCTTTGCACATCAAGACATGTTTATGCTCCCCAAATCATGTATTCTACTGAAATAGATTCAAATAAATGTGCAAGATCTATTCTGGAAACTCTTGTAAAATTTTCATAAATATAGATGAGGTCAGTGGAGTTTGGATAACAGCTGTACTTTAAAGCAGTACATGATATCTGTGATTGTTTACCTGTAATAGTAAATATTTGCTAGATATATATGTGAAATTACATAAATGTGTACTTATTAGCATTTCTGTTGCAGGAAATAGACATTGGTCTTACTGATTCACAACAAGAAGATTAATGAGCATTCGCTTGGAAGAGGGGACAACTAGTTAAGTGAATACTAAGATTTTTGGAGTCGCTTTAAATGTAGTAATAATCAAGATTAAATAATTTAAAGATCTTTCTGGATGTTAGTGTTTAGTTCTTTCATTTTAGGGTATTGTCTACTGAAATATACATTCCATAATCCAGAAGAAACAACATACCACCCAAATCTGGTGGCACAGTTACTGTGAAGTGTCTTCTCCTGACTTCCCTTGAAAATGAGAAGTTAATATCTGCATGTTATAATCACTGCATTACATGCTCTAAAGAACACCGCGTTCTTTTTCTCTCCATCTTGCTGCTGGCAAGAAATCATGCAGTCGTATGCCATTAGCCTGAATGAAGACATGAGGATATTGTAAATGGCTAATCAGCATCCAACATCAATCAGAATGAAAAATGTTAGCATACATAAATGCTGACCAGGCAGCATCCAGGTTTAGAAACTTAAATTAGCATTTATGCTGAGCTAACAATGTAACTTTTATTTATTTATTTATTTATTTATTTTACAAAAGGAAGCTCATAGAGTATCCATTTTCAATACAGGGGATGAATGTCTGTGTCCTAAGGCAGGTGAGGTCAACTGTTTTACAGAGGTGCAATCTCTGGTTCCTAAACAATGCCTACAAACTAATTTAGACTATATATCAAACTTTTAGATACCTTTAGTTAAGTGAGATGATTCCTACTTTGACAATCAAAACAAAGAATATTGGTATGAAAAAATGGATTGCATCATACTATATGGGAAAATGAACTAAAAGGAAACAGACAAAAATGTGACATAAATCACTCTTGAAAAAGAGTTGAAAAAACTTTTTGGTAGCAAACTGGCAAATTTAGTTCCTGTTTCCACTTTATTTATTTCTTGGCTTCTTGCATCCTCTTTTCTGGCTGGAATTATATGCCTATAGCTCATCCTTTCCATAGCATTTTCACTTTCCATAGGAATATTCATGTGTGATTTCCCTTCTGATTTTCCCACTGCTGCCACTTCTCAAATAATAATCTTTTTTTGGCTAACTTCTTTTTGCCCTTTCTAAGAATCTACAATGGGGACACAATTATTATTGTTGCTTACTATTTGCTAAATTCTGGCAATTGGATCAAAATAGTAGAAAACATGAAGACTTAGTTTTTACTGCTAGTGACTCACCCATTGCTTAAGAAGGAAAATGCAGGCTAAAAATGTTCCCTATGTTACAGTATTTGTGTATTTGTAAACCCAATAGTAATAATTTTTTCAGAAGATAAGCTTTTTTGAATGAATGGCAAATACATGAAAAATGGAATTTCATGGTTTTCAGAGTATCATAGGGTTTCAAATAGAATTTTGTAAATTGAAATTAAAAAGAGTAAAAAAAGACTTCTTTTTTCTTTGTTTTGGTTTGTTTGTGTATTTAATGGAAACCCACTATGAAATTTTAATAATGATGTAGCTTGCCTTGGAAATTTCAAAGCATACTTCTCAAAGAAATAAATATACTTATCAACTATTTTGAATATTAAGTGTTGCAATTTTTATTTCAAATCATACTTAAATAAGTAACTGCAGTTAAAATGAAAAAAATTGAAAATATAAATTAATTTCAATTAGAATCAACATAGATTGCTTTTACCACAACACTGTGTGATTCAACTTGACAACAACAATTTTTCTTTTCTGACTTCCATTTCATACATTGAACTGAAAACTCTGTGTGTCAGACATTATCTATTTGAACTTTGTCTTTTCAGTCATACGCTATATTTCTTTGAGTGACTAAATCAGATTAAAGTAACTGAAAGAAAGTAGAGATTTCTTTTTAGTTGCAAAGTAACTGATTGCATGTGATGGTAAAAAATGGTTTGGAGATTATATATCGTTAAGGAAGTGGCAAATGGAGAGAAAACAGCAAGGATTTGTTTAAAAGTAGTCAGTCCAATAAACACATTTGGTGTTTTTACATGCTGTGGAATATCTATGTCCATTTATCCAAAAGGCTGCAAGACTTTGAATAAATCCTGTGTCATACCTGAAAAAGCATTTCACTTGTTCCAGATAACCTAGAGAGTCTCAAACACCATGAGGTGCCATGTTTATAAGGAATTGAATTGAGCCCTGGGAGAATGCTAGGAGAGGGAAGACAAACTAGTTTCATGGAAGATAGATGGGAAAACTTTCTAGGAATCATGAGGGGTATGCAGAGCTGTCTGCTGAAGTTTAATGAATAACTGAAGTCAAACCTGAAAAGCAAGATATGTCCTGGAAAGATCAAAGGTACAATTTTCTTATAAACTCTCTTGTATTTTTATTCAGTTACCTTGAAGGTTTCTCTATTTCTAATTATAATTGTTTTCATATACAGTCTAGAGAGCATATTATTTTGATTTCAAACATCTGTGATCATATTTGAGGAGCTTACTCTATGAAAAAAGCAAATGTAGCCCAATATTTTTAGGGGGTTTTGCCATTACTAGTGCACAAACTTTTGAAGTACCTGACAGTGCACACTTTCAGGGCTTGTCTAGAATTGTGTTGGCCTGAACTTATTTGAGCTTCTTGCAACAATTCCCTAGTGTTTAAACAAATGTTGCTTGACCTGCCATGGTTGAAGCCCTACATAACCATGATTCTGTATAATCTGTACTGTTCAGAGGCAGCTGGATCCCATTCACCTGCCAAAACAGGGAAGGAACTCCAAAGAAAGCTCTCATACAGAGATCCTCTGAAACTGTAAAGGTAAAATCCATACTGCTGAATCTCCCCAGACCTTGGCAAGAAGGTTCATCGACAGTGTGACCTGATAAAGGAGCTGGAGCAGAATTTAACTCTAGTTTTAAAAACCTAAATTTAGGTGTCTGTACGTGCCTATGTGAGATCTCCATACCTAAGTTCTCTTTATAGGCAAAAGAGATCTGGATAATTTATTAAACAGAGACATGGGAGCATAATGAAACAAGAATTATGATTAGTCTAATACCTCTATATATTTCATTGACTATACTGACTAGATCTGCAGAGACTATGATGGAAAGTTCATGCATAAATACCTACATGGCAGACACCTGCATTTAGGCACTTGAACTGAGAACTGCCCGAATGTCAATACTTGTTACTTTAACCTCTTGCCGCAGCTTAATGACTGAAAGCCTTCCTGTTAACACCTTCTATATGATACCTTACTAAATTAAAATAGTAACTTAAGTATCTGCACAGGATTCATCTTCAATATAATAAAAATTAAAAATTTTCTGAAGCATGGTATAAAGTAATTAGTCATATGATATCTCAAATTTTCTATAAATCCATTTTGTGTCTGAGGTGAATTTTGCAGGTTTTAGTTCTGAGTTTGCTGTGGATAAGGAACCTAAACAGATCAGTAGTCCAATGACAAGACAAAATTATATAACAAGCTGATTGGAGACTCTAAACTGGGACTGGCATTGCTTGCTGCAAAGCTAGAAACCACAGGACCACAGGCACTTGTTCTTCCACTATGCCACTTTGGAAACATGCCTATTTTTCATTCTACCGAAGCTAGAGATGGGACAGAATATTAACTACATGCTGTAGGGAACAAAAAGTAAAAAATATGACACCACTCCTCTCCCTCCCCCCGTCTTTGTTACGATTTTAAACTTTTAAGAAAATATGAGTGTATTTGTATTTACTGTATCTGCTCCATTACACAGAAAAAATTCAGCATTCATATTTGCCACCATGAAGTGTTTGTTTTCCATGAGTTTTTAAAATAACATCCCAAAAGCAAATCGAGTGGAATAGAAACAAAAAAACCTAAAATTATTAACAGCCTTCACATTACTTGGAAAACCATAGTGATGATGGATGATACAATGATGACAGATGAGTCTTCACTCCTATTTTAACTTTTATCAGCTACATAAATCAATAATGTCATCAATATTATTACTACCTGTTCACTCACCTTCTGAGACAGCTGTTGCTTTTCTCCTGGGTTTGGTCCTTTGTTTACTTCACCTAACTCAGTATTACAAGTTAGTGCAGGACCTGCTTGCAGTAAGTAAAAATCTACAGGTGACTGGAGTAGAGAAATGTGTTAAGGAATTACTGATGCTATTTTGGCATCTGTCTTGCTGTTTAATTGGAAAATAGTTGGGATTCATTCTGATAACATCTAAAAGTTTTGGTTGGGAGGGGTTGTTTGTTGTTGTTTTGTTTTATTTTGTTTTTTCTGCTGTTGCCCATAAGGTGTGCGTGATGTGAGGTCTATGACAGCTCCTTGAGAAAAATTCACATCAATGTAATCTCAGCCATTTAGTGGTGTCAAGAGAGTTCATTTAAGCAATCATTTCTAAAATATCTTTGATGAATATTTTGTTCTATTGGCTTAGTGTGACCAACTGAGGCAGATCGCATTCAGATCAGCATTTAGGTCTGTGAAACTAACAGAGATCAAAAAGCTTGTGGCAAAGTCTATGTGTCTTTGATCTGATTTATGATCCCATTGATAGTCCCTCAATAAACTGTTCAGGTCCCTGAGGAATTAATTAAATGTATTGAAGATATTCTATTAATTAATTCTGAAGTTTCCAAGAAGAAAAAAAAAGCCTTTTTTTTTTTTTTTTTAAATTCTTTCGATGTACCAATCCCATGGAGAACAGCACAAAATAAATTCAAGCTTCGTCAAATTTAATCACTGTAAATATTTTGTGGTATTATGACCTAGGTTATTAAACTAAGTGTATTCATGTTTATGCAGAATTTTGAAGTCTTCAAAGATACTAATTTGTTAGATAATTCCTGACATTCTCATCCATACACCATACTTTCAATATAAAAAAAAAGAAAGGTTTGGACTATTTGTAATTTCTCAGAAAAATCTTCATGGCTAAATAGTTAATTGCAATTTATTATTGCTAAGACTTAATTACAGTACATTTATGCAATGTACTAGAGAACATTTAATAGCAAGACATGAAGGATTATCATTAATAGTTAAAACTGAATGAGAGTGATCATACAGATAAAGTACATGTAGTGACGAAATATCTTTCCTTTTTCTTCTTTGTTAGCTTACAGAATACTTTGAAAGTTCAGAACCTGAAATGGGTCTGGAAAACCACTGTGAATTACTAAGGTGGCATTCTTCAAAAATATAAACTTGTAACAGTCAGCATAAAAGACATATATAGATAGATAAGTTTTTTTTAATTACTATTCATAATATTTAAAGATTAGTATTTTTGTTTAGCAGAAGCACTTCACAGGCTGAATGCTTTGATATATAAACCCTATGTACATACACTGTACATATTCTTCTCATGATAACTGTATAAGTAAGTTTCTTCCTGTTCTGTGAATGAAAGTTTCAAAATATTCATTCTGAAATTGTTTAGCACTTCCAACCATTATTCACTTCAATATCAGAGGCATTGAAAGACATAAAAATGAAAAATAAAATAAGCATTCTCACTATTGTTCGAACTATGAAGAATAAGCCCCCCTCACTCCCTTTTACTCTGATCCCATTCTCTTCTCATTTGGCATTTCTCTTAACACAATAGTCATTTTGTGAAGAAATGTTTTTTTTCCAGTCTTCAGCAGTCTTAAAAGAAATGAAAGGCAAAGGTGAAATAAAAATATTCCATATGTTTATTGTTAGTATCTGTTCACTCTTACTGGAATATGTGACACTGAGATTCCTGAAATCCCGATGAAAAAAAAAAAGGTATTGAAAAGCTGGAAACAATAGGAAACTATCATACACATTTTGTCTAAGGATCCTAGACATAGCTGGTTATATTCTGATTTGGACACTTCTGGAAAATTGCTGCATTTAGAAACAAATTTGAAGGATATTTATAACAATTAACAAACATAAAATGCATGTCAAAGGGCTGTATTCTCTCAGTTTATCATTCCGAAATAAATGAGCAACTATTCACGTCTTGACTCTGGTCCCATTAAAAAAACCACAAAAAAATCTTAAAATGAATAGAACAGGCAATTATCGGGAGGAGGCAACGTGACATGAGCACATTTCCTTAAATTACCCAGCATGTCAGTTTCCATGACAGACTTTTGTGAGTAGCATTTAGTAACTGTAACCTGTGGTCTCAAAGTAAGCGTGATATGCCTTTCCTGTTCTATTAATAAGTACTTTCAGTCCAAGAATTAGAAGCATGTTTTTTCAATGCTGTCTTAACTTTCTCTGGCAATATACACAATTTGAGGATGAGTAAGATAATGAGGGTGATGGGGAAATGTGGTGTATAATGCATAGTTTTAATCTTGCCAATCATTCTGGGCCAGATATTCTGTGTTAAGAAGAAATGACAGAAAGGAAAGGGAAAGGGAAGGAAAGGGAAGGAAAGGAAAGGGAAGGAAAGGAAAGGGAAAGGGAAAGGGAAGGAAAGGGAAGGAAAGGGAAGGAAAGGAAGGGAAAGATAAAGGGAAAGGGAAAGGGAAAGGGAAAGGGAAAGGGAAAGGGAAAGGGAAAGGGAAACGGAAGGGAAGGGACGGGAAGGGAAGGGAAGGGAAGGGAAGGGAAGGGAAGGGAAGGGAAGGGAAGGGAAGGGAAGGGAAGGAAAGGAAAGGAAAGGGAAAGGAAATGAAAGGAAAGGGAAGGGAAAAGGAAAGGAAGGGAAGGGAAGGGAAAGGAAGGGAAGGGAAGGGAAGGGAAGGGAAGGGAAGGGAAGGGAAGGGAAGGGAAGGGAAGGGAAGGGAAGGGAAGGAAAGGAAAGGAAAGGAAGGGAAGGGAAGGAAAGGAAAGGAAAGGAAAGGAAAGGAAAGGAAAGGAAAGGAAAGGAAAGGAAAGGAAAGGAAAGGAAAGGAAAGGAAAGGAAAGGAAAGGAAAGGAAAGGAAAGGAAAGGAAGGGAAAGGAAAGGAAAAGAAAGGAAAGGAAAGGAAGAAGGAAAGGAAAGGAAAGGAAAGGAAAGGAAAGGAAAGGAAAGGAAGGAAAGGAAAGGAAAGGAAAGGAAAGGAAAGGAAAGGAAAGGAAAGGAAAGGAAAGGAAAGGAAGGAAAGGAAAGGAAAGGAAAGCTCTCAAAACTTAAAGCCCATTTTTATATTATGCCCAGTGAAGCAGGGTTTTTGCTTTGTCATTTGACATTGATCTCTCTCACACTAGTCTGAATTTTCAAATTAAGACTGAAAATTTGAAAAACAATCACTAGTAATATTCTTGAGAAGTCAGTGTATACATATAAAACATTTTTTTAAAAGTCTGAATGACTTGTATCTTTTCTTCTGTTGACTTTTAATGGACTGTGGTGTTTCTGGAAACTTGACGCTCTTAATTTCATTGTAGATGATCAAGTTCCAATAGGTTTTGTGGAATACAGGCTAGTTCACAAGGTAAACATCACTCTGAATCCTTTTTATGCTTAAAAGACTTCATTACAAATAAAAAAAATCTGAATGGGAGAACTAAATACTTGCTGTAGAAAAGCCCTGAAGTGGAAATGTATTTACATACAACTCAAAACCTAATTAGTCAGGATCTAAAGCTCTGTGTTTTTCTATTGTGGTTAGCTTCAATGGAGAAGTACTAAATAGCCAGAGAAGACCAGTTCTTCATTCTTGTGATTAAAGGCATGAATTTGAAGTTATTTTGCCTGCACCACAAGAATTTTCATTACTTCTTGTTTCATAATGACGAAATACACTCCCTACACCTACCTATCTGTCCTTAAAAGCTGCTTCTATCTGAAATTGCTAATGGCAGACACATCATGCTGTGAAGTACTGAGACCACTCACATCAGAAGTCTTTCATGTAGTGCATTATGACTGACTGCATTAGGTGTTCTGCATTGCAACAGCAATGTGTCAGCAATCAGAGTAGGACACTTAAACCAACTTGTTTTTTCTTTCTTTTTTTTTTTTTTCTTAATACACTAAGGTTAATCTAAGAATCCATCCTTCTGTAACAGTATCTGATTTTCCTGTATTTTTCTGGGTAATAAGTGATTAGAATAAACTGCGGCAATCATGTTTGTTTCCTGATGTTTAGGATGATGGGAATTGCTTAGTTTTTTCTCCAAATAACTGTGTGAAAACTAAAGAAGTCACACACTTCTGTACTATCTATAAAAAGAATTCTATACAGAACTTTAGAACTTTGCTGAATTTTTACTTAATTCTCATTTGAAGTTTATCAGATAATATTTAAATGACTCATGGGCATTGGATAGTAATAAAAAAATGAGTGATTAAAATTATAAAAATTATAGAATATAAAATAAAAAACATCTAAAATTTATGCATACTTCTTGTAAATACTGATGTGTATATAGATTTGTGATAGATGTCAGATTGTGCTAATTTCCTGTTTGAATCTTTGAGATCCCTGTGTAAAAAAAAATAATAAATCTTAAGTCTGTATTCTTTTGCAGGTGACTGGCCAGCACGTTTAATGACAAGCAATATTTCATTAATAGTACTGTAGAACCAGCAACTTTTTAAGATTACAATGTATCCCTGTGTGGATGTTGGAATGCATTTAGTCTGTTTTTTATAGTATTGAAAGATGTAGTACCAAACTTGGTAAATTTTTCACGTTTGCATCCTACAAATTCATTTTCAGAGGATATAATTCTCTTCTTTGGACTGTACTCTTGAGACTGTATAAGGATATATCTTCTGCATCTTGAAAAAGAACCCCCTAGCACATGAATTCAAGTTTCCAGTAGCGCTAGTCTAACTATGATCCCACCTCATTTGTGAATAGATCAATTCAATGAAGGTTAGAAATGTACAGCACTTTTCAATTGTGAATATTTACCAATCCATAAGTGAATATTTTAGCCTGCAGTTAAGATTGTAGTCTTTTGCTCAGATAGTAAAAATCTTACATTCATAGCTAGTGGATGAACTGGGGTCTATTGCCATGGGCCACAATATGACAAATATCTCTTGTTTCCCTGCACTTTCTTACAGATGTAGGGGTTGTAGGACTGATACGTAAAACAGATATTTGTCTCAACCATCGCTTTCTGTGAGCTATGAACCGTAGCAAGTGACGCTCTACAGTTTACCCCTCAGAAAGAGACTTTATTGCTCTCTGAAACAGCTTGTGGATTTGGCTCTGTTGATTCAGCTGCTCAACCTTGCACGGGGAGGAGGCTGGGATTTTTCAGTTCTGACAAGCGGACGGGAACATCCTGACAAGAAACAAAAAGCAGACGAGAGAGTCCTTGCAGGAACAAACTGTATAGCCAGCAGATAAAAACCTGATGAAACGCGCAATTCATGGATGCAGCCCATGGCTGGTTGCAGTTGTTGCACAAGCTGGGGCAATGGCTGTCTGATTGACATCTGGACACAATATGGTATAAAGGACAGCACGACCACTGGCTAGTTGGAAGACTTCTCCCACCGATCTGGAAGACAGGATGCCATACAACTCCGTGGTGGTAACTTAACTATTTGACTCTCTCTCTCTCTGCAAATCTGCTTTTATACTTTTTTTGCCTACTCTTCCTCTTTTCCTTATTTTATTTTATTTTATTTTATTTTATTTTTTTTTTTTTTTTTTTTTACAATAGTTTTAGGTAATAAATTGCATTATTTGGACATTTTACCTCGTTTGTGTCCTAATTTCACCCAGTGAGATCCAAATCCTGCTTGTACCGTCCACCAGGACATGACAAGGATGCATTTATATACCATTTTGACTTCCAGACTAGGACAATGAATGTCAATGAAATGTTTCTACTTTTCTTATGAGGATCAGTTACACAGCCTGCATATAAATACATATGCATACATATAAATAAATGAATAAACTTGTATGGGTTTCTCTTTTCAATGAAATTGTGCAGTTCATCTTCTAATTAAATTTTATTCTTTATGAACATGGGTCTAGGGACAGAACCAAGCAATCTATATGTGAAGGTCTAAATAGCAGAAGTACATGTAACATCATCATTATTGTTATACTGTGAATAATTATTCTATACTATTATGAATAAACCACCTCATCCCCTGTGACAGCTTTCTGCTGGAAAATATCATCAGGCTATTGAAAATGGGGATTATGAGAAAGTAAAACAGACCCCAAAATGAGAAATCTTAGATTGTATAACTGAAAAAACTTTTCAACTTCACATTTTTTTTCTTTTAAATGGAGTTCAGTGGAGGTGCTCTGCATCTATGTTCTGTTAAAGGTTAAATTTCTGTGAAGAAGGTATTAGAGACAGTCTTACTTTAAACCAGAAAGAAATCCACTTAAAAATGAGGCTAAAGCAATATTTCAGAAACTTGGTTGGGAACACTCTCTGAACAGTTCCAATATATTTTTATTTCAGAAGACAATTCAGACAGAAAAGACACATAAACAGGTAAAATTATCAGCAGTATATAAAAAAAAAGATCACATCATCTGTGGGTTGCTCTCCAGAAGTCAAATGGTTGGTTGGGAATGGAAAAACAATATAAGCTCCTGTTTTCTAGACACCACACTGCATAAATAGCACTCAGTAACATGCCAGGACTAGACTAGTATTTAACAATATCTTATCTATCTTAGCCAACACAAATTATCACATTTTAAATCTACAACTAAGATTAAGATGTAGAAGTGATGATCTACTATATTTTGGGGGTCTGTAATACAGAAATCTGTTTTATTCATGGTATAACTAGGTTTGCAGATGAATCACAATTCCTTTCACATTCAAACAAAGCTGCAGCAGTAGGTCTTCTGAGAAGAAAAATGTGTTAACAGCAACAACAACTATGTCTCGTGACACGTGCTAATACACAGAATCATACATCTTGCTTTTTCTTTTTCTCAAGAAACAATGGACACAATGTATGTGAGGACCTAAAAACTGAAGAGCAAGCATCAATCAGGCTGGCATTTCGTAGTGCTAGGCTTTCTAGCAGAGACTTTAGTAATATCATGGTAGATTCTTAGTGAGAGCATAGTCCCATTCACGTCTAACATTCTCATATGCTTTGACTTCACTGGTATTCTGCAGAACAATTTTTACAGCTTCATCAGCTTCTGATTGCAAAAGAACTATAGAGAAGCCTGGGGTTTTATTGTTTTCAAAATATAGAAAAAAAAAAGTTAATTTCGCACTGAGAACTAAATTGGCATTTTGTATGCCATCTGGCAGGCAGTGGAAAATTATATTAATAAAGCTTACCTATTCCTAAGCAAATAGGAGTAAAAGAACCAAGAACATTGGAAGTCTGGAAATCACCATAGCATACATCTTTGGAAATACACTTTGGAAATACACATTTTGTTGCTTCAGTATTAACTAAGTATCTGGAAAGTAGTCAGACAGGACAGCACCTTTAATCTCTAAGGCATGAGCTGGAACTGAGAATTCTGTGTCACAGGCTCAAGTCATCTCCAAGCTTAAAGACAGTTTTCCCAGCTGAGCATTTAGACCTATGTCCTTAGAAACAATCTTTCTTTCCTCTATTTTTTCACATATATCCATAATATCAGCACTTGATGTAATAAAAATTAATAGCAGCTTTCTAACAGCTTTTCCAAATTCTTTGATGTTCGTACTATTCATCCAGTTGGAAGAGTTTAGGACCTATATAATTTCTTTTCTCTTCTCTTAAAATAATTGCTCATAGAAGCTAAAGACAACATTCATGAAAGATTACTTAAAATTTTAATGTACTAGACAAGCAAAAAAAAAAAAGCCAGTTTTACTGACATCCACCTTCCTGCCAGCAAATAAGATCAGGGTTTTTTCAGGGTTGAACTGCATGATGTAGTATGTGTTTTTATGAATAATAATTGCGACCTTTGATGTGGGAAGGTATCTCTGGGCAGAATCAATGTACTTCACTTTCCACACTGGAATAAACTGAACCAATGTATAGTCTTTTATATTTCATGGGAACGTTCTCTTCCCTTTTCTACAAGAAATATAGTTATCTTTTTATCATACCATAAATTTCCTTGGTGAGAACTTGTTGAAAGAACAAGAAACAATAATAATGGTGTTTGAGGTAATTTTCCTGGAAAACCTATAGTTCTGAGGATATTTTCATATTAAAAAGTGTGATGTTAGCTGGCTATATGTGTATAAGTGGGGAACTACTGCATGTAGGAGAATATGGAGACTATCTTTTGAATACAGTAAAAAAGGAAAGAACTTGTAAATACAGTGAGATGACAATTTAAAAACATGTTATTTGCCTTGAATTATCAGGTGTTTTAAAAAAATTTGGAATTTATGTGAAACCAGATGTAATTTTTTATACCGAAAAAAAAGAAAAAAGTATTCTGAACATTCTCATAACAAAGAGAGTGGCTAGCAGAAGCTTAATTCCGTAGATGATGGATCTGGCATTTAAAATTGCATTTTGTTCCATATAGTAGTTGTTAGATATATTTTTAAACGTTTCCAATATGGTGTTATATAGGAATGTCAATTTCTATGTTAAAATAAATAAATACATAAATTCTTTCTTACTAATAAAGATCCACAGGAGACTAGAAGAAAGCCATAGGCATCTTCTAATGCAAATAATTTTAAAATTGATATGACTCCAGAAAGGTTTTGGCTTTCAATAAAGAAAAAATTTACTAGAATTTTAAATTTTGTCCACAACCTTGACAGTTCTTAACATTTACAGTTTACTTTCATTATGTTTTAGTTTTCCTTTTTGCTGAGATCACTTGCATAAACTCAGAAACTAATCATATAAAAATCTGTCACTGAGCTATGCACACCTGATTAATGTCAATCAAATGCCACTGGGTATATGGCACAGAACACCACATTACAGACATTCATTTGTCCTAGTTACTAGAGAATGTATAAGCCACTAAAAAGATTAAGATTGTTTAAATCTGAGAAATTCCACAATGCAATGTTTCAGCCAAAGGCATTTTAACATGTCTGCTTAATAAAAGAGGTATTATAGAATGACAATGTTAATATGTAATTGGCAACAATAAAAAATGTAACTGTTGAAAACATGCACAACACTGCTATGACACAACCTAAATAAAACTGTATGGACTAGTCCTGAAAATATTTATGGTAATATGAAGAATAATTATGCAACTTTTTTTTTTTGCTTTTAATCAATAAAGCAAAGGCAAACATTTTTGTTGCTATTCATTTCTGTTGAAAAATAAATTCCAGCATCCAGCCAGCTAAGCTGGGTATTGTTGGACTTTGCAGTTGTTAAATTTCACAAATTATCTTCTTATCAGGACCAGAATTACAATGTGCATATCATGAGCTAGGCTGGGTTATTCACTACGTTTTGCTTTAGCTTAGGTCTGCATAATATTCAAATGGTTTAATCTCATCTAAATTGAGCTGTTTAAACTTCTGACTGCTTCTATAAACTTGCACCTTCATCAAGCTGTGTGGTGTGATTGACACGCTGGAGGGAAAGTATGCCATCCAGAGGCATTTTGGCAAGCTCAAGAGGTGGGCCAGTGCAAACTTTATGAAGTTCATAAAGGCCAAGTGCAAGGTCCTGCACCTGGGGCAATCTCAAGCACAACCACAGGCTGAATGGAAAATGGATTGAAGGCAGCCCTGAGGAGAAGGACTTGGGGGAGTTGACTGATGAAAAGCTTAACATTAGCCAGCAATGTGCGTTTGCAGCCCAGAAAGCCAACCATATGCTGGGCTGCACCAAAAGAGCATGGCCAGCAGGTTGAGGGAGGTGGTCCTGCCCCTCTACTCTGCTCTCATGAAACACGAAATATGGTACTGCTTTCAGCTCTGGGGCCCCCAACACAAGAGGAATGTTAGAGCAAGGCCAGAGGAGACCAACAAAGATGATCAGAGTGCTGGAGCACCTCTCCTATGAAGACAGTCTAAGACAGTTGGTCTAGTTCAGCCTGGAGAAGAGAAAGCTCTGGGGAGACCTTACCCTTCAAGACATAGATGGAGTCTACAAGAAATCTAGAGAGGTACATTTTACAAGGGCATTGTAGTGCTAGGACAAACGAGAATGGCTTTAAGCTGACAGAGGAGAGATTTAGACTAGACATTAAGAAAAAATTCTTCACTATGAGGGTAGTGAGACATTTGAACAATTTTCTCAGATAAGCTGTGGATGCCTCATTCCTGGAAGTGTTCAAGGCCAGGTTTAACGGTCTTTGAGCAAGCTGGTATAGTGGAAGGTGTCCCTGCCCATGGGACATTGGAATGAGATGATCTTTAAGGTCCCTTCCAACCCTAACCATTTTATGATTCTATGATAAACAATGAGGGGAGAAACACCTTCAGAAATTAATTAATCTCATTCTGAAAAAATTATTACATTTTATAATGGAGGTGTTTTCAGAGATTTTACTTTCGGTCATAATTACTATCAGAGTGGACACTGTTCTTTTTAACATTGGTGTTAAACAGCTGTACATCTGCATATAGTAATTTTACTTTTCATCATAGGCATGTTAAAAGGGACATTCCACTATTGTGAAATTATGATTTAAGTGATCATATTTGTGTTATCAGTCACTGAGAAACAATGATCTGGTTAAACATGCTATATATTTCTTATCTATCAGGATTTAAGTGCAATGTTTAATTTAATCTCATTTTTTTAAGGTCTTGCTATAAAAGAGTTAGCCAAAAGAAAACTTCACTGAGCACTTGTTGATGGCCTCAGCGTAACACATTCCTTGAACATTTGAATCTTCTGTCTTCCAGGTGAACGTAGCTTGTCTAGAAGATTGGCTGAATTTTAAAGCCGAGTAGCACACATAGGTAATGACTGAACAAGGTCAGACTTTCTTCACCACCCTTTTTTATTTTTTAGTGGTTCATAGATGTAAACATTTTTTTTCTTTTTTTTATTCCTTCCCCCTTCCCTCCTCCTCCACTCCCTCCCCCCGCCCCGAGTGGTTATATTGTCCACTTTTGGTTTTGGGGTTTGTTTTTTTTTTCAAAATGTCAGAATATTTTTTTGAAAATAAAGTGGGGGTTTGTTTTTGTTTTTGTTTTTTTTTCCTCAGCTGGCACACTATCTTCAAACTGCTGCGATTGCAAAAAGAAACCTTGCTATTTAATGTTCAAGCAAAATAATTAAATTTACAATGAAGCGTAGGTCTAGGTGTAAAGCCTTCTTTGACCTAGCTTTACCTGGTAAAGCAATTACATGTAGTTCTGTAACTAGGATTACTTAACTAGAGGACCTCTAAGTACGAATATTTAGTAATACACTTCCAAAATGGTGGCGATATTCAGAACAAATGCCAATGGAAATAAAACTATAAAAACAAAATACACATACAGTTTTGTATTTAGATTTTAAATTTTCCATGGCCTCAAATTATTAAACTTTTTTAGATATCAGAGCACAGGAGAGATCTAAGAGAGCTTCAGATACTACTGACATAGAAATGAAGATAATTACTATTTTAATTTTGCATACATATTGAATATATTTTAACGATTTGCTCAGGACCAATGTTCAAGTTTATCAGTTAAGTAACCTGTAGCAGTGAGATAACAGGGAAAATATAAGCTGACGAACAAAAATCTCACTCATGTGATAGTAGAAAACAAACTTAGACATCTGTTGGAAATGTTAAAGCAGTTCTTTTATACCCTCTCAGTGGTGGTGTAAAAGGTGTAATTTTGTCTTTTAACTTTAATTTATGCTTTTTGAGTTACAGGACTAATATATGTTCCAATAAGGGATTTAAATAATGTGGAAGTGTAACAAAGCATTTAGTTCTGCAAATTAGATACATGTTGTGGAAAGTGCATCTTCTGCCACCATGTGGCAGTTTAGAATCACTGCATATTAGCATACCTCATTAAATGTAATAAGATTAATTCATGCTTCCTTAATCAATGTACTCACCAAGCAATACAAAGATAACCCAAATCAAAGGATCCATTTCCAATTCAACATGTTCATATGCAACTAATAAATCACATTAAAGTATATGCTATATTGGAAATATTGTCTTTTTAGCAAGCGTGCCATTTTTAGGAAAAAGAAAACACATTGTCACATAGGCTTGTCATTAGAAATTTCTAGCAAAAATTATATTGTTATAAAATTTATAATTTTCATCCTCACACCATCTAATAATAATTAGGTTAGAATAACTGTCCTGCAATTTTACAACACTAACACTCTGAAGCAGTTGTTCTTCCATTATGAATCAGTATCTATTACCTTCATTCTCCTATATAACAATAATGTTTTAAGACGACCTTTACTTGTATACATTTTGGTTTTGCAAGCTATATAATCAGTGTCAAGATCATGCAGACAAAGTTATATTGAGTATCATGTTTATTTCGCTACTATAAGATGGCATGTTTATAAAACTAACAAATATTTATATAGTAAAAATAGCTTCATAATTTTTCGTATTTTCAGAAAATATTCTTAATTGTTATGTAGTTTCATTCATACTTCTGGGCTTTATTTCACAGAGATCGTCAATAACACAGTAGTTTCATCTTAACATTAGACAATTTACTTATCTCCTGTTTTCTACAGGAAGCACTGGTCACTTCTTCAATTTCACTATTATCTTAATAAGTTCGACAGTTACGGGGTTGTGCCATCTTTTTCTCCATAAATATCTTTCATTCTCAGAAACTGCTAAGAAACTTATAGTAAATAAATCAAAAATAATTCTGAAAAACATACTCTTTTTCTAGATATGAAGTGTAGACTACACATGAGGCCAGTTCAGGAAAGAAATTAAATCAGCAGTTGTGAGCCTGAAGATATATTACCTGCATTTTATCACACTGTAATCTTTGAGCCAAAATGTCAATTTTTCTCAATTACAGGCTAGATGTTTGAACAATTTTTGCAAATTCTGAATACCTTCAAAAGGTTAAGTCATCTACGATATACACTACTATGCTTATAAGCTGAAAGAGTGAGATGAAGCATGAATTTGATATGATTACAAGACTATGCTTACAGAAAGATAAAGATATTATTAGTTAAGCCATATATAAAACTTCTTCCTTTGAACTTCCTATTCAAAGGAAGAAGCTCCAGTGGCGTTAGAAGTGATATTTTAGTTGAACAGACCTCAGAGGTAAAAATTGATAGTGATGTTATTTATTTTATAGTTACAAGAATAATGTAGGTAGTTATGATTTCATTCATAAAATAGTATCTCTATATTCATTATAGACAGGATGAATGATTTTCTGAACATGTAGGTGTATATTTCTCAAGTAAATCCATAGCCTTTCCCTCTCTGCCCAGTGTTTTCTATATATGGAGTTTTGTTTAGATTAATTTAATTGAAATCAGTTTAGTGATTTGTGTTCATGTAGAGAGATTCCACTAATGGCTAGGCTGGCGCAATCTGGCGGTTCGTATGTGTCTCTGCATTTGTACTACATACGGTGTGAAACTACCCATGTGTTAAACTGCTGAACAATGTGACAAATTACATTTACCATGCACCTGTGGCTACCTCACCTGCTTTGTAACCACTGAACCCTGTCCATCAAGATTTATTCTAACATTCCAACTCACTAAGAAGCTTCACACAGCATATAAAATACCTAAAAACCCTGACCGAGAATTGCAACAATGTAGTGTTTCCCCCTGATTTATGTTGATGTGAGCTTCAGAAATGGCAAGGAATTGTACTTGTTAGCTAATCTGAAATATAACAGGATGTGTATCACAGAAGGATGAATTTCATCTTTTCAGTTCCTCAGTAGGTTGTAGGACCATAGAGTGGAGTTAGTGTTGCAACATGGATACCTTAAGATCATTTGTGTCTCTACCATATATTTTTAAGGGGTGCTTAAATCCTTATCTCTGTTTTCTGGGTCTTCATTTGCATTGTGTTAAGTAATAAGACTTTCTCTGCAATTTTGTTTTTTTTTTTGGATAAAGTTCTCCTGTCCTTACCTTCTATTGCCTTATTATGTTCATCCTATGTTCATTCCTTTGCATCTTGGCAACAATGAAGTAAAAGCAGCAAGAAGTAAAGAAATCTGTTCCTGGGGTTCAGAAGGAGGAAGAGGATCATCCTTCAGTCTTTTACGTAATCTCCATGGAAGCATGTGGAAACAGAAATTACACTTTTTATTTGTTTGGGGGCTTTTTTGCTATGAGTAAAGACCAGTTTCTTAGGGCGGTGGTCATTCCATTTGATTCACATCTATTGTTTGTAGAGGTAGAAGAGGAAGATTTATGTATTGTTTGATTTTCATTTTGATATGTATGAGAAACACCAGTTGCTTTTTAAAGTGGCAGCTCACCTATCCAAACAAGCAGCTCTACTGTGCTGAATTGCAGGCTATCATATAAAATCTCTGTCTTTGTTATATACTTGATGTCATGTGAGACAGATACTTCTTTGCAAATGCTATAAAGGTGATGCTTCTCTTTCTTATCTGCTTAAATATATGGCACTGAGGAAATCTATCTGAAATTCTTCCCTTTGCAAGTTGTTGTAGGCCTGCAGCTTGACCTGTGGCTCATGCAGCACTGCAGAAGTTATTTCTTAGCTTCACTAACTCTATAGGAGTTTGTAGTGGTTTTGGCTGGGATAGAGTTAAGTTTCTTCATAATAGCTTGCATAGGGCTATGTTCTGGATTTGGAAGCAAAGCAATATTGGTAACACAAGAATATTTTAGTTATTGCTGAGCAGTGCTTACACAGTCAGAGCCTTTACGGCTTCTCACACCACCCCTCCAGGAAGTAGGCTGAGGGTGGGCAAGAAATTGGGAGGGGACACAGCTGGGACAGCTGATCCCAACTGACCAAAGAGATGTTCCATACCATACAATGTCATGCTCAGCAATAAAAGCTGGGGGAAGAAGGACAAACAGAGGTACGCTCAGTTATGGCATTTGTCTTCCCAAGTAACCACTACACTTGATGGAACCCTGCTTTCCTGGAGGTGGCTTAACTTCATTTGCAAATGAATGTTTTGAGTGACAAATTCAACTCAGACAATCTGGAACCTCCTTGCAAGTGAGAAGTTCAAGAAAGAATCAAAGAATAATTTCAAAATTAGGAAATTCAGAAAAGTTTCTAAGTTCCCATGTATGATGATTGATTTCCAATCAGGGTGAAAATCAGGCTCATCTTTTCACACCGGAGGATGTCCTTGGGTTATATGAAGGGAACAGGCACACAGATGAGGCAGAAGCTGTGCTGTGCTCTATATGAATACATAATCATGTTTCAAATGTGCACTGTCATGTGTTCCACTGTGGTCTAGATTTCTGCTGTCTTTTCCCCATTATTCTTTTATTATATTGGAAGTTTCCATCCCTGTACTAATGACCTTTTTTGTTCTCTTCTACACACAGAAGTTAGGACTGGGAGAAAAAGTTATGCACGTGTGAGTTAAGTCTATATGTAATAGGATTATAGCTATCTGTTTCTTAGTTTGTAAAAGTGGATAATATATCATAACTTCTCAGAATGTTAGTAATAAAAACAGGAAAAAACCTGTTCATAGATCCTAAAATATCACCCTTTTCCAGCTCAAAAAAAAATGCTTGCTTGCAATATGTCTTTAATTTTTTGCTACTACTCTGTATAGCTGTATAGCTGTTATTAAGTTTTAATCCTTTTGAAGATGTTAAATACAGAATAGGGAATTTCAGTTGACAACATCTGTTTACCAAGGTTGTAATAAACTTTGCTTCTTGCTTAATGTATAGTACCACAGAATATTTCATTGAGACGTCAGCTGGTTAGAACCACAATTTTGTACCCAGAAGGATGGAAAGATGTTTCCATGCAAAAACTGAAGATAATTATGATACCATTTATATTACTAAAAGATGAGTATGCTCTCCTAATTTTAACCTTTTTTTTAGGGGGCGTATCTGTTAAATATTGACTGATTTGTATTTTTCTTTTGGAATTATTAGTTCACTTAAAAAAGAATTCTTTTGTCAAATGAGACATTACAAAGTATTAATGATCAATGTATTACTTAAAAGCCACAGACAAAAGTCAGTTTCAAAGACAGCTTTTCTGAAGTGTTTGCAGTATCTCAGTATTTCTTTGGATTTCCTAATTATATACTAATTATGTTCATTAATGAAAGAACTAAGATCGATATAAAATATGCTAAATGTATATTCAATATGAATGCAAAAGTAAATGATAATGGAAGCAGTAGTTTAACAAAAATATTTATAAAAATCTGTGCGGGGCTTGAAGAAGCTAGTTTCCTTTACAAAAGCCTCTTGCATAAATGAGAATCAGTGTCTTAATGTCTACTTTTTCAATCAGTAACCAGGATGAGTCTTGTAATTAAAAGGTATTAAGAAGCTGAAAACTGCAGTGTCTAATAAACACTATAGCAGTTCTACTCTCATTGGAAGTAAAAGTCATTGTAATCCAAAAGTGGCTACAGTATGTTCCATTATCTGTGCAAGGGAAGAAAGAAGAAGTGAATAGATATTTATTACTTATAAGGAAGCTTGAAAGTTTTTCTGATAATTTAGCATTGTTGAGACTCTTAAAGGCCTCAGGAAGTGTAATTTATTGTTGTGGGTTTAAACCTGGCTGGTAACTCAGAACCACACAGGCCACTCGCTCGCTCCTCTTTTCTTCCCCCCAACTCTTGGTGGGATGGGGAAGAGAATCGAAAGAATGTAAAACCTACAGGTTGAGATAAGAACAGTCCAATAACTAAAGCATAAAACAAAACTACTACAACTACCACTAATAATAATAACGATAAGGGAAATAACAAGGAGAGAGAATATGAAAACTAAAAGAGGAAAGGGAAAAAAATCCACCAATAAACACAAGTGATGCACAATACACTTGTGCACCACCCACCAACCGATACCCAGCCCAATGTGAAGAGCAATCTGGGCCTTCCAGATGACTCCCCCAGTTTATATACCGGGCATGAAGTGCTGTGTTGTATGGAATACCCCTTTGGCTAATTTGGGTCAGGTGTCTTGTCTCTGCTTCCTCCCAGCTTCCTGTGCCCCTCCTCACTGGCAGAGCATGAGACTGAAAAGTAATGCTTGATCCTTGATCGGGGTAAGCATTACTTAGCAACAACTAAAACATGGGTGTGTTATTAGTATTGCTCTCAGACTAAAGCCAAAAACATAGTACTGAACCAGCTACTAAGAAGGAGAAAAATAACTTACAGCTGAATCGAGAACATGTATGTTCAGCAGATGCATTCTACACACATAATGACGATTTCTACTTGGAACAAATTCTAGATTTTTTTTTCCTAATTAAATAGTTTGCCAAGTTCACCAGAAAGAGACAATGTTTAAGAAAGTGAAATATTAAATTATACTTTGAATCTAATGTCTGAGCAATGTAGAATTCCTGAATAACGTGAACAGATTAGCTCAATGCAAGGTATAAAATGGGGATTAATACGTAGAAGGGTGGGAATGCAGACATCAAATACATACACACTGTGTATTTCATTGGTCTCTATTATATAGGAAATCTGAGAAAAAATGCTTGAGAGACAAAAGGTTTTTTCAGAAAAAAAAGGTAGTGTGATTTTCCATAGAAATTTGGAAAATTTGTTGAGAATTTTCTTTTTTAGCTAAACCTGCAGCTGGAGAGAGGAATATACTGACTAAGTCTACAAACTATGAAAATTCCAGAGTCTTGCTTCTGAGATTGGGTCATCGCTAATAAACATGTTGTGGTTATTAAGTTATTAAGTTTATTAGTCATTAAGTTTAAGGTCTTACTACACTTGAAAAATAAACTGAAATGTGCATTTTGGGCAGAATCCATACTATAAATGTCAGTATCTGCAGCTCATGTAATCACTCTTGGCTTATTTGTAGTGATAGAATTGTATGTGTTTAAGACTGGATTTATATTGTCCAAAAGTAGGGATGAGACCACGTATCTAAAAATACCTGCCTGCCTTCCATGACTATAGAGGGCAGGCTATGAAGGTGTCTACCTTAAAGTAAAGGTAGTTAAACCATATACATAAAGTTCGGAAAGGTGAATTTTTCCGTGTGTGACTTGTCTGGGAGCTGCTTGCTACTTTAGTGCATCTTCCTAATCTCAAATAGATAGTTAACGTTCATTTTGCCAACAATCACAGAATGGCATAAGTCCATTCCAGTCAGAGAGCCAACCACTGAAGCAGAGTAACTACAACCACCTTGCACATCACTCCTCTGAAGTCTGTGTCATGTCCCTGCATCTCCAAACCATCTCTGCTGTATACAGTAAAGAACACCTCCAGACTGTAAAAGAACCCAGTTACCTGGGTACTGGTCTTGTGTTTTTCTATCATATAAATGTATATATTCTTATGGCAATCTGCATTAATGTTAATTTTCTATATGACAGATTTGTTTGGATTTTTTGTTTGGCTGGTTTTTTTTTTTTTACAGTAAGCTAATTTTGCTGGAAGAAATGTAACTGGTATGGATTTGGAGGTAGCTAACTCCAGAGATTACTTTAAAAAGTTGAAATGAATGACACTAAAGCAAATTATTTCCTCTACCCTTTACAATTGTCAGATCTACCTCATCCAGCATTGTACCTTCTAATACCTCCACAAGATCCCAAGGATGTAACACATCTTTTGTTTTTTTCATGCTGTAAAAGCTGCTTGCAACCCCTCAGGGTTGCATCATAACAATCACAATACTGCAGACACAATGAAGAGTAAACAAACAAACAAACAAACAAAAACATTAAAAGCAGTAATTATGTCTCTGAGCCATAAACCCACAATATTGGCTCAAAGGACATCTACATTCAAAAGGCACGGTTCCACTCCACTTTGCTCAAGACAAGCCTGGGGCAGAATAAACACGCACCATATGATATCACTCAGTCTCTTGTCCACCTTAAAGTTGTGTTGATATATGACATATAACATATAGGTAAGGTTATCCCCCTTAAATAGATGCTGGTGCATATTGTGTTGTTGCTCTTGAAGAAAACTAGAAGGTTGTCCTCAGAATGAAGCCAGGGAAAAAAGTAGTATGTGCTTAATGCAGTCAGTGGTGGGTCCAGGCTCCTGCTGTGAAAGAATGTGACGATTTGGCAGAAAGTCATACACATCAACTTCCACACGAAAAGACAGATCCACTTTTCAGATGCATCTACAGTATAATGACTAGTTGTCAGGAGCGGCAAGAAAGAGGCTGATCCAGAAACAGAGTGAGCCAAGAATGACACCAGTGCAAGGAGTGCCTCCAATGAAGGCCCACAGGACCTGAGCACAGCTGGCAGAGCAAGCGGCTGGTAAGAGGGTCCATTAAAAACCATGACCCAGTAAGTGGTGTACCAAGGCCAGGTTCCATCCTGGGCACCCAGTTAGAAATAAAAAGAAGTTAGGGCCAGAGACAAAGCTATAATGTAGACCTAAGGTCCTTCCAGAGACAGGGCTGGAGACTGGCACTCACACAGTGTCTCTGAGACAGCGGCTGATGGCCCTGGTATGGGCTGAAATGGGGTCCTGCACCATGGGCAGAGTGGAGACAGGCCCTGGGGGAGCTTGGGCCAGGACCATACAGCCTGTGAGTATCCTCAGAGCCTGGACAAGGAGGAGTGTAAACACTTTATATAGTCTGTTTGGATCATTCTACTGGTGCTCAGGCTTTTAGCTAGAAACATAAACTAAGCAATCTGGATTTTCCTGTATTGCAGATGTTATAAATGGTGTGGGCTGCTGTAAAGTTTACTGAAGACTATCATACTCTCTTGTGGGGTTATATTTGGAGGACAGTGGACATGTGATGAGCCAGCCATATGAGGGCCTCTTCTAAGCATGCAGCTGCATACCAAGAAGAAGATAAGAGGATGCGAACCAGCCATCAGAGAGCTTCTTCTAAACACGTAGCTGCATACCAAGAAGAAGATAAGAGGAAGAAAACATCTGCAGTCAGATACATGGGAAGAACACCAGGAATTAGGTGATCCAATAAGGACACTTACCGAGCCGCGTGATTGCCTCGTGCAAGAGGGCTCTTACCAATCAAAGGGCGCGTGACCGCATGTAGAGATAGAAAACTCTGAATATAAAGGGATCGTGGGAACAATAAAGTGGCTTCTGCTTGATTCACGTTGAATCGTGTAGGGTCCATTGTCGTCTCTCCTCACTCTCTTGTTTGAAGTCCTGTTTCATAATGGATTTTTTGAATGAATAATGATGAGCCATTTGAAAGCTCAGATAACATTCCACTACTATAACAAAATTAATAGGTTGTATCTAATTGCTGTAGACTAAAAAATCATCACTGGCAAGGCACTATTGTAAGAAAACAGTCATAGTCACACCATGACCTCTACATGTATTTTGCTGTTCTGAGTCATACATTTCTTTTCCTTATTATTCCCTTACACTTTTATAGCCTACTTTTTGAAGGATTTTCTCTTCCTTTTTCTTTTAATCTCCCGCTTGTGTGCTATGCAAACCCCTAACCTTGCTATCGGCAAGAACACTTTTATGTAATAGAGCTGCTGCAATAGCTACAATTTGCTCTGAATCCAAGGTCTGGTTTTGAGTTTGCATCAGGAACATTTGCTTTGTTTCTGTCAGTACTGCATTGTTTCTTATGTTTGCCAGGTTGTCTTTTGATCATTATGATATAATCAAAAAAGCTTTGATCATTATGATATAATCACTGGATATACAATTTGTGGCAGTTCAGTGGATGTACTTGTCACTTTACCTCCCTATTTTGTTTCTGTCATGCTATCCATATTTGTTTTTCACAGTACTTGCATTTACTTCTTATGGTTACAGTTGACAAAATCTCTTAGGCTTGCTGTTCATCAAGCAGCAAGCTTGATGAAATAAATACCTTTCTGGTATTTATTTTCTTTATATCATTTATGTAGCATCTAGAGAGTATAGTAATTTTAGAGAGAGTTTGACAAGGAAGAGGAGAGGAGAGGGAGAAGAGAAGACAGGACAGGGGAGGAAAGGGAGGGAAAGAGATGAATGGAAAAGGAAAGGAGGGGAGGGGAGGAGGATTTTTTTGGCTATATCTCAGATCCAGATACTTTCTCTTCCCATTCTGGCCCCACCCAGTAACCTTTTATGGTTTACAATTGTAAAAGCTTTTTATGTTTCGTTGGCTTGAAAGCCCACCAATAAGAAAAGATATATAAAAAAAAAAAAAAAAAAAAGAAGAGAAAGTAACAACAACAGCAAAAAAAGACATGCAATTGGAATTTTGCAAACCTTTACAGTACGTGTGTTGTTCCAGAACTGCTTTTAATGCAACTAAAAAGTCATGGATAAACTGTACATGGATATATGACACCTTTCAGAACATGAAAAGGATAATCAAGTCTGTATAGCTGGGTCTCTATCTCTCTCTGTGGACTGTAATAAGAATTATAAAGGCTGACGCTACAAGACTGCTCTAGCTAAGAGTCAGCGTCTTTCACTGAGATGCTTAAAAAAAAAAAATCACTTACTTGAGCTCCACATTTTGTAACCCAAGGATACATGTTTGTGAAAAGGAAATGGACAGACTCGTGGCTCAGGAGAAGATTAAACTTATTTCCTGGGGATACACCCTAATCGTGCCAACAGCTTTCCCTCCTGTCCCTTGAAAATAGGTTACACAATCTAAGTGCATGCAAATACATATAAGACAAACATACTTTTTGTTTGGCCATAAATGGATTAAAAAGAATAATAAGTAAAACCAGTCCTGGAGCACTAACAAAAAGGATTAGCAATGAAAACTAACAAAAAGTCAGAGAGGTTTGAAGGGGTCTCTGAAGGTCATCTCCTCCCATTACACCAAGTATAACTTCTTCCTGAAGTAGATCATGTCTGTGGCTTTTGATTAGCAAAATCTTGAATTCTGCTGGGTTAAAAGGGCTTAGATGAAGTACACAAGGAAAATTCTCAGATGATATTAAATAGGTGAAGTGGTTGATAGACTGGAGAGTCAAACTGCTGTTCAGAGAGACCTCAATAAGATGTATAAACGAGCTGACAGGAATGTTACAAAATTCAGCAAAGGAAAAATGTGAAGTTTTTCACTTTGGGAGGAATAATCCCATGTACCAGTACAGGCTGGAGGACAATTGTCAAGAAAGCAACTTTTTAGAAAAGTGTTTCTTGTCTTAATGGACAACATGTTGGGCTTAAGCCAGCAGTGTGACTTTGCAGCAAAGACTACCAACAGTATCCTGGGCAGTATTACCTAAATGGTTTATAAGATAAATTCTTATAAATATGTTTTACAATATGATATAACAATGATACTAAACAGTTTTCCTAAAGTATAACTGTACTCTGAGGAGACCTGTTATTGGGGATTTTTCTTATTTATTTATCATGCAAACTAGTATAAAGAAATATAAAGTAGTCATATGAATATTACATGTTTACAGTAGAAATAAGAAAAAACGTGGTTAGTATATGCATTATTGAAGGCTACTTTGGTAAAAGCTTGCCCATTGAATTTTTTTTTCTCTTCAAATTCACCTCATTTTCACATTAATGTCTTTAGAAATGTCAGTTAAGTACTTTTGCTGTTACAAACTTTTCATCAAGTGGTCCTAAATAATGCATTAGTGGCAATATTGTTCTAATAACTTATTTAGGACATAATTAATTCACAGCTTTAGGCATATTTAAATAAGGGTCTGCTTTTAAGTTTGTAGCTTTCAACTGAGCTTGTCTTGGACTGGTAAACACAATCTGGGTGAAAAAGGCAAAAAAAGACAAGACAAGGAAAAAGAAACACGGTTCTTGTTGTCTTATTTTGGAAAGCCTAATCTATAGAAAACATATGCTGCAAAATAAATTACCTGAAATATCTGAGCCTACACAGCAAATCCCTTTCACCCCCTTTTTAATTCGCTGTCAAGTTTATAATAGCCATCTCTGGGTTCTCTGCTATTCCCCAATTCCTGCTTTTCATGAAGATGAGTTAATGGGGTTATAATTTCTTAATTAAAGCAGATAATTTTAATTTCTCTGATGACTCTTTATTATGATAATCTTGTTAAGATTATGGTGTTCATTTGTTGCTGTGTATGATCTTTTGGCTTCTGTAGAAGCTGTCTGTGCTACTGAGCCACTAAATAATTAAACAAGCAGAACATTCCAACCAGTAAAGTCTTGCTGTTAATGGAAGACCAAAGTCAGAGTTAACTCTCTGTAAGCCTATTAAGGGATTCAGACAGAGAACATACAACAGATTTATTGTCAGTCATGAAATACGAGATAAAGCTTCATTAACTGAGTATCTAATTTCACATTTAATGAAGAGCTGGCCTTCTAGATTGGATGACGGTGTAAGCTTTCTTAGGACAACAAACATAAAATGAAATGCTTCTAAACTAGTTAGCTAACTATGAAAAGATCAATAGGAGGCCCAAGAAGGGAGATCCTGAGGAGGAATGCCTGATACATAGTCTTGACTAAATTGCTGCCTCAGTTGCGTTACTTATCTTCTGCAGAATAGCATCATGCATGTTTGAAATTGAATCATTCTCTTTCATTCTCTTGTTTGCTGAGTTTGTGTGCACATGGTTGCCCTTTCTATTAAATCTCGTAGTCAAAGACAGTTGAAATAATGTCTGGTACATCATAGTATGACAATACATGACTGTGCACTGTACATGGAGAGAGACTTTGCAAGCATTGAGTATCTCATGTCAGTATAACTACTTCTATTTGTTTAAAGGCTTTTTCAAATTAAACACTTGGGTGATTTTTATGAAGCTGCTGTTATGTTTATGGAGGCATAAACCCCAGAAAATTCAAGCCTTTGAGACACATTAGCTCTCCCTTCTCTAATGTGGGATGTTTCAGATGGGTCAAATTTTTATTCAAAAAACATTTTAAACTAAATTAGCCTGCCTTCCTAAAAGTGGGGGAGGGAGATGAGGTGGGAATGGACAGGGAAAAAGGGATATAGATCAAGAAAATTCAGTGCAGTAGTAAACATTTTGGCCTTGAAAAACTGGATAGTCAGGATAGATATTTTCAAGTTTGGTGTGAAGGAGAAATAATAAAAATTCTTCATTTATAACAACATTGTTAAAATAATTGAAAGTGTACCTTGAGGTTGTATATATTCACCAAGATTTTAAATAAAATTTTACTTACATGGCATTTCTAATAGGTTCATAATAAAAGGGAAGATATTGATAGTTAGACTTAAATATGGTAAGCATATTTTTAGTGCAAATGTAGCATTTAATAATATGATAAATTTATAAATTTTGAATAAACATTACAGTTACTGTTGTAATTTCAATACATCAAAACCAACCGAAAAGTCTCTCTTCGGTCATATATTAACTGGATGTAGTTTTCACTTTTTGCCCACCTGTACTTGGAGCTACATTCCAAAGGAACTACTATAACGGGTTTATAAAGCAGAAATAATCACATAACCAACCTTTTGTAAATATTATATGCATTTCACTGAAAATATTTATGTGTAGACATAAAATAACTGAAATTCAATGAAGAAACGTACCAGAAAAAGAATGTAATCTGGAGATGATGCCTTTTATCTGATGTATGTCTTTTGTGTTATAATAACAGATATTCTGATCGTTTTGTTTGTTTCTTACTGAATTTCCTTGTATTTTAAGATCCTCAGCACTTTTCATGCTCCTAACAAGGCTATCAAGTGGCAATGTTTACTGCTATTTTGAGGACACTATCTCTTTTCCTGTGTAAATCTAGCTTCTATGTGGGTCTGCTATTCCTTAGCCATAAAATAAATCTGCCAGTGACTCCACAAATTAAGAACCTGACAAAGGAAAGAAGAATTCTTATATTGTTTTTCATTATACGTAAAGTTGCATTAATGACATTGTGACTATAATGATTCGCTTCTGGGAGGGTAATCTCCAGTCCATGAAATAACTGATATGAAGATCATAGATAATGAAGACTGAATACAGTTCTACTCAGTGCTGGTAATTCACAATGTTGACTTTTGGCCCATTATAAATAAGGATTCCCCATGTGGATCCTTAATTAAAACAGAAAATATCTTCTCAAAACCAAAAGCTATCTATCTCCCATTATTATATACATTACAGCCAAATTGGCACAGGCAGGCCTTACAAGTAACTGTTTATCTGAACTAGGAAAAGAGACCTATAAGAAGAGCCAGAGACCAAACTATGTCTATCAATGTTGCTTCCCTGAGTTATATGCATAAAGAAGCTAACTGATAAATGAAGAAAAATTATCCTTTCTTAACTGTGGAAGTTTCATTCTGTGAGGATGTTCAGATGTCTCAGGGTGCACTCTGTGTCTCGTATTCCTGATATAGCTTCCTCAAATACTTCTGTAAGTGTAAGTTGAAGTCCTACAGAACCCCAGTGGACGTACCTTGAAGCCTATGTGGAGAGAAACAGTCACAAAGGAATAACACAAAAACACAGAGAGAAGACTGGATTTTATTCATCAGATTATTTTCATCTACACTAGATAATGTTTGTGTAAAATATTAGTACATTTCTGACAGCTTTTATCCTTATTTGATATGGCATGTACCAAATGACACATCTGATCACAGTATCTGCCTGTCAGGTAATAAAAGCTTTGCTGTTAAAGGCAGATTATGACACCCTTATTCATGGGAGTTAGAATTGAAATTAGGAGGTATTCTCAAGGTGCAGAGAATATTCAGCATGTATAAGTGAGACAGACTATGGTTTGTGGATGATGCGTTCTCTTGTGCATGAATTGGCATGAAGGATAATTCATAGAAAACAGACTTGTTAATTTTTTAGATTAGTTACTTTAAGTCATACAGATGATTAACCCTTCAACTTTACTTAGCATGTAACTGCAGGAAATCCTATGCCTGCAGGAACAAATTATCCAGAATTATCACTGTTTCTTCTATCCTTAAAAGGTCCCCAGACTGCTGACTTTCAGAGGTTTATGCATTACTTGGGGTAATGGTTTGTGTCCATGATCCTGAACAAAAAATTTAGTATGATGTTTTTGCAAAGACAGATAATGAGGAAATTGCTTTGAACATAAGGTAATGGGTTTAAGTCTGCATACCTGTAAAAACAAATATAAGATGTAAGTACCAGGGCAATAACTACACAGAAAAGAGAAAGTCAACCAGAAGAGAGTTCATGGCAACCTGGACTCACTGTGGTCCCTGTCGCATGCCTCCCACCCACAGGTTTTGCAGTGAGATGCAAAACCCACCTTAGGCATAGCACAGCTGCACAACCTTAGCTCAGAGTCCTATGAAAGGCCTCTCAAAAGGTCCTCTAATAGACTGGAAATGTGAGAATTACAAACTGAGGGAGACATGATTGTTATGTGAGGAGAAAGTATTGGGCCAGATATGACAGACCAATGGAGCCCCATGCCCCCACAGCTGGTCCAACCAGCTGTGAGGCTGAACATGCATTCCCAGTAAACACATGCATGCAGAGCACACATATATACTATGTACATATGCATATACACTATGTACATATCCATATACAGGGCCAGCCACATAGACCATAGTCATGCACAGAGCACATGCATGAGCACAGCACCAACAACTTCTCTGGCTGAGCAGGATAAAGGCCTATTACTGGGAAATATTTGTGTGTATATAAATATATGTGTGTGTACATAAGTACAATGTGGATCCCTCCAGCATCTGGGCTCAGCACGCATTCTGTCCAGTACCTGTCCCTGAATCCCAGTCTCACCAATTTTTGGCACCTTGACATAGGGCCCTAGGGCCACAGCCCCTCTCCAGTTGCTAGTACAATCTCTCTCACATATGCATGCACACACACATACAAACAGCTGGCTGAGGTTCTGCCGGTCCCTCAGTAGTCAACTGCCCCCATGATCTCACCCTTAGAGACAAACACACGCACAAGAGTCTTGCACCTTGTGATCCCCTGACCCCACAGTCTCTTTGGCAGACGGTTTTGGAGCAGGCTACTGGGAACTCCTTTGATCTCCCCAGTAGCCCACTCCTCCCATGGACTTGCCCCTAGAGACACACACACTTGCCTAGCTCCCAGGTCTCTTCACCCATTTCACTGGCTAATCCTGCTTGATCCTTGGTAGCAATCACATATTCTCTCACACACCTGCACTCACTTGAATGTGCTTTGCTTCCCAAACTGGCATTGATATTTTATAATTCAATGTGGGATGGGAAAATTTTTCCAAGAATGTTGTTTTGCCTGCACATATTTCAACCAACACCCGCAGGTCCTTTTCTGCCAGGCAGTTTTCCAGCCACTCTTACCCATGCCTATTGCATTGCATGGGGTTGTTGTGATCCAAATGCAGAACCCCGCATTGAGCCTTGTTGAACCTCATAGAACTGGCTTTGGCCTATTGATCCAGCCTGTCCAGATCCCTCTGCAGAGCCTTTCTACCCTCAAGCAGATAAACACTCCCGCCTAACTTGGTGTCATCTGCAAACTTACTGAGGGTGCACTTGATGCCCTCATCCTGATCATTGATAAAGATATTAAATAGAATTGGCCCCAATATTGAGTTTGGGAAAACACCATGTTTGGCAAGCATCCAAATGGATTTAAGTCCGTATACCACTTTTTTTAACCTTGCTGTTCAGCCAGATTATTATCCACTCTTTGGACAGTGTTTCTATACTCCTCACGAGTCACCTATTCCTGCTTCTATGTCAAGTGTTTCCATTTTACGTTTGTGTTTTGTCAGGAGTGTCTTGTTCATTCACAGATGTGTCCTGTCTCCTCTGCTTGATTTTATCCTCATCAGAATGGAGCATTCTCAAGCTTGGAGGATGTGATCCTTGAATATCAACCAACTCACCTGCACTCCTTTTTTCTCCAGGGCCGTATCCCATTGGAGTCATACAAGAAAATTCCTGATGAGAACAAAGTGTGCTCTTCTAAAGCCCAGTGATGATGTGAGCGGTCAGTATTGGGACCAGCACTGTTTAATATCTTTGTTGGCAACATAGAAAATGGGATTGAGTACAGCCTCAGCAAATTTGCTGATAACATCAAGTCGTGTGGCAGGATTGACACGCTGCAAGGAAGGGATGCCATCAGAGGCACCTTGACAAGCTCAAAAGGTGGACCAGTGTGAACCTGACGTAGCTCAAAAAGGCCAAATGCAAGGTCCTGCATCTGGGTCAGGGCAATCCCAAGCACAACTGCAGGCTGAGTGGAAAATGGATTGAGAGCAGCCTTGAGGAGAAGTGAGGTGTTGATTGATGGAAAGCTCAACATTAGCCAGCAATGTGCACCTGCAGCCCAGAAAGCCAACCGTATGCTGGTCCGCATCAAAAGGAGCGTGGCCAGCAGGTCAAGGGAGGTGATTCTCCTTCTCTACTTTGCTCTCGTGAGACCTGTAATACAGTACTGCTTTCAGCTCTGGGGCCCCCATCACAAGAGGAATGTCAGAGCAAGTCTGGAGGAGACTGACAAAGATGATCAGAGTGCTGGAGAACCTCTCCTATGAAGACAGTCTAAGACAGTTGGTCTAGTTCAGCCTGGAGAAGAGAAGGGTCTGGGGAGACCTCAGAGCAGCCTTCCAAGGCCTAGATAGAGTCTACAAGAAATCTGGAGAAGCCCCGGTCTGGGGCTTCTTGCTGAACACAGGACCAGGGTCAATGTGTTCCATCCCACAGGATATGAATGCTCATGCTCTATGTTGCCAAGTAAAGGAGCTGCGGAAGGAGGTCAACAGACTGTGCAGCATCAAGGATGAAAAGAAAGAAATTGACTGGGACTGCTACAGCTGAACCCAGGACACTAACCAAATGCTAATCCATAGAATCTTTTCTCCTCTTCTGAAGCCCTTCCCCACTCACTGGCCAGATAAAGGAGCAAAGCATCTGAGCTTGCATGTCCAGGTGGCTCAGAGGCACTCTTCTGCAATCAGAACACTGACTCTATTCTGCAGGTAAAGCAGGAGCTATCCTCCTGGTGCCAGAAGTCATGAGCTTCCAGTCTTCACTATCACAGAAGTTTTGATTTCCCTTCCCAAAGGTCAAACTCTGCTTACACCTCCTCAGTACATCTGGAGTTCAGGCTTTTAAAGGTACAGTGTCTTGGAGAAGACCCAGTCAATTTCTTTCTTTTCATCCCTGATGCTGCACAGTCTGCTGACCTCCTTCCACAGCTCCTTTACTTGGCAACATAGAGGATGAGCATTCATACTTTGTGGGATGGAATACATTGACTCTGGTCCTGTGATCAGCAAGAAGTCCCAGAATGGCAAAGCTGCATTCATCCTCAGGAGCTCCAACTGAGTCAAAGCTCTGGTGTTGTAGGGACAGGATATGACTATATCGTGCCAAGCAATTATAAATAACTGGATAATGGATATTGCAAAGAACGAATGGTCAAAATATTTTGAAAATTTATTTTTGCATGCGAAGGGTATATTGAAGAGAGTACAAAAGTCCTGAGGCATTTCAGATTCATCGATTTGATGGAGTATGGTTTACAGAAAAAATACATTCCAGAAAGATATATTCATTGAGGAAAAGAGGGAAAATTACTTTTGAAGACATTGAGAAGAGGCAGAATTTTATGCATTTTAGTGAGATTAAACTTGTCATAGAACTTAGGATGTTTTGACTGGACCTGATGTAATTAAAATCTGGTCATTTTTATGATGTTTATTTAGATTTTTTTTTTCTTCGCCTGAGCCAGCAGGAATAATTTTGTTAATTTTTTAAAAGTAGACTTTATTTAATAGAACCACATGGTGAATAAAATCTTACCACTTACTAAATTGAGAAGCTAGTGGACAGAAATAAAAGTTTGAAGTTAGTTCCTTAATAAAGAAATTTCACCATAGGGAAAAAAAATACTAAAAAAAAAAGATATTGTCTATCTTGAATTATTAAAAGAAAATTAAAGTAAATACAAAGAAGCCTCCCTTCTGGATGAGTATGCCTTTTTGAATCTTACTCCATAAGAGAAGTGTTACATGTAGTCAGTCACATGTTATCAATATACAGAAAACATACACATTTTCTGCAGTTCAGTCACTGTGCTTCTGCTTTGCAAATTGTTTTGTTTGTGGGAAATGGCTATGAAGTTAACTTGAAAAAAACGTGGCATCTTTTGGTGTTAATAGATTTGATGATACATAGATACATGTAATCATGTCTTAGATCTGATGCATATTCTGTTAAGAACAATAGGATCTTTTATTATTTTAACATATTAAAATGGAAGACAAAGCTGTAAGCAGAACTACAGAGAAATATGTCGTCTGCAGTTAATAAGGAAAATACAGACAATAGAAGAAAAAATATGAAAAGAAACCCAATGCTTGGATAACAGACTCACTGGAATTTTAGACCTTGATTTTTTCAAAAAATTTTTAATCATTGTGATGTAGTCCAATCACGGGATCCTTCTTAAAGGATCCAGACTGCACAGTACTAGCTGTGGGACATCTAAAGGATTATTCATTCTTGAATATGGAACACTGGATTTTAAAGACTTGCTTTCCTTTAGAATATAAAACGGCTCTGAACATTGTAGGGTTTTTTCCTCTTATTTTATCATTCTCATCCTCAGATCAATAATATTCACAAATGTAATTTGATTCTCTCTCCATTTATGAGTAGAGAGCTTTTTTGTTTGGGCTTCAGTAGTTAAATTTTCATATATGACTAAGCTACTCAAGTAAAAAATTATTGTTCAAATAACGATGACAAGAACAATTCTGAATAAAGCAGGACCAACTTAGGTCAGGGTGTTTCTCACATTGGAGTGTCCACAGCCTCTTGTGGCAACCTGTTCCACCGTTTGACTTCTCCAAATTTAAATTTTCATTATATCTGATCAGAACTTTCCAGTCTTGTAGCTTGTGTCCCCTGCACCTTACCACATCTTTGTGCCTTTCCAGGAACATCACTCACCATCTTCTTTATTAGGTAACTGAAGACAGCAGTAAGCTCCCCATTTAGCCTTCTCTTCTCAAGGCTAAAGCCACCCAAGTCTTGCAACATCTCCTTGTATGCCACATTCTCCAGCCACCTGACCAACTGACTTCAGTTTATAGAATCATAAAATGGTTTGGGTTTGACTTGTGCTAGAGAGCCCAAAAATAAACACAACACTTCAGGTGAAACTTCACAAGTGCTAAATAGAGAGAAAAGATCATTCTCCTTAACCTGCTACATCCACAATCTTGCTAATACAGCCCAGGATACAGCTGGCCTTTTTCACTTTGGGCAATTCCTCACTCATGTTCATGTCCAGCTCCTAGGTCATTTTCTGAAAAGCTGCTTTCTTGCCAGTTAAGTCCAGTGTGTACTGATACACTAGGTTATTTCTTTTCAAGTACAGGGCTTCAAAATTTTCTTTATTGAACTTTACATTCCTGTCAGCCCATTTATCCATCTTGTTGAGGTCTCTGAATAGCAATACTACTCTCCAGCATATCAATCACTTCCCCAGTTTGGCATCATCTAAGAACTTAGTATCAGCACACTCCAGTCCATTGCCCTTGTCACTAATAAAGACACTAAACATTACCCACACCAGTATCAACCCTTTAGGACACCACTATCACACAGACATCATTTGGATTTATACTACTAATAAGTGTAGTCCACTTATTCAGATCCTATCTCACCAATTTGGCTATAAGGATACTATGGCAGAATATGTCAAAGGCCTTGTTAAAGTCAATATAGAAGACTGCTGCTCTCCCCTCATTCATTGATCCATCCATCTTGTCATAGAAGGCAATCAAGTTAGTCAGGCACTGTTTGCCCCTAGTAAATCTGTGCAGGCTCTTCCCAATCACCTTCTTACCCTTCATGTGTTTGGACACGTCTTCCAGAAGGATTTGCTCCATTAGCTTCCTAGGGACTGAGCTGGCTGGCCGATACTTCTCCAGATTCTCCTTCTTTCCTTTCTCTCTTTCCATGCCCATCTATCCTGAAAAGTGAATAATGAAATAATTGTTCATTTGTCTAGGATTTTAAATGTACAAGCTTATGAATATGAGTTTCAATTAGGCATCAGACTGAGCAGTTAAAAAACCTGACCCAATGTCGTATTTCTCATTGATTGATCTTGGCATTTTTGTAATATGGTATTAGAAGTTGTGAATAGCATTAGTAGCCTAGCAACTTTGTCCATTTGCTACAAAACAAAGGTGCTTGCCTTTTGAATTCCATTCCAAGAAGCAGGTGATTGAATGCGAATTTTTACAAGTCTGAGAACCTCAAAATGTAAGTGCCTTTTGGGTCTGTAACTCACTCCTCATTCAAACTTCATCTGGCTTTTATTCTGCAAAATATTGTCAGCTCATGGTGTGGATTACTTTGTGGGTTCTTTTGACAGAAAAATTATTTTAACCCAAAACCTTCTTCCCCTGATTCCACACAGGTCTCTTTAGATTAGTTTTCTTCCTATTTACTTATAACTAGTACTAGTTTTGATCCATGTCTTTTGTTATCTGAATTCAAAGATTACATGAATGCAGACAGATAAATAAATGATTAGGGTTTATTTCTACTCACATTAAATTGCTTCATGCATTACTTACATAAATATATGTAAAATGCCATGAATTTGACACACAGTAAATTAAGATGCAACACAGACATGAAGACCAATGAAGAAAAAACAAGGTGCAGAGGGTGTTAGCAACATGCAAAAATTATTACAAGCTGATTCTGGAGAAAGAAGTTAAAAACCATAATTATCATCATACCTCTCCCAGCAAAAGACTTGGGATGCTGACCACTCACTATAGAGTCAGACCCCTCTTTCACTACATACCTCCTCTCCCTCCCATCTGAAACCACTCTTCTTAAGACATTCTATGATGTAAAAGCATGGACTAGAAGTGGTTTTAAGTGAACTATGATTTTACCATACATATAAATTATTTGAACTATGGATGCTGGCATCATTGTAACTGGAGTGGGATTCAAACATTTTGGAATCACCTACATAGGGTATTTAGAAATCTGTGAGTTTTTATTAATATTTTCCCAGTTCCTAGTATTGTCATTTATTTGCCTTACTTCTGATACTGATCCTGAATATGCAGTTCACTGAATGTTTATGAATTGCATTATTAACTGCATTGACACCGAGTTGGGTAGGAGTGTTTATCTGCTTGAAGGTAAGAAGGCTCTGCAGAGGGATCTGGACAGGCTGGATCAATAGGCCAAAGCCAGTTCTATGAGGTTCAACAAGGCTCAATGCGGGGTTCTGCATTTGGGTCACAACAACCCCATGCAACGCAACAGGCATGAGGAAGAGTAGCTGGAAAACTGCCTGGCAGAAAAGGACCTGCGGGTGTTGGTTGGCAGCTGACTGAATATGAGCCAGCAGTGTGCCCAGGTGTTCAAGAAAGCCCACAGCATCCCAGCCTGTATCAGGAATAGTGTGGCCAGCAGGACTATGGCAGTGATCATCCCACTGTACTCAGCACTGATGAGTCTGCACCTTGACTACTGTGTTCTGTTTTGGGCCCCTCACTAGAAGAAAGGCATTGATGTGCTGGAGCATGTCCAGAGAAAAAACACAGAAGCACATGAAGGGTCTAGAGCACAGTGTTTATGAGGAAAGATTTCTTCACCAAAATGATTGTCAAGCACTGAACAGGCTGCCCAGGGAAGTGGTGGAGCCCCCATCCCTGGAGGTATTAAAAGATGTGTAGATGGGGTGCTTAGGTACATGTTTTTGTGGTGGGCTTGGCAGTGTTAGGTTTACTGTTGGACTCAATGATCTTAAAGGTCTTTTCCAGCATAAATGATTCTATTTTGTGATTCTAATAAATTTTGTTAATACATCCAAAAATTTCTGATCCAAATTTGTTTTAAACCATGTCACTTGATGTATATAAAAATACTTGAAAGTCCCATAGGTATTTCTTTGGTTTGCTGCAATTTTTAGTTTCTCAATGAATCAAGTATCTGCTTAGACTCAGCCACTCCTTTGACCTTTTCTTACTACACATCAGTAGAACATTGGACCATTCTGTTTCTCAGAAAACAGGTTTCTCACAGATGAGGAAATACTGATGTCTGGTGATCCACTAATCTCGTCTAATAATGGTAGTGACAACTTGATGGTAAATTCTTCCATCTTTCTCCAGAACTGTTAGTGTTTTCTCAGCCTCTTGTATCCTGCACTGTAAGTAACCTGTCTTCTTTGGCTACTGATTTATGCAGCAATTCCCAAGATACATCTGTGGAAGGGTAGTTCTCTTCCTGGGATCTTTCTTTTCCAAACTGATTTCCAACCACCACAACAACAAAAGAGAATTTTAAACAAATTTCTATTTAGGTACTGCTGAAGATACACGTGAAGAAAACACTCTAAGGGACTTTCATACAAAATTATGTAGTTTTGCTTTAATGGGTATAATACTAATTTTATTTATTTTTGTATCATTTCATCAAAATAATAGATATTCAACAATGCTCCAATAAACTTCTAGATATATTCTGCATATATTTTCTATTTGATAAGCAATAAACTATATGCAATATGCATAGCATTTTAAGGCAAAGCTGTTGGAAAAAATAGGTTGGTTAGAGAATATATAGAGTGAAGCATAAGTATTATAACAACACTTAGCTGTGAACTTAACTGTAAAGTGACTTTCACAGTCTGAGGTTTTGGTTGAGAACTGAATGTTTTATTTACAGCATGAGCTAACTAATCAACAAAACCAATATTGCTGCACATACTACAGGTTTCCAGGACATCTCTGGTTCTGCTTGCTGAGAAAGAACTCGTCTTTGTGGGAGTTTCACACTTCTCATAAACAGTGTGATAGCTGCAGCTTGTAGCCTACTAGTTTTCCGCAAATTCAAACCAGTGTGGCTGAAGACATTTGCAAATATATTTTGTGCTCTAGTTAATGAATCACAGAAAGGTATTACTGGAGGCAAGGAAGCTGGATATTGGGTATTTTTAAACATTGTTAAATGTTTAAAGGCAAAATTTACATTTTTCACTAAATTGGCAATAAGCAATGCTTTATGCTGTGGTGAAGCTATAAAGTTTCTTGTTCAGACTACAGTCAAGAAATTCATAAGCTTTGCATTCTTTTACAATAAATATTAATATTATGAACTACCCACCCATCCCCTCTCTTATCCTCCAGTAAAGGAGAATACTGTAAGGGCTATAGAGTTATGCAAGTAACTAAGCCACTGACTAGGACTTGGCCCGATGTTAAGTTAACTGAACAGTATGTAAACAACTACTTGTATTGACAGGAGAAATTTTTGTGCGTAATAGATAACAGTGCAACAGCTGGCAAATGTTAATGACCACACTATGAAGGACAGTCACATTTCACAGGTGCTTAGGGGATGGTTATGTGAGAAGTGACTAAATATCACAGATTGCTGGCAGGGAACCTTTACAGAAATACAATTTTCTGAAGTCAATAGCACCTCAATAACTATATCAGTAATGCCATAAAGGTCAGAGATTACCTTGGTAATGGTACTAGAAATAGGAAATTTGGGTACACATGTAGCAAAATTAAGACAAAAGGGGAAAAGTAATTGAGAGTTGCATGTTTGAGAGGAAACTGAGAAGGAAAATGAGAGCTACAAGGAGATCTAGAAAGAGTGTGAAGAAATAGAAGAAGGAAAACAAGTTATATAATCAGTGTTGTCTGGATTTACTCACTGGGCAGCCTTGATTTTGATCTCCACAGCTTCTATCATGTTCCACAGGCATAAAGGCCAGAGAGCAAAGTGCTGGTACACCCAGACATCTCAGAATCAGGGTGAAGGTGCCCATTTCAGTCTGGGCAACACTGATACCTACCTATACCACTTCCTAAAAAAAGGTGACTGCAGGTATGTAGACAATTAACTTTGGAAAATATAAAAATAAAAATAGCAAACAGAACCTCTTAGTTCATAAAAACTGTATAGAACTTTCCATGGATTGGAGGGGAGGGAGGGCAGAGGGCATGCTCTACGGACTCCATTAATCTGTAGAACCTGTAGAAAATAAATAAATATCTAGTAAGTTATGCAATAACTCTTCTCACTATCAGAGATTTCCTGAAATTAAGATTTATTTTCTTGCTGTGTGTCATTGTCATTTTCAAGGTATTTCATTCTAGCTTTCCTTCTTCATCCACACTTTAATGAAAGGGTGTCAGAGAACAGCCCTTGGTCACGTCAGTCTTTTTTTTTTTTTTTTTTTTTTTTTAATCTAGACAAGGAAATAACCACATTTAACATCTATGTAATCTATGTAAAGAAGAAAGAGGAATTTCAAAAAGGTTCATTAATTTCCTTCTGGGATCAAAAGCCTGTCAGCAGAATTTCAGGGTAAAATCGAAATCAGTATGATTCCAGCAAAATTGTAATTAATTTTTAACCGGTTGTTGAAGATCAAAAGCGAAGGTACCAGTATAGATTCAATATCTTAGGTTAACAGTCAGATGCCAGTGAGAAGAGCAAAAGACTACAGAAATTAGCAGCATTGTTTTCCTGCTTCTTTTACACTGAATGCTTTAAAAACTCTGGTTTCTTAAAACGTTTTCCCTAGGAAGGTTTTCTTAATAATTAACTTCCCCCACTGGCTGGCCTCTTATCACCTGAAAAAAGTAATCAAAGCCAGTTACTCCTTAGAGGCTTTGAGGAACTTGTAGGTGAATGGTTCCCCCTTACACGAATGGTTCTGGTTTTAGATTTCTTACCGGTGGTGATAAATTGTCTTCTGATTCCTTCATAAGTTCTTGTTTGTGTTGTTTAGTTTGCTTTTGTAAACATATTGGCTTCTTACTTCTTTTATTGGGTACAGGTGCCTAAGTGGTCACTTAGTGGGGGCCTAGTGCAGTGGGGGCTGGAGGGTGATCTCTGTGAGAAGAGGCTGGGGCTGCCCTGTGCCAGACCCAGTCAATTCCAGTCAGCTCCAACTGACCCACTACAGGGGACGGCTGAGCCCCGCAGACAAGGGGGTAGCACTTCAGGAAAAGTATGTTTAAGAAAGTGTAAAAACCACTGCCTGACAGTAGGGAGTGAGGAAAAACATGAGAGAAATAGCCTTGCAGACACCAAGATTATTGAAGAAGGAGAGGAGGAGGTGCTGCAGACACTGGAACAGAGATTCCCCTGCAGCCTGTAGAGCAGACCATGGTGAGGTAGGCTGTGCCCCTGCAGCTCATGGAGGACCCCCACACCAGAGCAGGGGGATTCCGGAAGGAAGCTGTGCCCCTGTGGCAAGCCTGTGCTGGAGCAGGCTCCTGACGGGACCTGTGGCCCCGTGGAGAGAGGAATCCATGCTGGAGCAGGTTTGCTGGCAGGACATACAATCCTGTGGGGGACCCACACTGGAACAGTCTGTTCCTGAAGGACTGCACCCTGTGGAAGGGACCCACACTGGAGCAGTTTGTGAAGAACTGCAGCCTGTGGGAGAGACCCCACACTAGAGGACGGTAACAGCATATCATGTTTTAACTCCGACCAGCAATGAAGCACCACACAGCTGCTCACTTACCTCCCTGTTCCAATCCCGTCCCATCCCCTTCCATCCTGCAGTGGGATGGGGATAAGAAACAGAAGGGAAAAAGTGAGAAAACTCATGGGTTGACATAAAGACAATTTAATAGGTAAAGCAAAAAATTTGCATTCAAGCAAAACAAATCAAGGAATTCATTCACCACTTCTCATTAGCAGGCAGGTGTTCAGCCATCCCCAGGAAAGCAGGGTTCCATCATGTGTAACAGTTTCTTGGGAAGACAAACGCCATCACTCCAAATGTGTCCCCCCACTTCCTTCTTCTTCCCCAGCTTTATTTGCTAAACATGATGCCATGTGGTATGGAATATCCCTTTGGTCACTTGGGATCAGCTGTCCCAGCTGTGTCCTCTCCCAGTTTTTTGCCCATCCCCAGCCTACTCAGTGGTGGGGTGGTGTGAGAAGCAGAAAAGTCCTTGACTCTGTGTAAGCACTGCTCAGCAGTAACTAAACATCCCTGCGTTATCGATACTGTTTCCAGCACAAATCCAAAACATACCAGATACTATGAAGAAAATTAACTCTACCCCTACCAAAACCAGCACATTGCATGAGGAAGAAGTGGAAGCAGAGATGAAGTGTTATAAATGGACTGCAACCCCCACTTCCCACCCTCCTGTGTAGCTCAGGAGGAGGAGGTAGAAGGCTGAAGTACTTCACTTCCTTCAGGAATGAAGGAGTGAAGTATAGCCTGGGAAGAAGTGGGACATGGGAGCAGGTATTTTTTGTTTGGGTTTCTTGGGGGGGTTTTTTTGTTTGTTTGTTTCTCACTGCCCTACGCTATTTTTAATTATCAATAAATTAATTTTTGTTTTTCCCCCAAGTTTAATCTTTCTTGCCTGTGACAGTAAGCGGTAAGTGATTTCCCTGTGCCTATCTCAACCCACAAGGTTTTTCAACCAATTTTCTCCTCTTGTTCTGTTGAGTATGGTGAGAGAGTGGCTTGGTGGGAACCTGGCAGCCAGCCAAGGTTAAGCTATCATACTTGTATATATGCAGAAATTTCCTAATTTGACTAAATAAATAAAACAAAATTAATAATGTTGACTTCTTTACCAAATATGGTGTCCTTCATTCTGCATTTCAGTTTTATTAGCAGTTCACAGAGGGATAAAACCCAAGAACAGGTAAATATAATGTAGAAATATGAATGCTATCTTCTCTAGTTTAACTATTTCCTTGCTAGTTATACATGGAACACAAATCTCCTGCTAAGAGAAGTAGGAGCTATATACATAGGCTTAATCATACCTAATCATCGAGCGTGATTGAATTACTGAGCTAATAAATATATATTCAGAATTTCTCTCATTCGGGGGGGGGTGGGAATTCCTTGGATATATGAAATAGCCAATGACCATCCTTTCATTGTGTCTTAAATGAATCTTGATTTGAAAAGCATTTGAACAGAAGGGGAGAAAACATAGCTCAAAACCAATAACCTGTAAGCATATCTTGTTTTTCTACAAAGTTAGAAAGCTGTATCTTGAAGGATCATTTTCTCCAAAATCTCTTAAGGCCTTTTTCTCTTTCCTGCTATGCATTTTACCTTTTACACAGTGGTGATAAATGAACTCATTCCCTTTGAGTCTTCTGCCTCTCAGAAGCTATAAACCTCATAGCTTTCTCTCAATTTCTTCTCTTCCACTTTGTGGGATAATTACTGAATATGATTTAGAAATTAAACTTATGTTTAAAAATGTAGCATTGCTCACACATAAAGGAAAAATGGACTTTCAGGGTGAGATGCAGCTGCACATGGAATGCCAGGAATTCACTCCACAGTGGTTCCCGTGGCAACATTGCTTGACGGAGGATGGAGCAGTGTGGAGATTCTGCGGCCAAAATCTGTCCCAACACCAGCAGAGATGGGAACTAGGTGGTACTTAAAACTGATAAGCTGCATACTTGCTGCCCTGAGCCAACGGTCTGTCATCTTTTGACAAAATGCTGTCCTTTGTGTGAACTTTGCTCCATTATAATGCATTTTAATACGAAAACACACCTCCACCTCCAATGCTACCCGCCTCCAAAGTGAGACCACCCCTCTTTGAGCATGCTCTTTGAATTTTTTGTGGCATATACCTTTAAAAGTTAAGCGAGGAAAATTTACACCAATAACAATAAAGGTATGTATGACTAGAGTCACTCAAGCTCCACCTTGAAAGTGAAAAATAGTATAAAAATGACCCAAAAAGTGGGGGGCATTAAGGAAGACATCATCGTGGACGAGCCGAGGAAGACCCCATCAGCTGACTACTCTTGACTCCTGGGACCGGTCGATGGGCTGGACCTTTCTTCCCCCCCCATAGGGACGCCTTTGGGTAAGACTTGCACTGTATTCAGTGCTTCCCTGGGAAAATTAGGAATCTCTATATAGAGTTACTTTTTACTTTTATACTTTAAAGCCAGGCTGTATTATTCATAACTTTGTTGTGCGGTTGTATACCTTATTATTTGCACATGCTTTTGCAGACAGTGTATTTATCACTGGCAATCCACAAGAATCTGTATCTGTTGCTTTAATAAACTGCACTGTTTAAGTAGCTAATCGTAAATCTCTCATTGAACGCGACCAGCTCCCTCAGTGTGGCCGTGCTAGTTCATGAGCACAATTAGACTGAAGGTGCAGAGCACTATTAGTGCATCCGGAATCGTGATTATTCAATATATTGAATGCAATCAGACTGATAGTGGCAAATTGGGCATCACTCAGAATCTAAGCCTAGCCGCACCCAGCCCCTCTAATATCTGAGGATCAGCTGGAAAGCAAGGGGGTTTATTTTCTGCCAAATTATTTTACCCTTTCAAACAACGCATTTTGACAGAACAAATTTTGTAGCTCATTGGAAAGAGAACAAAACAGAAAAAAAAATCACCAAAACCTTAAAACCTCTTTCTAGATTTAAAAAGGGGACCTGATAATCTTTTAAAATACATGATGTCACATATGACATTTTTTTAGGGCCACAGAATTGGTCAGAGGAATGGAGCACCTCTCCTATGAGGAAAGACTGAGAAAGGTGGGATTGTTCAGCCTGGAGAAGACTCTAGGGAGACCTTACTGCAGACTTTCAGTTCTTAAACGGGGCCTGTGAGAAAGATGGTTAGAGACTTTTCAGCAGGGCCTTTTTGAGATAGGATGGAGGGTAATGGTTTTAAACTGAAAGAGGGGATATTCAGGCTGGACATGAGGAAAAGAATTTTTACAATGAGGGTGGTAAAACACTAGAACAGGTTGCCCAGAGAGGCGACGGATGTGCCATCCCTGGAGACTTTCAAGGCCAGGCTGGATGTGGTTCTGAGTAATCTGATCTAGTTGAAGATGTCCCTGCTCATTGCAGGGGGGTTGGACTAGATGACCTTTGACGTCCCTTCCAACCCAAACTATTCTATGATTCTGCGATTCTGTGATTCTGTGATTCTGTGATTCTATGATATAACAGAAAACTTAATTCAGTGGTGACACTGCTATTCTTATGCTGTAGTACATCCCGTTTGACACTTGACTCCACATAAAGAGTACCAGAATTGCTGAGTTACAGTGAACTCCCTAAAGGGGGAAAAACACACGATTTTTATATTCTCAACTGAAAATTTGTACCAAATTTCTTCTTAGTGCCATAATTCTATTAACATCATCCAATCAGCTATTAACTTGCTCTACAAAATGACAAATGAGAGTCAGTCTTGTCTCTGAGAATTTTTTTTTAAATAGTAGCTGAAAGAGAATAGTCCCTGTGGGTGACAGCAAAATTAACAAACCCTGATGCATACATGTGGAACAAATTCCTTGCGTGTCCTTAGAGTCATCATTATACAGGTTCTCAGTAGAGTGCTTTCTTTTAATCTTCTTACATTCTAACAATGAGTTACATATCCTTTATCCTGTCCTAAGACATAAAAGCTTTTGCTTGATGCAAAAACTACAGCAGTTTGATTTTCGGGGGGTTTTGTTGGGGTTTTTTATGTGTTATTTTTCCCTCCTCCACTGAGAGTTTTGTAACCTATGTAGGAAATATGAAATTCAGGCTAGTAATTCAGACTAAAAAAGATCAAAACATTGTTATACTTTTTGAACTTATAATTTACATCCTCGAATAACATACCCACAAAGGCTAATTTGTTAGATTGTTTAGACCTGTGAATATGCATTAGTCATATTTATGATACAGTTAACTATATAAAATTTATTTGCAATAACCTTTCCCTGCTCCCCACACCTTCATGAGTAGGTCCAAACATCTGGGATAAAACAGTTCTATCCAGAAAACTGAGTATTTAGTTCAAGAAGTCATTTATTTCTCCTTATGCAATGGATGGGAACTTAGCTGAAAGTTGATTCCCTTCTCGTGACTGAGAGACATAACAAAGTACGTTTTTTGTCAAAGTGTATTCGGTAGAGTATATATGTTTATCGTGACTGTTTGTTGGAAAGAGACAGGACAACAGAGGTGTGCAGCTGGTCTATGACCTTCATATCTGGCCACACTGTAGTGCCTGGCCAACGCTCTCAGTGAGGGCAACAGTGAGATCATGAGAAACTGCACAGCCCCACGAATAAACAACTACAGATCTGGCATAAAATTGCTTGTTTTTCTAGGGGTATAAAAGCAGGACCCTCTACCAGCCAAATCTGAAGCCTCCCCTGTGGGTGGATGCACCATGTAGGAATTCTCCCAGTTACCTGAGACTTCTGGTATCGGCTGCAAAAGCGCTTCCCATCTTGAAGCATGAGCCTGGATGATGATTCAGTGGTAATTGGTGATGTATTTCTTCTTAATCACTATTCTCTCTATACACTAATGATTCGATGCATTGCTAATTTTCCTTTATACTTTTATAGATATATCTCATCTGCTTTATTGTGCTTATTTACTATGTAGAGATAGATATATATCTGATTTGCGTTATTGTGCTTGTTTGCTTTAGTGTGCTTATTTGCTCTAGTGTACTTGTTTAATAAACTGTGCATGTTATACAGCTAGTGTATGGTCATTTTGTTGTGTACCCTGCCAGTCAGCAGAACACCTCAAAGACTCATTTGGTCTACATTAGAAAAAGCTTTGCAAGATTTCAGAAAATAATTATTTTCACTTTTCTCTGGTGTAGAAAAGAGAGCTATAGAGAGACCCAAGTATAATCTGCATGGAACGACTGAACAGAATGGTTAACTCACCTTAATTGAATCAATTTCTTGAACCAGTATGTACTCTCCATCTGGAGTACACCTGCTGTATAGGGGGTTATATAATAACACAGATAAAGAAACAGCCAGATACTGGTCGCAATTGTCCAGCACAGGTTTCTTTTTAGATGATGTCTCATGTTTTTCTGTTACAACATCTGTAAATACTTTTAAAATAAAGTTGCAGGCTGTTGTTCAGAATGAAAAATAAATGAAATGTGAAGCCAATGATTAAGAAACACGTCAATCTGGCGTAAATTAATACAGCCACTGAGTAGGAGAGCCAACGCAAATTCAGATTACAGAAATGCCTCAGTCAGAAACTGTCAGTATTGTGTAAGGGCTTAAAATAGTGATACATTCAAGAACATTTAAATCTTGGTTTCCCTGCTGGCATAATACATTAACGATAGTTTTTATGCTGAGTTTTGTGATTTGTGCTGGGAAATGGACTGAGACTACTGACGCATTCGTCATTAATCATTGAAAGATAATTATTTTCAGTTACTATCATATGGACTGGATTTGAACCAGTACCTTTAAGGATAAAAAGGAGTATACTCTCTTAACAAATACCGAGTTCAAAATTCTTGGTTATTATTTTTATCAGTTTTGGTTTTATCATGCACAAGGCAGCTCAGTAAAATGCCAGTAATACATTGTGAGATACATGCATGAACAGATGGAAGATTAAGATGCAAAGTTTTAGTCATTACCAGAAAACTGAACACAAAGTTTGGTTTGTTTCAATTTTGTTTGGTTGGTTGGTTTTTTGTGTTTTGGGGGTTTTTTTGTTTGTTGGTTTGTTTTTGATTGTTGGGGTTTTTTATTCATCAATACCTTTGTTTTAGGTCCAGAGAGATAGATGGTTACTATGTAAGTGGTTAAAATTTTCTGCATCACCACAGTCTAGAATGCATTAGTAAATTACTGTGTCACTTTTCTTCCAAAATCCATTTTAATCCATTTGTGCAATCTCTTTTGGAATCAGCTTATTTGAATTGGTGAATTATTTGCCAACAAATGCAGCAAACCACTGTTGCTAATGTTTAAAGGAAGCTATGATGGCAGGATTTTCTTGGACTGGCAAACAGCACTCTGGAAATATACGATAATGAGATAGATCATGATACATTTTTAAATTAAAGGTTAATTCTACTTGAAAAATTAGGTCTTCAAGTAATTGATTTTGAACTAGCTTTCCATAAAAACAACATGGAAAAGTTGAATAGTATTTTCCTAAGAAAGTGATGGATATTTTGTTTCATTGATGTTAAATTGCACAAAAGAAAGACATAATTTTAATAGGTAAGTTGTAGAAAATCCTGTGCAGGAAAAGTCATCAAATTCTGTGGCAGTGCCTATTATGTTCCTGAAAAGTTTGCACTTGAGGTGAGGTGTAGAACTCCCAGGCTCAAACATCATCAACATTGAAATGACCTTTTTTGTCTAAAAGATATTCCACTTCAAGTGCTATTTCCACACATATAATGCCCCAGGTTGCTACAGAGAATTGAAGACAGTATTTGTATAAAGAAATGCAGTGCCACCATATGCCCAGCAGGCTTAAAGCTGTTGAAAACTTGGCCTGTGGAATTCATTAGAGTAAAACCTGTTTTAGAGCATCATGAATGAACAGCAGCAATAATACAACAGCTATGCTCTCAAGATACAGAAGTGCAATTTTCTCATTGTTATGAACTATAATTGGTGAATATATTAGTATTTGCAACTTGCAAGGGAGAGAGAAATTGCCTGCTATTGGCTTCACAAATATTTGTAACTGCTTTGCATTCTTTGCTTTCATGAAGGGTTTGACAATCCAGTGCCATGGACTGGAAGGAAAGAAGTGTGATATTGTTGTTAGACAGAAAACTATATGTTCCCCTAGCTAGAATGACTGCAGTCAGGAATCTTTCCCAAGGACAAAATTAGAGATGCATATTCATTTATCTGTGAGAGGATTACCTGTAAAGTATACCTCTTCTCTGTAGTGGCACAGAATGCAATTAATTAATTCCTAACATTAAAACGAGGCAACATTTATGCAGGAGATTAATAAATAGCATGCAGACTTGATGTACTGCTAACATTTGCTTCAGTTTGTTTTTAAATGATGTATTGCTTTTTCATAAATACACAATCATTAGTAAAAAGCATTAAACAAAAGTTGTACAGAAACAAAAACAAATCGTTTTGCTGAATTGGTTATGCTTGAGGCAAACACAAGGATTGGATTTTTTTGTTTTACTTTTTATTTTTTAAATAGATCAGCAATAGTATTTCTGTTGATTTCATTGTCATTTAAGCATTTTCCTATTTGCCTTCTGCAATATGCTTTTAGAATTAATAAGGAAAAAGAATGCTGTAACTTTAATAATTGCTTTATTGGTTTATGCAACAGATACTACAGTAACGCAGTGTTTTTAAAACATATTTTTCCTTCTTCATTTTCCTCTGCAAATTGGCAGTAATTTGTGATACCTTTATTACATATTCGCTAGAACATTAGCAAAGGAATAGAAATTTGCGTTTGTCTAAATACTCAGCTGGTAACAGATTACGAAGTAAGCCCAAATCAGATAAAAATCTAGCCTCAGTTGAAAAGAGGAAACTATCACTTCTCAAATTGTTAAGGCATGCATGCATCTATTCTGTTCATTATATTCATAAGGGTAAGGTGATCATAATATAACATTTAAAAAAAAACCCATCAGCATTCTTCTGCTGTATGTCCAGTTATGGCCCCATATTTGTTTGATGCAATAAAACAGCAAATAAAATAAACAACAATAAAATAACCGTGATATGAAACTCAGTCAGTTGAAGGGATCTTTTTTCCCTTGGAAACATAAACATCATATGTCAGCAGTCCTGCCATGTTGCCTTCTTACCCCCTGATGGACAGAAAATATTGAAGTCAATGGCTAGTACATATGAAATTACAAACGTCAAACTTCAGGCTTCTAAACCTTTAATTCAAAGAAAATATTCCCCTGGCTCTTTCCCTTTTTTTTTTTTTTTTTTCCTTCTTTTTCCCCTGTCTGGAAACGCAAAGATCAGCTAGATCTGAAAGAATGAGTTCTGGAGTTATGAATAGCAAACATCTCAGTTTTCTTCTTCATATGTACTACAAGAAGCACTGTTGTGAAATGTATTTATCTTTCTTTGATTATTATGTTTTGATTCTAGGTCTCCTTTATCTCTCTTCCCCCCAGAAAACACCAACAAACAATGCTCTTACTGAAGGTGTATGAGACAGCTCCAGTACAATGTGACTTCAGTACTCTGCATGCAGTGTTTCTTCATACAAAGGGGTTTAAGTGCTTTTCCTCTGTCTCTGCTTGCTCAACAACCTTGCCAGTGCAGTCTACTGTGGAACTAAGGAGCCAGCTCTCAGCAGCAAGAGTGGTGGGTGGAGAATCAGTCTCAGAGATGGCATGCATTTAGCAAGATAGGAGTTGCAGAAAAAACCCCAAACAAATAAAAACCAAACAAAACAAACTAAAACCCCTCACATGAATAATAAAAGGTTTAAGAACCATCACCATAGGCAATATGGGTAATTGGTATCTATAAGAATATGGCAGCGTAAATGCACTATGTCTATAGGAGGCTGCTGGTTTTGGGCAAGACTAATACTCGGTTCAGGATTTTGGATTACCTAATTGCAATGTGAAATCACTGTAGTGGTGTAACTCAGCTGAAATTAAACATATATTGTTCTGAATCTTAGTTCAGAGCTTGTGGCAAGACTAGTTTAAACAGAATTTATAAACTTAGTTCCCACAGAACCTGGGATACAGAATTTTTGTATTTAGAATAATTTCTGTTTTGAGGAAACCAGAGTTTGGAACAGATCATTGTGAAATACTTCCCTAAGTGCATAAGTAATCTTGAAATAATTTGTAAGAATCTGTTTTATCACACATATATCTCGAAATTGGTGAGCAAAATTCTAGGTATATAGAACTTATGACTACTCAGTTCACAAATAAAGTTCTTTTAAATACAGAACAATAGCTGTTGGGGCTATCTTTTTTTTCTTCTTTTTTTTATGTGGAAGAGTAAATGCTACTGCTTAAATTCTTGTCATACATTTATGTAAAATCCTTGCATCAAGATTCAGGCCCGTTAATCCCTTTTTTGAGATACAAGAGGAACTACAAGACTTTTTGAGGCGATTAACATTTTGATTTTATATGTTTTACTGGGTTTTCACAACATAGTAAAAGTTTGATGCATTTTACATTAGAAAAAGCAAAGCAAGGTAAAAATAAACTGGTGGAAAAAAACCCTTGTTAATTAAACAATTTAATAATTTCAAAATATATTAAAAAATTCTAATTATGTTTTTAGTAATAATAATTATCAATTTCCAAAAGAAGTGTCATCTTGTAACTATCACACCAGCTAATTGTCAGTTGGTGATTTTGTCATTTAATCTTACTATCAACATTTCATGTGCCAATTAAATTAAAATCCTCTTATAAAAAAAGATAGTAACAGAAATGACAGAATAGGCTATATTTGTGGTTTCATTGAACTTAAATATCTTTAGATTAAGTAATTAGGCTACAGCTGAGACATATCTACCACTTCTGTACCTTACAGAGTGTAATCAGCTCACATTAGAGTAAAGCTTGAGCACTAACAGGAGTCATTATCAAGGTTGTATGTATTCTTACTATATCTCTTCATTGTCTTTCAAATATCCTGAATTTTCACTTGCTAGTTTTCAATTTTAAGGCTTAGTCTTAGGATGAGACATTTATTATGTTGGGGGGGGGGGGGGAATTGTCTGGATTTGAATGAAAATAGAACATCTAAACCTTGGTACTTCTTTTTAGAATTTATTGTTTTTATTTAAGATGCTGAATATAAAATTCCATAACCATGAAAACTATTTGTATTTGGAGAATACTTTTAAGAATTAATTTCATTTCTTTAAATGTCATTACAATAAAAGTGGCATAACTTGCTGCATATTTAGCTATGAAATACTGACTACCCTTAACCTAAATGTAAATATATGTAGTTGTATAACTAACTCAACTAATCAAAAAAAGAAAAGTCTTTTATGTAGAAATGTGGAAAGAAACAACAGAATTTGAGACTTTGTATTTAAAAATTAATGTATAAAATCCAGTCTTAGAAGTAAGATGAAGAGACTAATGTCATAGATTACTCACAGTGTACATAGTTACTGCCATGTATAACTGAAGGAGTTCAATACATAATTCTGGAGTAAGCTAACTTTTAGTAATCCCTGTTACATTTCAGTAATCCCCATTGAATAAAAAATAAAATAAAACAAAATAAAACAAAATAAAACAAAATAAAATAAAATAAAATAAAATAAAATAAAATCAAATCAAATCAAATAAAATAAAGTGTTGAAAACTTCATATTTGAAAAAAACAAATCAAGCCTCCAGCTAAGATGGAATTTTTTTTGAATACTCTTCCTAAAAGGCTGCCCAAGAATGGCTGGAAAAGCTTCAAATCTCTTACAAGTGAAGAAGTTTCAACATTTCCTAAATCAGAACAAGTATTAGCCAGTTTGGGAACCATTAGAAGTAGAATTGTGAACTCATTAAGTCCTTCTAGAAACCGGAAGACCTCCCTACACGGTCGTTAAAAGCAGGACCATGCAAAGTATCAGATTGCTATGGTTTTGTTAGTGACTGCATGCACAAATGATAGACACTGCACTAAATGCAAAGCAGATAATTTTAATTTGTCATTCTGAAGTATTGAATTCTTTCTGTTTATTCCAACATCAGAAATTTTCCCATGAGTTTATGAAATTTCTGAAAATACTACAATTTAAGCACTGAATAATGAGTAGACGGAAGTGATATTGGCTCTTTTAGGATATTTCATATTGTTATTCATCATTGTGTTCATGGTCTCACTCAATCCCAAGTACCTTCAATACATGATCAGTTCTTTCTAGAAATGCCTTTCTATATTCTATTCTTTCCATGAATACAGTTTTACTGCCACGATTTTAAAAATGAGTAAACATGAGTTTGCCAAGTAACTGAAATTATTATTTCTAAGTATATTTTATTTTGAAAAAAACCCCAAACAAACAGAAAACCAACCAAACAAAACAAAAAAAAACCAAACAGAACAAAACAAACAGAGAAAACCCTACTACCAAAAAATAAAAAAAACAAAACAGAGCAAAACCAACCACAAAAAGCCCCAAAACACAAAAGAAAAAGTAGATTGCAACTTTCACTTCCCTCCTCCCTCCCCCCCCGCTGTACTGTTACTCCAGGAAGAAAAACTGACTCATCTGATTTGAAATAAGAGTTCAATATTGCAGCTAATTCTTGGTCTCGAAGTCTGTCAATTTTGATTTACTGTTCTGATAAATTATTTCTGTTAGATAAAGTGTCACCTTTTCTTTATTTTTCTTCTGATTAAAAGTGACAGTGGACAGAAAATTTTGGGGTCAGACTCTACAAGAAAAAACAAACCTATATGTCTCCACAAAACCAAACCTATATGATAGATCTAATGTCTATCAACCTGCTGTTTGCGAGATGAAGATCCAGATTTTGTGTAAATAACTAGTTGCCATTAATAACTAGTTGCCATTCTCTCAATCTTAAAGCAAAATATTTTTCCATAAACTACAATGATCATATTACATTTAAAGAAGCAACACTGCAGATGCAGACATTTATTGAAATATTCCAGCTAAAATACTAAAAGAGTACAATGACAAGCTACTGTTTAAAGCATTAATTTCTGTATTCTTTTCTAGAACACACAAGTCAAAAGGTACTCTTTGCCCATGTGCAAGCTGGGAAGTTTGTAGTAGGCATGTACAATGTATCTCTCAGAAAATTCCAAAGCTCTGATAGATAGTGCTCAAACAGGCATAGGGATTTTGGATATATTTTTGTATTGTCCGAAGAGAAGATGAATAGTTGTCCTTGTACTTAACACCTCTGACTAAAACCTGGGAACAATCAAACTTTTGTTTCTGGCATTCCAACGTGACATCGCCTCAATGATGTCTTCAGAAAAGGTCTTTGTATTTTAAGTTCCAAGTGATGAAGTCAATCAGTGTACATTAAAGACCCCAGGCAGAGCCACAACTTAATACATTTTGGTTGCTTAAACATAACTGTGTAGCTATATAGGAACTCTTGAGATGCCTGTGACTACAATGGCTAGCCTCCAGCTATTACTTCTCTTGCAGAGGTATTGATGAAGAGAAAGTTTATTTTGATGAATAAAATAAAAAAATAAGCTAATTTTCCTATCACAACTCTGGACAAGATGTTAAATCTCTGTCTAAATGACATCTTCATCTGGACCAAGTGAGACTTCCCTACAATGTTGTTCCAGTGAATTCCTGTGATCCAGCTGCCAAATAGCCCTAAGTGATCACTCCAGTGAACGTAAGATCTTTTTTTTTTCCCCTTTGGTATCTTAAACTATGAACAAAGCCTCTCCTGACTAACCTGACTATGCATGAACTTGTCAAAAAACTTGAATGTGCTTGAACACATCTGCATGTGCATTCTTAATGGTTATCTAATTCTCTCACCCTACTTTCTGTCTTTAAACACATAAATTAGGTTCCTGAAAAGAGTGAGGTGAAACTACTGATAAGAATTTTATTTGGACTTGTAAATTTCCTTTTGACTAGGTGTCTAATTATTGCTTTATTAAACATTGTAAGGACTTTCTGGATACACCCCATTATCTTCTCAACCCATCAATGCAATGAGAACTGTCAAGCATGAGAAATTGTAGACTCTAGTCTTCCAGGTTTATGTCTACACTACTTGGTAAAAGATCACCCATAACAGGGGATTGCCTAGGTGCCAAGCAGTAGTAGTGAGTAACAGTACAAACAATAATTGATCAGTATTTGAGCTCATGTCTTGACATTGTTCTAATCAACAGTTCAGAGGTTGAGATACAAGTTCTCACAATGATATTAAAAATTTTGCACATAGTCTTTTGAGTCTCTTTAGCTACAGCTAAAATAATCTATTTCCATACAGACGAGTAAGATGAGTCTCTTTCAGATATGGATTTGTGAGATGACCTAATCATAGATCTAAACTCAGAACTGTAAAGTTCCCTCTCCTTACAAAACTAGATACAGTCTGCAAGCTATTTCGACTTACTAGAAATATAAAGCCAAATCATTTTATCATGACATTTTTTATGAAAATAAATAGACCAATGACTGTGAGGTGTTAAGCTACTGTGGTGATGATTGTCAGATGAAAGTGTATAAAGAGAAAAATACACAGAAGAAAAATCAGTGGAATCACCATCCCTGGAAGTGTTCAAAAGCTGTGTAGATGAGGCCTTTAGTGACATGGTCTAGTGGTGGACGTGGCAGTTCTGGGATAACAGTTGGACTTGACAATCTCAAAGGTCTTTTCCAACCTAGTTGATTCTACGATTCTATTCCATTTTATGCAGTATTTCCCACTGAAAAATTGCAAACGTGCTTTACTCTTCATATTTTCTTTTTCAATTTTAGATACGTAAAAACTGTAGGCAAAAATGTTGATTAAAAAAAAAACAAAAAACCACCCCACACTTAACACATGGAATGGCCTACTCATCATAATCATTACTAGGCATTTATTATGCCTCAATGTGAAAGTATGGAAAGCCACCTTATTTCATTTTCACGGTGAGTCACATACGAATATAATAAGGATCCTTCAGAACTTTGTATAATTACGTATTTGTTACAAAGACTTTTCAAAAAAGTCTTTGTTTCAGATATTACTAAAATTAAACATGCATTATTTCACTCAGTAAGATGATTTCTCACTAAAATAATGGTGGAAATCATCAGATCTGTGGAAAACAGACTGATTAAAAACCTTGGTTCTTTAAAGTTTACGTTATAATATACTTCTAACAGCATATATAATTAATACAGTGTTAAAATCATTTAGCTTCACAAAAAATTGCAATAATTGCTGTATTTGCAAGAATCTTTTGGTCTTCTCCCACTTGTAAGCATTTACGCTGTTAATTACAAACAGATATATAAGATGTAGTATAATGGGAGGGTTGGGTGGTTTTGTTTGTTTATTTATTTTTTAAGTTTAACTTTATCAGTTTTACACATAAAGCTTGATTATTACTTAAATCAGTTAACAAGCCTGGACATTACAAGCTTAAATTCTACAGTTTTCCTCTGCTTGTAGGATCATAGAATAGTTAGGGTTGGAAAGGACATTAAGATCATCTAGTTCCAACCCCCTGCCATGGGCTGGGACACCTCGCACTAAACCATGTCACCCAAGGCTCCATCCAACCTGGCCTTGAACACTGCCAGGGGTGGAACATTCACAACTTCGTTGGGCAACCCATTCCAGTGCCTCACCACCCGCACTGTAAAGAACTTCTTCCTTATATCTAATCTAAACTTCCCCTGTTTAAGCTTGAACCCATTACCTCTTGTCCTACCACTACAGTCCCTAATGAAGAGTACCTCCACAGAATCTTTACAGGCCCCCTTCAGATACTGGAAGGCTGCAGTGAGGTCTCCACACAGCCTTCTCTTCTCCAGTCTGAACAGCCCCAACTCTCTCAGCCTGTCTTCATACGGGAGGTGCTGCAGCCCCCTTATCATCCTCGTGGCCCTCCTCTGGACTTGCTTCAACAGCTCCATGTCTGTTTTATGTTGAGGACACCAGAACTGTACACAATACTCCAAGTGAGGTCTCACGAGAGCAGAGTAGAGGGGCAGGATCACCTCCTTCGACCTGCTGGTCACGCTTCTTTTGATGCAGCCCAGGATACGGTTGGCTTTCTGGGTTGTGAGTGCACACTGAAGCTGGCTCATGTTCAGTTTCTCATCAACCACCACCTCCAAGTCCTTCTCTGCAGGGCTGCTCTGAATCTCTTCTCCGCCCAACCTGGAGTGCACTAGCAGTGTCTGGGATTGCCCTGACCCAGGTGTAGGACCTCGCACTTGGCTTTGTGGAACTTCATAAGGTTGGCATCGGCCCACCTCACAAGCCTGTCAAGGTCCCTCTGGATGGCATCCCTTCCCTCCAGCGTATCAACTGAACCATACAGCTTGGTGTCATCAGCAAACTTGCTGAATGCACACTCAATCCCACTCTCCATGTAACTGACAAAGATGTTGAACAGGACCGGTCCCAATACCGATCCCTGAGGGACACCACTCGTTACTGTTTTCCAACTGGACATCGAGCCATTTACCACAACTCTTTGCATGCAGCCATCGAGCCAGTTCTTTATCCATTGAGTGGTCCATCTATCAAATTGATGTCTCTCCAATTTAGAGACAAGGATGTCATGCGGGACAGTGTCAAACGCTTTGCACAAGTCCAGGTAGATGACGTCAACTGCTCTGCCGCTGTTCATCAGTTCTGTGGCTCCATCATAGAAAGCCACCAAATTGGTCAGGCAGGATTTCCCCTTAGTGAAGCCATGTGGGCTGTCACCAACCACCTTGTTGTTTTTCATGTGCCTTAGCATGTTTTCCAGGAGAATCTGCTCCAAGATTTTGCCAGGCACAGAGGTGAGGCTGACTGGTCTGTAGTTCCCCGGGTCTTCCACCTTCCCCTTCTTGAAAATGGGGGTTATATTACCCTTCTTACAGTCATCAGGAACTTCACCTGACTGCCACGATTTTTCAGATATGATGGACAGTGGTTTAGCAACTTCATTTGCCAGCTCCTTCAGGACCCGTGGATGGATTTCATCAGGTCCCGTGGACTTGTGCACGTTCAAGTTCTTAAGATGGTCTCGAACCTGATCCTCTCCTACAGTAGGCCTAAGATCTTCATTTTCACAGTCCCTGCATCTGCCTTCCAAGACTTGGGTGGTGTGGTCAGAGCATTTGCTAGTGAAGACTGAGGCAAAGAAGTTGTTAAGAACCTCAGCCTTCTCCAAATGCAGGGCAGCCAGTTCTCCCGATAGCTTCTGGAGAGGGCCTACATTGTCCCTAGTCTGTCTTTTGTTTCCTACCTACCTATAGAATCCTTTCCTGTTATCTTTCATATCCCTTGCTAGATTTAATTCTAGTTGGGCCTTAGCTTTCCTAACCTGGTCCCTACCTTCCCAGGCAATGCTCCTATATTCTTCCCAGGCCACCTGTCCTCGCTTCCACCTTCTATAAGTTTCTTTTTTCCCTCTAAGTTTCCTCAGCAGCTCCTTGTCCATCCATGGAGGTCTCCTGGCCCTCCTACCACACTTCGTTCTAGTTCGGATGCAACACTCCTGAGCACGTAGCAGGTGATCCTTGAATATCAACCAGCAACTCAGAAGAAGATGGGGTTTTTTCATTTGTTTACATGCATAATGAATTAAATCTTTCGTAAAATCTCTGCTTCCTCTTTTTATTTTACCACTAGATTGTCAACTCTTAATCTTCTTAGACTTGTATATATCACCTAGAAGCACATACTGTAGCCATAAAACTGATACATTATTAAATAATAGATGTTAATGGCTATGATATATTGTTACTCCCTTGGATTAGTGCCTCCTGGAAATTCTTTTAGAGGTCCTAAAGTTTCAGGAGCTGTTTCCAAGTCATCACAAGCTTTTATGAAAAGGGACCAGCTATTTCTAAAATAATTACTGGTTTTGCAAAGAATAATCCACCTTGATAAATGATCCCCTCCTTTATTTTAGACATTATAACATGGCAGGCTGGTGCTTTGCTTGTAAAATTATTTTAGCATATCTGTGTCTGGTCCAATGTAGGAAAAAAATTGCTAAATGTCTGTATGAATCTTTCCAAATTGACTAAAGGAGTTTATAGAAATCAGTGCTTCCTCTAGTAATTCTGATGTTTATTTTTATGTTGGGTTATTTTTTATTATTTTTTTATATTGCCTGGACACAAAAAAAAAACCCGAGGAGTAAAGAGCAGAATACTGTGTATTTTGGATCAGCACACGAAATACTAGATAAAGGGTATAAGAAAGTTTTATTAATAACATAGTCCAAGTTATTTCATTAGTAGTCTATAGACAAAATAATTCATGAACCACTCTATAACACGCGGTGCCCCCCAACTGCTGTCTTTTTGTTATTAACATAGCTGTCATTTCAGGTCTTCCAGATATTATGTTTACATGATGTTCTATTCTCACAATAAGAGTCTACTAGGTTGCTTTCTAATCAAAGAAAGACATCAATAAAGATGTTAAGTGATTTAAGAAGCCTGGCCCCTTCTCCAGTCACTCTGGTCCGGGACCTCTCCTGCCCAGCACATACATGCTGAGCACATATCCCAGAGACACACGCACAGAGGAAACTGACACTGCCATTCACACAGACAGCCACAGGCAAGGCTCTGCCTCCAGCAGCACCCACATTTAGAACCCGCACCAGACACAGGTACAGACAGCAACATCCCTTCCTCCTCTTGGGCTAGCAAATGCAGAAAGTCACTAGTGTAGCACACAAGTTTATAAACACATGCACATTTGCAAATCCCTTGTAAAAGTTAAGACTTGACAAGAAGAGCGAAGAAGATGGGACAGATGAGTGATCAGATGCAGAGCTCAGCCAGACAAGTGTGCTGCCCAGTCCCATTTTACTCATGGCCAGTCCCTTAATATACTGCTTTCTCTCTATACCCACTCTTTGTTTCTCTCTGCTCCCCCTTCCTCTGCACGGCCCCCCATGGGTCCCTGTAACTCTGTCAATTCCTCCACTCCTCCTGTTCCAGGTTGCCCACAGTTTACAGTCTTATCAGTTGCAAACTCCAAGTTGATCTTTCTGGATGCAACACCTGTTTCTTGATGGCCCATTGATTAGTGCAAGTGGCAAGGTTGGCATCTTGACACTGTTTCGATGTTTGATTTTTAAGGTCTGTGTCTTTCACTGCCTCCCGTATAGTTTTTCTGTCAGGTTTGTGTCTCTGTATGCTCTTTTTTAAGGCTTCCTCTGTTTTTTTGTTATCCTTTGTTGCAGGGAAAAAGGTCCTTGGCAAGATACCTTTACAGAATAAACAGACACTCTCCTTCCTTATACGTTTACAAAAGACTTTTGGATAATGGGACAGAATCTCTCCAACAATAGGTCATCATGTTTCTACAGAAATACAGTTGAGCTACATTGATTTACATGCATTTGCAATTGACTTTGCCTACATCAATGGGAGAAAAATCTAACACATTTGCACTAGGTATGCTTTCATTTTCAGGAATATGGCAAAGTGCTTATAAGATCTCTCACAAACTTAAAAGCTTTTTTAGTCTTATACTTCTTTGTAGTCCAGTTATGAATCCATCTTGCTCATGTTTGAAGAAAGTATGACAGTGTGATCAGTGTGATTCTATTTGTTTGTTGTGTAAGGACTTCTTTCAAACACTTATCAAATATTGTCTTTGTCCCTTATTTTATGTCACCTTTTTACTTCATCTCCCTTGAAAGATAAATTACAAAGCATAACTTCCAATATTTCACAGTGAAAAATCCAGAACAATTTAATATGTATTAACGAAACTATATTCTAGAACCTCTCTAACTTACTTTTCCCAATTCACCATTAATTACATAAATTAGTGTCTAGCAACATTATATTAAAGAGTTGTGATTATGACTTCCACAGTCATCTTCCAAGTAGCACTAATCACTCTAATAATAGTATAACTACCATCACAGTGAGAGCTGAATATGTCCTTCACTTTCCTCCTGTCAGGGTCCAATTGGAGAAAACCCCGATGCCAGACCCTGTTTCATTCGTGATCCCAGGAGTGAAATTAAGACCCAAACAAGGTCATGTACCGTAATTGATTGGTTAGTTTATTGCAAAAAGACAACTATTATAAAAAAGGGAAATTATTGTAATAAAGGGAATAGTGATAGGAGAGATTGGAAAAAAGGATGGACAATGAAGCAAGAATTCAGGGTGCAGAGAGAGAGAGAGAGAGTCACCACCGTGGATCCAGCGGTGTCCAGGGGATCTGTCATTGTCGTCGTTGGTAGTGGGAGTTCCTCAGGGTTCATAGTTGGTATCAGAGCAGACTGTCCCCCAGGAGTCCATAGTAGTTGTCGGAGGTGGGTGTCCTTGTGGAGGTGTCCTTCTGGAGTCATCCCCTTGAAGGTACCCCGTGGAGGTGTCCTGATGGAGTTGGCCTTCATGGTGATGCCTCATGGAGGGTGTCCCTCAGGGTCCATAGTAGTCATCGGTAGAGAGTGTTCTCAAGGAGGTGTCCTCCTGGAGTCATCCTCATGGCAATGGCTCCCCTTCATGATTACCTTTTCCGCCTTTTATAATGAGTTGGGGGGAGTACCTCTGTTCATCATGTCACGTATTACACGTTCCTGGTGGACCAGTTTCCCTGGTCTTGCAGCCAGCTCTTCAACTGCATGTGTCTGCACACGCCTGCAGCAATTCTTGTGATAATGGCTAGCAATTCCTCACACCAGTCCTCAAGGTAATGGACGGAAGTGTCTTATCTCAACTCTTTCCCACTCATCCCTCATGCAATACATGGTGGAATCTCAGTTCAGCTCCTCACACCCTTCATCCTAGGCAATGTATGTTGGAGTCTAATCGCAACTCCTCCCACCCATCTCTGAGACAAAAGATAGGTGGAATTCCACCTCAACTTCTCTTACCAATCTTTGAGACAATGGACAGTGGAGTCTGATTTCAGATCAGTCTCTCACACCTCCATCCCTTACTTCTTTTTTTCTGCCAAAAATGTTGGATGAGATTGTTTTCCTAATTTAGCTGTCTAAGTCAGAAACCTAAACCTAAACTCCACTTTGTGCTTTTATGGACATCAGAAATAAATCTTCAATAAATGGTTTATCTCACTGCAAAATAAACATCTGTGATGAAACACCTTCAGAAGGTATATTTCTCTCTAGCTAATACAGAAGCCCACAATTATTATTCAAAATGTATAGAATAATTCCATTTAATACTTGATTTAAGGCTGTTCAATATCTGCTATCAGCACTATGGTAATGATATTCAGAGTAGACAGGTGAAAAGCAGTTTACTCTGTGTAAGCCTCAGCCAAGTCTTCATCTACAGAGTACATGGAATTTAAAACAGAAAATAAAGTCTTTAAACCTATGTACTATAAATTATATTGGATTTTTGGGTTTATTAGCAGCAATTCTTGTGTAAAATTGTTGTAATAAAAGCATTTTAGCCTATAAATTATTATCAGATTACTGTTCTTTCATGTTGGTGGTAGCAACACCTCATTCACTATTTGGATTTAAATGAGGCTGATGGATAGAGCCACCTGAAATTGTTGTGCTTTTTGACTTCCAAACTGAAATTGTATATGTCAAGTTGTAAAAATGACATATGATTAACACAACACAGAAATTCACAAGATGTTCAAAAGGACAAGATCTTCAAAAATACAAGATCTTCATGAAATAAGGAAAAAAAGTACACAAAATTAATTATAATATGGATCTTTAAATGAAAATCTTTAATAATATTTTATGGATTCTGCATTTGGCTTCAATAACTGCCAAAAGAAATTGCTTTCCGTGTAATCGAGTTTGAAATATGTTCTAGTATTTCAAGAAGAGTTTTTGGTCTGATTCTGTAAGCAAAAAATCTTTTTTTTTTTTTTTTTTTTAAAGGCAGAAAAATATGTAAATTGCAATCAGTTTTGTTCCTTTAACTGTCATGTTTTGGGCTGGTTTCTTTTTTTTACTTTCTTTTGTTAGGCTTGTTGCTGTTTACATACAAATATTCTGTTAAAGTACCATCACTGGTCACTTTGCAAAACAAGTAAAGAGGTCTCATTTTGAGAAGCTGTACGTTTTATCCTTTCATGATATTTCTTTTCCTTCTGGCTTGCATGGAAGAATGAATGAAACCAGTAAGATCTTCAGGGTTGTACTCCACTTCTTCCTGCTGACTTGTAAGCAGTGAAGATTTTACAAACCATATAATGCTACATCAGGGAAATGCCTTTTTTAAGATCTATTTTTAAGAACTAATTATGTGAGAACATGGAGCCACTACTGTAGAAATGTAGCTCATGCTACAGCAAATAATAGTAATGAGAAGCAGAGTTTATAACACTACCTAATTTATCTTATTCAGGTTTTGAAAAATGCAATTTTGGAAGATGCCATAGCATCTCTGGTTTTGGCTTCTGCTATAGTATCATTCAAAACAGCCTTTTTTAAGGAAAAATGCTGCCTGTGGGAGGTATAGATCTGGCCTATTACAAAGCAATTTTGGAACTACACAAGAATTTTTACAGTACGGGATGCAATTCGAATAAAAATCAGATTTTCTGATTGTCTAATCTTCAGCAAGCAAATTTTGCTTGATAGCAAATGCTATTAAATTGTAGATAGAACCTGTAAAGCCTTTTTTTTGTTTGGTTTTTTTTTATTTTTTTAAAGAAGAGCTGTAAAATTTAATCCTTTTGGGTCCCTTTGTCCAGTGGCTGGGTTAGGCCTGATGAATTAACTGTAATATAAAAACTAACAATATAAACCAAATCTCACTTTTAGTTTTGAAAAGTAAGCTGTAATTAGCCAGGATGGAAATATTTGTAAATATTTGCCTCTCCTGAATATTTCTTTCAGAATGCATTTTTTTTTAATTCAGAGGGAAAATATAATTAAATGTTACTTAACTGACATTAATTTTCTCCTGTGTCATTTTCCATTTTCAAGCATGTTAAATTTATATTCATACGCAAATTTTATAGTATAAGTTTATGCACATGGCAGGTGATATTCCAGTGCTAACAAAATCTTTTTTTTTCTAATGACATGCTCAATATTAGACAAAGATCAGCCAATAGTCATTGTCTTTAATAAGACACAGGGGAAAAAAACCCCATCCATTTGACTGGTAAATTACACCAGCTTTTCTAATTATATCAAGCCATTACTTCAAAAATTTTCTAAACAAACTTACTTCATATATACTGTTCCTTGTTACGCTAACTCAGTATTTAACTTTTGGTGTAAGGAAAATAAACTGTGTGCTACTTTTTCATGTTAGAAGTCCAAAGAAGCCTCCATGTAAAGAAGTTATTAGGAACAAATAAGCTTTGCTTACATAGGTTTCATTCTGATGCAGCAAATACAAAAATCATCAAAGGAGCTTTGAGGCAAAACTGAAAGTTTAATGCATTTATAAAAGTAAACAAGGCATCTAGGTTAGGTGTTGGGTATATTAATAAGTTCCTCTATGTGAACAAAGCATGGTTCAAGGTATTGTGGGACTTGTTTTTCGTTTTGTTTATTTTTTTTTTAGCATTGCCCCTTTTAAATGTTAACAGGAATGATATCATTGTGTCATGGTTACATCACTTCCAAAACTCCTGACTGGAATTCAAGTCTTCAATCATTTTGTGTTTGTGTTTATGCATAAAAAGGATAACTCTTCAATTTCAAGTACAAAAGAAGTAAGGCATAATCCTGACTCCTGTATGACATATTTTTAGGTCATTTCCAAGATCTATTATATTTCCAATTAGCCACTGAATGGTTCCATTCCATTTACCTCTTTCTGAGACAAAAACTCATCATAGCTGTCTTGAAGAACTTATTCCAAAGGCCACTATGGTAAAGAACATACTGGATATTGTTTCTTCGTTCTATTTTATCAGACTTCCTGAGCATACAAGCACAGGATGATAACTAGCATCCTTGAAAGCATAATCACCTTGAGTACTGTGTAATTTTGGACACCTCAATATGAAAAGAACATTAAACTATTACAGTATGTCCAGAGGAGGGTGAAAAATATAGTCAGAGGCCTGGAGGGTAAGATTTAGAGGTCACTTGGTTTGTTCAGCTTGAAGAAGAGGTGGTTGAGGGATGACCTTGTTGCAGTCTACAACTTCCTCATGGAGGGGAAGATGCTCCTCTACCTGGTGACCAAGTGATAGGACACAAGGAAACGGAATGAAGCTGTGTTGGGGGATTTTCAGGCTGGACATTAGGAAAAGGTTCTTCACTGAGAGGATGGTTGGTCATTGGAACAGGCTCCCGATAAAATGGTCACAACACCAAGCCTGTCAGAGCTCAGGGAGCACCTGGACAATGCTCTTAACCATATGATTTAGTTTTAGGTAGTCCTGTAAGGAGCAGGGAGTTGTACTTGATGATCTTTATGGGTCCCTTCAGCTTGAGAGATTCTATGATAGTCAATTACTGATCAGTAAAGAAATACAGACTTGAGAAGTGGGTTGAATGTTCTTAGGGCTTAAAAAAGAACTCTATAAACTTTCTGCATATATTATCTCACATTTAGGAAAAATTTAAAGCTGATAACAGGAATACATAAAAGACAATTACAACTCCTATACAAACAGAGACAAATGAACAGCAGAGAATAAGAAGTTAGCCAAACAATGTCTTCCCCCAGTTAAGGACACTGCTTAGACACCAGCAAGTCTGCTCCTACCTCAGTAGAAAATTAGCATTGCTTTTTGATTCTCCACACACCACTGTGCAGATGAGTCTGCTGCTGGGTTTCTGGGATTAGTATTTTCTGTACTTGATGAAGCTGCTTTACAAAGAACCAAAATCCTGGAACTTTTCCTACCCCACAAAAAAAAAGTTTAGAAAGGTTACTAAATTCTAAAAATTTGAAAACTTTGTAGCTATAATAACTCTGAAATGTTATATTTAAAATATTTTTCCCAACCTAACTTAAATAACAATCTCATAAGCATCTGACAAATGTCTAGTAAGGTATCATTTGTTTTGTATATCAAACAGGCATAATAGGAAATTGAAACTACATTTTGAGCAAACAAAATAACAACGAAAAATAACTCCAAAAAATAATGTAGTTAATGTAGCTATTGGAATATACCTCAGTGGCATTTATAGCAGAGATTATTTTGTAAAAGCAGTTTACTTACAAAACTTCTGTTGGAAGCTAAAATCATGCTAATAAAAAAAAAAATAATATGCAGGGTATTGTAAAAAACAAAGGCTAAGAGTGATATAGAATAATTTATAATAGTATATCATGGATATTTTCTCCAGGATAATGCTGCACTTTGAATTATTAAGCTTTCCAAAGCATAGGATATGTCTTTCTGTAATTTGTACAGCATCTGGTTTAATAAGTCTGATCGTGCATAAGGCCTATAAATGTCACCAGTATGAATTACTGGTGGAATTTTAACTTCAGGGCTGGCCCTGTAAGATACTGTCTAGGAGCTGATAATGAAGATTAAATTCCTTTCATTCTACTTGAATGCGAAAAATCTGGAACTTGAATCAGAGACATGTGAGCAATATCGAGCGCCCGAAATTCTCTCCGATCACAACAGTTCTGATAAAAATCAGAGTCAAATCCTCATTCACCTGAGGTTAATGTAAATTTTGCCATTGAGTGCTGTGTTATCAGAATTTGTCCCATAACGTAAGTTGACACAGTAGCTCAGTTTAAGAAAAAATAAATTGTGTGGGAAATAGATGCTCATATAATAGAGCTCCACATAACAAATCTACTGTTTTAGTTTATTCAGCCTAATGATTTCCGTTATCTCCTTAGTTGAAAGAATCCATTTCAAAACCCAATAATCTCTTGAAATCCACTGAGCCACAAATTAGTCATTAGAGAAAATTTTCAGAGATCATTACCTTTCTCATAGATTTTAGCTTTTCATTTCCTAAATACCCACAACTGGTGTTGTTCATAATAAAAGAAGGGTAGATTATTCAATTATAAAAGAATAATTCTAATATAACTCAAGCTGTTAATTTGTTTATTATTAGAACTGCTGCATTTATCACTTTTAACCTTGAATCTATGACCTCATATACTACCATATACTACCAGGTTGTAATGAAAAGACAAATGCCATAAACACTGCATTGTGTGCCGCAATAACGAACTAACATTTTCTGTAGGTGGAATTTATTGTTTTTCTAAACTAGTAAAACACTTTGACACACACACACAAACAGAAGTATAATTTCCAACACAGAAGGAAAAGTAAGAAGTGCAGTTTCATTCTTTTATTGTTTTGGATTTTTGGGTTTTGGTTGTTTGCTGGTTTCTCTTTCCTAAGTTATACCTTAAGAGTGCAGGCTTTTTGAGTGGAACGCTGGGCTTCAAACAGATGTCTTCCGGTTTTGTTCAGAAAATGTTCAGCCCACAGCAGGAAATTAGAAGAAATCTGATGAATTTCAGGGAAATCCCCATCAAAGCTATTTTAAAACAGACTTAACTACAAGAAGTTAAAAAGAATTTAGGGGAATCCAGTCTTGACATAATAATCAGTATTACGCCAAACTGTTCTGCATAAACCTGAATATACTGAAATTAGCTGTAAGATTATAAGAATCAGACTTGAAATCCATCAGGTCTCCCATACTTGCAACACTAAATGTTTCTTCCTTTGAAGTAAAGGGTAGAAAAGTTTTGCAAAAGAAGTTGCCAAAGTACGTTCTTCCTATAAGCAATGAAGTAATACCAGTGACAGCTGTGCAATCACTAGCAATGATTTATATGCCGTGACTACATCTCTGTGTTGTTTACTGTATGCTTATATTGTCTAAATTGGCAACTAGTTTCTGAGGATAAGTATAGAGCAACAGGGAGCTGAATTCTGGTAAAGCCATCTCTGCAAACTATATAAGGGCAACTTAGAGCAATTTGGCTTAAAGCCTTAGTGTGGTCCTCCACTGAGCCTGGAAGGCTTTGGTTAGGATAGATTTAGTCCTTGATAGATGGTAAAAATAAAGCTGTGTCAATGTTTGACAGAGAAATCAGTTGGTTAAAGAGGAGAGTTGTAGAGCTTGTGGGAAATTTTTCTAATGTTCACCACTGGAATGAGTGCATCACAGGAGAAATTCTAACTAATATATAAGGATATACACATATAGATGATCTTCTTTTTGTGTTTCCACACTTAATGCTTTATTTTAAGAAAACAGCTGTGTTCCTGCGTTTTAAAAGGAAAGACCCAAGTATTTTGAATTAATTGCATCTCACAAGAAAATGGATGGTAGACAGGGCATGTGTCCTATCACTTATTGTATGAATAGAGGAATTGATTATGTTGCTCTATCAGCATTATGCAGTGGTCACTCATGTCATAGCCAAGATGGATTAATTTAGAAATCTAAGGAAAATATCGGAGGTACAATCAATTCTGACAGACCCATGGCAGTACTTTTTAAACAGCTATGCAGTATCTCAAAATGTACTATTTGGCAGATATGCAAAATTATATTTTAAACTAAGGTACTAGGTGTCTAAAACTTGGAAACATGAGTTTAAAGTTTTAGAAATATTCTGAATCTACATTTCATTGACTTGAACAGGTACTCAGAGTTACTGAATATCAATCATATGTCTCAGGTTGGACATGCAAAACAAAAGGTGTCCTGTGAGAAATTTGGACTGAAGAAATGTTCAATGAATCCTGGCAGGATTTTTCTCAATTTTCCTGCATGTAGCAGACTGAAATCAGGGTCAACAAAATAATAATAACAATGATAACAATAACAACAATAATAACAATAATAGCAATTAATAATAACAAATGAATAACTATCCATGTTACAAAATTGCTTAATTTCTCATTTACCATAATTACGATTAGCAGCCTTCTGAAAAAAAGAGAGAAATATCATGAGTAGCTATTTATTTCATTTAAACATAAGCCCAGTTTATTTGTATTTTTCTGTATCCGTTGCAAGTTAATAAATAGAACCAAGTTTCACAGGTTGTTCATCTTACCTATTGAGAGACTTTTTCACGGAGACTGTAAATATGTCTGCCTGTTATCTTTGGAAATTTGCATGAATTGCATTTACATGATAAGCTGTGTTCTACTGATAAGTCAGCAGCCCTCCAGAATTTCTAAATCTTATCAAAGCTGCCTCAGAAATTGAACCTTATTACTATTTAAAAAAAATAAAAAAGGGGGAAACAGAAAAGACAGATGACTGACATTATGCACCTGCTGCTATATATCATCCAAACTATTTTAAGGTGGCTCTTCTTCCTCTTTGCTTCTTTAAAAGCATTATCTTGGTGCATCTCTATATTTCACAAGGCAACAACATCTTTACATGCTAGCCACTCATTAATGACCAACAGAAGTGTAAAAGATATTGAAACTTTACAAATAGATTTTGTTTGGAGAAAAAAAGTTTTCCCTGAGCGGAAAGGGTCATTGCCACTGTGGGTGGCTGATATTTGGGGGAATACTTCAGGGAAAATCATGAAAGCATATCAGTCAGTTCAATTTGAGTTACAAAGAGATAATCGTGTTCCTTTGGAGTTGATATTTTTCAAATAATCAGTTTCTCACTGCTGAGGCTTTTATCTTCAAAATAGGTTTTGAATTCTTTATATATATTTTAGTCTTTTTGTGCCCTTAAACAATCTGATTTCAGGAAGTGAATGTTTGATTTAAATTTTGGAGAGATGTCTCTTCTGATAACTCATCTTATGGGGAGAATCTTTTAAAACCATAAAGTGCAAAGGATTCTGAATCAGTCTTCTGTGTGGACAAAACAGTGAAAAACATAATACCATGAAATGGCCATCCTGCCAATTTAGAGAAGTGAAGCTACTAGAAAAACTCAAAAGCATCACACTGCTTGTTGTTGTTTTTTTACCACTTTGAAGTTTTCTCAATAGTGTGTTTTTTAAGAATTGATATAGCCCTCCTAAAATGCTAGATATGACAAAAAAAAACCCCAAAAACCCAACAAGTCTTGAGTAAGAATAAGAGGGCTGCTTTCCCCAAATAATTAACTCTCGTGGAGAAAAAATATCGTGGTCAAATTAAACATGCAAGCAGAAATAGGAATATTAAGTGATTTTGGTTTCTTTTTTGGTGACATCCACTCAGTATGGAGTTGTCGTATACAATATATACACTTAAGAAGTTGGTTATCAACTTCAGCAGACACAGCATTGATTGGTCAGTAATAAGGCACCAGGAAATATATGACTGAAATGATCATGTTAAAGATAAGACTCCAGGAAACGGAAAGTGCAGTTTTTAAACCTTTTATTTAGATTATAATACTAATTGGATGCTAAGTAGTTATGGCAAACTGCACTATGCAGGCAAAAATAAGAGGCGGAGGGAATGGAAGCTCCTTCAACTAGCTTTGATTCTAGGTAAAACCTGTTATTTAATAACTATTTCAGTAGGTTAATTGTATTACCCTCTGGAAGTGTCTGTCTTTCTCTGCTGAATAAATTCAGATGGCTAGCCTGAGTTAACTAAATTTAAGGGAAATTAATTCCACTATGGCTGCACTGAATTTGGATCAAAATATATTTGCTCTCTGCTATGTGTGCATTAGGAGGTAATAACTCCACTGACTTAGATGGAATCTTTGAAGAAAAGCAATATAAGTCTATTATTTTCTCCTAAGAAATGCTCACAGCAATGTTGTACACCTTATTAAGGACTCACATGTACAGGTGGAAAACTCTTACTCCCATTTTAGTACTCATTAAACTCTATGTAAGCCATGTGATGAACTTTCTAAACTCCCACATATCCACATACAGAGAGAGATGAAATGGAGATGGATATAGATATAGATATATATAGATGTATAGATTTATAGACAGAGATAGATGTAGATATGGAGATGGAGACAGAGATGGAGATGGAGACAGAGATGGAGATAGAGATAAAATGTGATGGCTTGGAGTTGGATTATTACCTAGGAAACCCCAGAATAACTTCATAAGATGCATATTCTTGCTCTTTTTGGCAAATTGAATGTAATTTAATATTTATTGCATTCATTAAGCTTAGCTGATGCTTTAGTTTATACTACTTTAAAATGTTTGAGTACATCCTCCACAATTCTTTTGATTAGGTTGCAACATTATTCTTTCAGAGTACTAAATAACCTCTTTATTTTCCTTTGCCACTGTACAAATGCACATGAATATATTAACTCCTGGTCTCCACATTTATTCCCACAGAAGATGTCAATAAATGAACAGAGAATATTTAGAAAAAAACCCAACAAAACAAAAAACCAAACCAAAAATGAACTGATTTTTTTTTTTAGATCCATAGAAATTATTTAAGTAGTAACTTCACTATGTTATCAAACATTTTTGATTGTAGAAGTGATTTTTGCTTAATGTATCTCTGATATACCTTCACCTTATTTCAAATTAATCACAGGGTATTTGAACTATTGTGTAAAAAGCAAGAAAATAATATCAACTAAACTCTGGAAAATCTGTTGTTTTGTTTTGGGCACTGATTGAAACCAAGCCAGCTGGAAAATTACCATGTTTGCTATGTCTTGCAATTAGATTTTAAAAAAACTCACTGCTAGTATCCATCATGAAACTTACTAACAAGTATCTGTTAGGAAATATAATACTAACCTTTCTCAAAGGAGTTTACTAACTTCAATTAACTTTAGTACACTTTTGTGGTCTAAGTGAGGAGGCCTTACTCATCCTTAGAAATATTTATTCACCTTGTCAGAAACTGAGATGGAAATAAAGCAACAATCTGTCACTGTTCCTAAGCTTACATGTAACAATCAAATTTATAGAATCATAGGCTCATACAATGGTCCAGGTTGGAAGGGACCTTAAAGACCACCTAGCTCCAGCCCTCCTGCCACAGGCAGGGACACCTTCCACTAGATCAGGTTGCTCAAGACCCCATCCAGACTTGCCTTGAAAACTTCCAGGGATGGGACATCCACTGTTTCTCCAGCCAAACTGTTCCACTGTTTCACCACCCACATAATAAAGTTCTTTTCGCATGGTATGTGCCGTCTAATCTACATTGACCCTCTTTCAGTTTAAAGAATACATGAAAACTATCTATGAAGATTACTTTTTTTGTCATCAAAATGCAGGCAATCTTACTGGTTTTCTTAGTATTTTAAAACAATGACCACACAGTATTTGATTTTATAATAATTATAAGAAGAATAATAACTATTATGTTTGTTGTAAATATTTTTATTTAATATTTGTGATTTAGTATCTAGCTTAAATAAGTTTTCTCATCAGCATAGGAAATTCATAGAATTACACTACTACAGTCTGGGATTGTAGTTTTGGTGTGGTTTCCTTGTATTTGTTATAGTCAAAAACTTTCTTTATGATTTGTTATAAACACAACTAAAAAGGTCACTCATATGAATGACACAACTCTATAAAGAACAGAAGTTTCAGTTAACATCAGATTATGACTTTTGAAGTGTAGTTTTATTTGCAATGAAAACAACCTATAATTTAGAGGATTTTCTTTTTTTTTTAAGAAGCTTTGTTTTAGGTGCATAGCAAACTTTTGCCTTGACAGGCATCCAAATATTTCATTTTTAGTTAAAAATTTTTTATTTTCTGTGTTTTCTTAGTGAACATCAGAGTAAAAAGTGCTTTCAAAGTGAATAATCAAAACAATACATTCCAGAACTCTAAAACTGGTATATCTCAACTTTGCGGAAGTTTTCTGAGGATTGTTTCCGAATGAAAGTCCAAAGCAAATGAACCAGTGCTGTGAAGTACTTTGCAAGTTTAGTTAGTCCATGGCAGAGTTTATATGGCTTCCACTGCAATCAGAGATATGTTTTCTATTGATCTTACAGGTTTCTTTTTTATGAATTCTTGGCTGCTTCAAGATTTTGGCCATCTTATTTATTCATGCTATATCTCTCATGTTCAGAACCAAAAGAGATGCCAGTTTTGTGTCTCCTTGACATCATATCTTCTGCATTGTTTAGTTTTAAAGAGAGTAAGGCTATTATATGGTTGCATATGCAGCAAGCTGTTCCTGGGTAAAGTAATTTACTACACCCATGAAAGAGCTGCCAACTTTGCTATTAGGTAGGATTAATTTCCTCTAAGGTAGAATTAATTTTCAGAAAAGTAGTGCCTTGAATTTGCATTTTACCTCCTTGTCTTCTACCAGCAGTTATCTGTCACTTACTAAATAAACTTATCTTCCTAATATGAACAGTTCAGTACTGAAACACCTGTGTTTCTGCTGTGTTCATCATGAAAAGCATTTCCTAATATCCGATCTAAACTTCCCCTGGCGCAGCTTGAGGCTGTTACCTGTTGTCCTATCACTTGTTACTTAGGAGAAAAGACCAACCCCCACCTCACTACAACCTCCTTTCCGGTAGTTGTAGAAAGCAATAAGGTCGCCCCTGAGCCTTTTCTTCTCAGACTAAACAACCTCAGCTCCCTCAGCTGCTCCTCATAAGACTTGTGTTCCAGACCTTTCACCAGCTTCGTTGCCCTCCTCTGGATTCACTCCAGCACCTCAACATCTTTCTTGTAGTGAGGGACCCAGAACTGAACATGGTATTCGAGGTGCAGCCTCACTAGTGCCAAGTACAGAAGGATGATCACTTCCCTTACCCAGCTGGCTACAGATACAGGCCAGGATGTTGTTGGCCTTCTTGGCTGCCCAGGCACACTGCTGGCTCATACTAGTTTAGATCAAGATAATTAAAATCTCCCATCAGTGCTTTTTTTCTTTTATTGCAAACCCTTTTGCTTTTACAGGCCACTTCCTCATCTTTATGTTACTTTTGATCTGGTGGTCTATAACAAATTCCCAACATAAATCTGAATCTATCGCAACATCTATTTTCCTTCCAGAGTGATTCTGACCTATTTCCAGTTACAGTACACTTCTCCCAGATTACTTATTTTCTGTCATTCATCTGTATATAGACCAATGATTTCCTGAGCTCTTTTGCTTCTCCATAGAAATCTAAAGTCATTCTGGCATTTCTGTCATAACATTCATTGTATTACTTGATATTAGAAAATTACTTTACTTTTCCTGTTTCCTTCTAAGCTTAGTGAAAATACTTCTACTTGCTTTAACTGGAAGTGGTTTGGGCTCTAAATTCTCACTAAGAAGGACTGTAAGATTTTAATTATCCTAAAGATATTGACCATTCTCTCAAGAAGTTTTACTCTCACAGGAAAAAAAAAAACTGCTAGATGGTATAATATCTCTTATTTAAATATTATTGTGAAGTAAAATACATGTTTAATTGTATACCTTTTTTCTGTTGTGGCTCAATGGAGCTCATACTTTAAATTGTTTAAAGGTAGGTCCCTTCATTATTATTTACTTTTAAGGCAAAACAAGTGTATTTTTCTAACTTCAGGAGATCACTGCAAAGAATGATGACAGATAATTTTTTGTCACTCTAAATGTCATTATCCTGCCAGCTGTCTTAGTGGCAAACAAGACTGTACATCTTCAGAGTGAAGAAGAAGAGGGATAGAGACTTCTTTTATCAACAGTGCCTTTTCTATCATATTTAGTAACTTGCACTTGAAAACATTCCATTAACAAAAAAGTACTGACTATCTAAGCTATTGGCTGACGGGGGCCTATAAGGATGCTGGAAAATGTCTCTTCACCAGGGACTGTAGTGACAGGACAAGGGGGAATGGGTTCAAACTAGAAAGGGGGAGTTCATATTAGATATAAGGAAGTTCTTTACTGTGAGGGTGGTGGGGCACTGGAACAAGTTGCCCAAGGAAGCGGTAAATGCTCCATCCCTGGCAGTGTTCAAGGCCAGGTTGAATGGAGTCTTGGGCGACATGGTCTAGTGTGAGGCATCCCTGCCCATGGCAGCTGGGTTGGAACTAGATGATCTTAACGTCCTCTCCAACTGTAACTATTCTATGATTCTATGTATGTATGTGCCTCTACAATCACACTAACAGATAACCAGAAAAAGTTAATATAATTTTTTTCCATGAATAGAATTGGACATCACTGGTAGTTGTTCTGTTCCAACCAAATAAAAAATAGCAGTTTAGATGTCTAACAGATACTCCATTAGCATCCAAGTCAGAAAGAAAACCTACCCTCAATACTAATATTTACAAATAAAACTATCATAATTGGCTTTTACAAATTAAATCACTGGCCACAATTAAGCATGTAAGAAAGATGAATCAGAGCAATATCTGATTTTGGTGAGACTTTACAAATATCCTCATCCAGTTGTCAGTCAAGTTAAGAAAAATAATTCCAATAATCTGAAAGAAAATTGAATAAAGGTTATATTACAAAAAATAAATCTGTTTCTTTGTTTATGGGGTGAGAGATAATGTACTGGAGCTCATGGAAGTGTTCTGTTGAAATAATAACACACTTATGAAGATAAGCTTTGAGGACTGTTAGAAAGTTTTCATTTCTGCTTTAAGATTTTGTCCAGATGAAGAATGAACACTGAACATATCTCTGAGGAAGGGAGAATTATATGCCCTGAAAGGAAAGTAATGATGATATGTCTAACATTAGGTAATGAGAAAGTATTTTCACTATGAGATCTTCTTTCCTAACATAACTTACAAGACAAGAACAACCTGGTGACAAATGGTGAAGTTATAATATTTAAATTAATATCCCTATATCCTATCACATTTCTGGCTGCATTTTGTAATTCTAAACTATGATGTCTTACATTTTCATCAAACATGACAATAAAAAGTTCTCAAATGCATTCTTGAGTGTAATAATCAGATGCCATTTAGCAAAGTGACTAGTCAAAAGCAAAAAACACTGGCAAAGTGAAAGACTGCTGAATGTCCATAATTTTAGAAATGCTTTTAATGTTCAATCCAAGACTCTAGATTTAGATCTTCAGTATTCTAATGCAATCTTCAACCATTTGTCAACTCATCTAAGTAATACGCATGCAATGGAAGAGCAATCCACAGTTATAAATTTACAGAAAGGAATTGGTGGAGCATTTCTGACTGCTTATTTGTGTGAGCATAGGAACTTGGACACTGAACATTCTCATAAAAAAGATCTGGTTGTCAACACAACTGAAAACTCTACTGTTGAGAGTTTAGTCAATCTCAGAACAAGCAAGGTGGCTGCTTACATTGAGAACCTGGTTATGAGTGCCTTTTTGTGGATAAAACATTAAAAAACACAACTAGAAATTACCCTCTGTTGTTTTTCGAAGGTTGAGCTTGAGCAGATAAGTGGCTCAGCTGCTGGAACAGTTTTCTTCTAAGAGGGCTTAAATTGCTAGTTCATAACAAGTTATTCTACATTTTTTTAAGAAAAACTTATCAATAATTACTAAGTCAGCTGAAGCCTTTCATGGTGAATACAACCTTTTTCCAGTTTTCCTGTATCTTCTCATTAAAAGTCATGTATAAAGAAAAGACTGTAGGAAAAATTGAAGGTGCAGATTTCTTCACAGATATTCACTCTATGGATAAAATATTGCAAAAAGTGGGAATCTGAGAGGGTATTAAATACTTAGTAAATCCTGACAAGATACAGTAAAGTGCAGTAGTCTTTCATGGGTTAATGTCAACTTCTTACCTTCTTCACTGATAATGGCATATACAAAATATACATATTCTGAGACAGGCTGACGTATTTTTTACAGGATTTATTTGCCAGTATTTTTGTGTTCCTGGGGGGGTTCATAATTATAGGATTTGAATGTACTTTGTGGCAGTGTCTAGGTTGCTTGGTTCATGATGTTTGATAGGCAGCCATTCATCCTAACATTCACCCTGACATTCACCCTGACATTTTCACCCTAACATTGTTGTGTCTATATCTCTAAGGATTCTTCTAATTTTTAACTGGCATGATGCTGGGTTTTGAAGAAAAGGCATACTGTTTTCAGATCTTAGTCCAGTCCTTTCTTGCAGTGTGCTTTGCTTCCTTAGGCAGAGTGGCCATATATACCTGATTTCTAATTCATCTTTCAGACTAAGATACCTTTCAAGGATATTGATCTCAGAGTTGATGACATTAGCTACTACTGAAACTTAATGAGAAAAGAAAACATTCATCTCTTCTCCACTGTGCTCTGGAAATAGAGGAGAGAAGGGGAGAGAGAGAGAGAAGAGAAGTTGGTAGTCAGCTAATCTCTCCAAGATCACAACAGTGCAGGGAAGCTTCTAAGAGGCTCTTCCATATGACTTGAAGAGCAAGTGAATTCTCTTTAAATGCTAAAGAGAGGACAAATAACAGTTTAACTTGTTCTATTCAATCAAATCTTTGGGCAACACTTTTGGACGTTTAATCTTGAATCTGGTTGTCATATAGTTAGATATTCAACTAAATAAATATGATACGTCTGTCAGTTTCTAGTGACTTGTTTTCATGTCTTCAAAGATGTAAAGAATGACAATGAATATTGTTTACCAGATAAACTGTCAAATAGGGAAGGAAAGGAATAAACGTGCATACACATGCAGAGATTCATTTCTATATTGGTTGATTTTTACCCAGCTCCAATATCTGCTACTATGACTTTTTTCCTTCTTTTGTTTTGGTTTTTCCTTGCTGTTTTTTATGATGCACTATGAGCTATTATATTCTTAGAATAAAACTCAGAGTAATGTGGGATAGGTGCTAATATATATACAGGTACATATCCATAATGCAGGTTCTGTGGCTGATACTAAACCAACTGGTAATATACGAAACTGTTTCACAACAGATTTAATAAAATACCTGTACAATTTTGGACTCCCTAATAGTCGTATACTTCTGTATCACAAGACTGTTTATTTACCTGTACCAGACTGTACAAAATTCTAGGTGTTGAAGTGTAGACACAGGCAATGATTGTTTTCTTCATTTTTACACAGTATCCAGATATCTTAAACTATATTTAGGACCTTTGGTCAAAAATACTAAATACCAATGCTGAAACAGAAATAGTAAAGCAAGAGTTAATTCTGGTTACAATCAAAGGGACATAGTGGCCTATTTCTAATTCATTAGACTCTGTGTCCTTTGTTAAATGCCAAAACCATAAATTTACCCCAGGAGTAGGCTTATCGTTCACTTTATCCTCAGTGAAATATTCTGCTCATACAACACTGTTGTCCCTTTTTCCTGTTAAATCTCATTCTTTTGAAGCACAGAAATAAATTCCAACATCCTCAACATGCAATTAGCAACACACAAACAAATTACTAACAAAAGAATAGAGTTTTCTTTGAATTTTGTAGTTGATAAGAACTTTTCTTGCCCAAAACTTGCTTTCTCTTTACAATTCTTTTATCTGTAAATTAACTCATTTAAACATTGATGATATAAAAGCCCATCATTTACATAACAAGCAAAAGCAGGTAATTTTCAGCAGTGCCCCACCTACTGTAAAGACTTAATACTATGCTTCAGCAGTCTTAATTACTTTGGTGACCTTCTTAATTTAACAGATTTGACTTTCCCCATTTGTAATTTTGCAGCAATAATTGGATAACTGGGCAATGCATGTACCTAAACAAATAAGGGCTTTTTTAATAAAACTTGATTATTCACAGTTCATTAGACAAAAAGCTGCATTTTAATATTAATTGTTATCACTGCTGTAGAATGTCATTCAGAATTAAATATCATGCTCTATTTTTTCTGTTCATAGAATCATATAATGGTTTGGGTAAATCATCTATTTCTAACCTGCCTGCCATTGTCAGGGGCACCTTCCACTGGGCCAGGTTGCTCAAAGCCCCACCCAACCTGTCCTTCAATACTTCCAGTGAGAGAGCATCCACAACTCAGGGCAACCTGTTCCAGTGCCATACCACTCTCATAGTTGTTCTGGGTTCAGCTACAGCAGTCATTTTTTCTCCTTCTTGGTAGTTGGTGCAATGCTGTGCTGTTGACTTTCAGCCTGGGAACAATGCTGATAACACTGATGTTTTTAGTTGTTGCTAAGTAATGTTTACTCCGACCAAGGACTTTCTCAGTCTCATGCTCTGCCAGGGAGGAGGGGCACAAGAAGCCGCGAGGACGCAGAGACAGGACACCTGTCCCAAACTGGCCAAAGGGGTATTCCACATCACAGCATGTCATGCCCAGTATAGAAACTTGGGGGAGCTAGCCGGAAGGCCCAGATCACTGCTCGGGTCGGGCCGGGTATCTGTCGGCGGGTGGTGAACAATTGTATCCTCTCCCCTTGTTATTTCCTTTATCATTATTATTATTGGTGGTAGCAGCAGTGGTTTTGCATTATTCCTTAGTTACCGGACTGTTCTCATCTCAACTGGTGGGAGTTACATTCTTTTGATTCTCCTTCCCATCCCTCTGGGAGGGGGGGGGAGGAAGAAGGCGGGGGGGAGTGAGCGAGCAGCCGTGCAGTTCCGAGTTACCGGCTGGGCTTAAACCATGACAGTAGCCAAGAATTTCTGCCTAATATCTAACCTAAAGCTACTTTCTTTCAGTCTAAAGCCATTACCCCTTGTTCTATCCCTACATGCCCTTGTAAAAAAGTCCCTTTCCAGATTTCTTGTAAGCCCCTTTTAGGTTAAATCTATTCAGAACAGTGAAGAGCTGCATATAAATTAATGGTTCCTAAATATATTAAAATTGTAAATATAAGTGTATTTATACTTATATTTTGATCCCAAGTCTGCTTTTTATCATCATTGAGAAATTCCTGTTAATTTCACTTGCACAGAATAAGTATAATGTTAGTTTTCCTTATAGTCATCTACATTTCTGGAGTAATTTTGACTTGTAATTGCATCACTGAAAATCATAAAATCAAATAATATGATGTCCTTAGCTATGAATAGCAAGCTCTAAAATTATCTGGTTGATTAATGTATTAATATGTCAAACATTTCTTATGCAGCTGGAATTTTTAAGCATATTTCAAAAAGTGCAATTCTCTTCCCACTGATATCACTGAAAAAAAGTATCACTTCAGTAACAGGAATATGAAAATTCCTTTCCTTAGTATTGTTTTAAGAACATGTTTTCTCTCAGATATATCGTTAATTTACAGCTTTCTTAAAGGGCCAGTTTTAATGTTGATTACAGGCTTGTTCCCAGGATCTAGACTTGAATAAGATGATACAAATTTTATATTGTGTCAAAAATGACAGTGTTTGTTAGAAAAAATGTGGTGAAACACCTCTCTGACAGGAACACTCATTTTCACTGTAAATGTCACAGTCTTCTCTTATTCAGCAGGTAGTTGTTGTGGAAGTTTTGCTCATTGCCTGAAGATATTTTCATATTGGAAATCAGTTGTGTTGTTTTATGGATATTTTAAGCATTTTTTTAAACTCCTGAATATCTCTAAACAAAGAGTGAGTAAAAAAAAAATCACATTTATCCTAAAGCAGGTTTTATGCCTGGAGAAGAAATAAATAAATAAATGAACATAACCTGGCAACTTACTTTTGAGAAATTACCAGTCTATTTTTTCCTAACTTAACTTTTCTGTGAGCATTCATATTCATGAAGGCAAGGGGTCAGTTGCATGTATGACTTAACCACAGGACATTTTTATCCTAGATTCAGATCTAATTGAGGCAGCTGAAATGTGAACATATCTTGCTTATCCCTGACCTACAATTTCTGTCTGTTTGAAAAGGGAGAATTAGTTTGGCCACCCTGCTGTCAGCCTGGGGCATCTTTTGACAAGAGATTTCTAATACACTGAACAGCACTTTACATTAAGTGATACTAATTACTGGGACTGGGTAATCAGTTTGACCAGAAGTTGGAAGCATAACCACAGATTATTTGAGGATTCCAACTGGAAGTGCTGACATAGTTACTATTGTTTATTTTCTTATTTATGAATTCCATAATAATCAAAATGTGTATCTGTGTATTTAGTTAAAACAAACAGTGCATTTGAGTTTGCATTTGTTAGAACAAGGTCACAATTTAAAACCATTTAATAGATAATGATTAGGAAAATTTGCAGGTAAAACCTCAGGAAGTTTCTGCTTGCCAAAACTCTGTCCTTCCTAAAATACTGTTGTATAGAAACAAAAGATATCCTTGCAGAAGTGGCAAAAAGGTATGTTCACATTTAATTTTTACCTCTATACTAACTTAACATTTGGCAGTTATGTATATTAGTGTTGCGATTGCTTCTCCATTGATGTAACTGGCATGGTAATACCCAACTTCACAGAATCTTATGTCAATAAAATTTTAAAACATCCTGACTCTGAGGGTAAAATAAATTGTTCTTAACTAATGTTAGTAGTATTGCTAAGTTAATGCTGTTTGCCTTGGAGGAAAAAAAGTTGGAAAAAATAGTTTCCCTACATTTGTTGCCCCTGAGCCTGAGAGCAGCTTCTTCCAGAGTATTTTCAGTCTTCTGTTGCTTTCACCCCATTCACATTCTGTCTCCAATTTCCAGGTTTCTATATACTACTGAAAGAAGAGAGGCTACTGATCTTTTTTTTGGAGGGGTGGAGGGGAGGGCTATAGAAAGTTTTCCTAGAGATTTATGGATTTGAAGGCATGCAATACTATACGTTATTTCCTGTAGAAAGTTCAAATTCTTCTGTGGAACTTTTTAGAGAGAAATTGGGGAAACAAACGTTCTGTGAAAGCAAGCCCCTTGGAGTTGTTGTAACAGAAGTGCAGTTATTTAAAATAGGCTTTTATGATACTCTGGCTTTCCTAACACAGTTGGACACTATGCAGATAAAGTACCTGTCAGTATGGCATATTTTTCCCCATTTTCATAGATGTGTGCTTTCTGTCTACTTTCTTACCCTCTCCTCTTCCACCTAACTTTTCCATGGTGGTTTTAACCTCTTCATGTGTGTTTGTGGCACTCTCTGAAATAGATTTCTCAGTTTAATTTTGCCACTGATTCCTCTTTATGTAACCTATTGCAATGCAAATTAACAACAGACTTGAATTCAAAAGGATACTTTGTATGGGATTCATCTGATAAAAGCAGATTATTTCAATGTCTCTGCCTGAGACACACTAAACTGCCTTTACAGCTAGTAGACTGAAATAAGCACTTCTGCAACGTTATTCATTTTATCCTGAGATAACCATTTACTACAATGGATCAGGTGACTTCTACCCTAAAAAGACACCAATTTCCAGCTTGGGAAAGAGGAACACTGCAAATGTGAAAAACCAAAAGGCAGTTCTATGAAAATTAAGGATGCACTCTGTTGCAAACATCAAGCATTTCTAAGTTGTTAGCTATGTTATATATAAACGTGAAATTTTGTTGAATATCAGAACAGACCTCTTTTTTTTTTTGTTCGTTTGGGTTTTTTTTCTTTTTTGAGAAAAGCATATTTTGTCATCTGAGTTCACTATGCTCATTTCTAAAATAAAAATTACATCTCATTTATTTTTAGTTTCTTTTGCAAAAATTGTCCATTGTTCTGTAATGTAAGTGAATACTGTTCAGAGGTTTTTACATATGCATTTCTTGAAAAATTTAGAGCTCAATTCAGTTTCCTAAAAATAGTAAACTGATATTATTTGAGCTGTCCTAGCTTACCATACCACCAAGCTTTCACCGGCTGTTCTGGAAGGAAAAGGTTATTTCTTTTCACCGTGTAAGTGGTTATTTTGAACAAAATTCATCTTATCTAAAGGCAGATATCTATAATAGTCTAGATAATTCCATCTGCATTAGAGCTACCTAAAGCCAGGTGACAGGAGTACACCTTTTCTCTAGATGCAATAGAAATGTCCAATGTGTATAAATTGGGGCATAGAGGGAAATTCGAAATCTAAATCTGAAAATATGAACTGAAAGTCTCCTGGTTTAACTACTACTTTAGTTTAAAGTTTCCTGAACTTTTTAAATTACTCAAATTTCTGCTTTAAATTTTCACCAGCATCTGAAGTTCTGTGCACAGATACAGGTCTCCTGGCAATATTGATCATACTGATTAGCTAAACTTGTATCCATCCAGGTGCATAAAATAAAGCGTTCTTTTCCTTAGGAGTTTGGTGCAATGATTTTAAAAACATCCATAAGAATTAAATCCTTCATAATACACAGTCACATAAAATTTGAGATTCTTTTTTAAAATAATGCCATATATGAAATTGTCCTTGTTCTAAATATTAATTAAATTATTAAAACATGTGTCCAGTGACAGTTCTTCAATATGAGAAAAATTCAAAAGCTTATCTTCCACTCGTAGATAGGGAAAATTAATCTAATGAACATTAGATTAAAAGCTTTTTCAAGGAAGAGAGAATGAGAGCAAGGTGGAAGTGGAGAGAGACTTTATTTGTATGCAAATACATATAGTCATATACTTCAGTGAACACATGGTACTCTACTGTAATGCAAGAGATGTGCAGACCTGTTATTTTTGAATCAAATTTATAGAACTCCCAGACACACTATGTCCATACAATAGCAGTGGATGCTATATTAGAACTTGAAGGCTAATCTATTCTATATCTCCTCTTTCTCAGGTAAAATAAATACTTCCAGATTTCCTTGACTTATTTTTTCTAAAGTGTTTCTACACATCTTCAAAACTAATGATTCCACAGCTTTCTCAACTAGCTTTCTCTTACTTTCAGAGCTAGAGAGAGGGTTTTTTTATCAGTTTGCTTTGTTTTCATCTAGTTTGAAACTTTATACAAAGCATGTAGCATTCTTGTTCCTTTTGTGGTCATGGAGTTTAATACTGTCTCTTCACAGTGAACTTCTACAAGCTTGTTTTTTTTTAGTTAGTCCTCTACTCTTCTCTTTTCTAGAATGCGGAAATCATACAGACAGAAACACCTTGCCTATTTGAAGTTTTCTATTAGTTAACTTTTTGCAAAGGTTTAACATTCTTGATATTTTTATTCAAAATTTCTTTTAATAAAGCACTCAATATATCTCGGGGAGTGGGGGAGAGGAAAGAGAGAGAGAGGGAGACATAAAAAAAAGAGGCAGAACCCAACATTGTAAGTACTATTTAGTTTTGGTTCTTCTAAGTGTTTACCCTACATGAAAAGAAGTACCATGGAAACATGTATTTCAAGATCTACAGAAATAATAACTTTTTATCTACTGTATAACGTCTGAGAGGGGTGGCAAATTGTACCACTATGGCTCGTGATGATAAACAGACCTTTCTAACAATTAAATGTTGCCTTATTTTTGGCAAAATCTAGTTAAGAAGTACTAACTTAAAGTCATCTCAAATGGAGAAGGCTAATTAAGAAATTAATTATAGTAGAATAATTTCAGTGTTATTGAACTCTGAGAAAACACACAAAGGATGTGCTTATCTCCTCATTTAAAGTCTAGGAATTAATTTTAAGTTAATTGTCTGGCTAAAATGACACAGTGTAGAAGTCAGACTAAGAAGACAATTAAATTTTGTCTAATTTTCAGTTAGATGTCAAAGGTTTTATTATTATACCTCCCCATAGACATCTCTATGTTGTTTAAATGCAGAACATTTATGTGATATCAAAAAGTAGAATACTTCTAAGCGAGAAAGTAGGAGGCTTTTGGGGCATACCTAAACATATAAACTTCTAGTTCTTTCCACTTATTTTAGATTTCTGGGATTTTTAGGATTCAAGACTTTCAAGTATTTCCTATAATTATATATATATATTCCTATGGCCAACCAATTAAAATCAAAACCAGTTCAAACATAAAATGAAAGAAACAAAGTGATGAATCAAACACATCCGGTAGATTTTAGAAAATATTTTATTCCTTTGTAAGCCGAAAGTGATGATCACATTTTTCATGTCAAAGCCACATTCACATTGGACTGGCCATGCAAAAGAAAGGAGTATGGCCACAACAAAAATGATGACATACCTATATCTGGAAATCACAGTTCGTTTCTAAGGAACAGCACTTTGGCAGCTTCACTGGCACTTGACAGATGTGCTGTGACCTATGAATAATTAAATCTGTATTTGCTTTCTCACCTGAAAGCTTGTTTGTCTGTCTGTTCCAGGATCCAACCTGGAAGCTGGTAAGTGCTTTTTGCAAGGCCATGAATTCCCTCAGCTTCAAAGTATACTCTGAGAAAGTGCTCAGTAGCTAAAGCCATATGGAACAGATCTTACCTCCTTCATGTGGAAGGTCTGCTAAAGCACTGTACTGAGGGAAATGTTGTGGCAGATACTGCAGTTCCACAGGCATGTGTACACAAATGTGTCCATACAAATCTTTCACAAAGAATTGCAAAGTGTGATACCTGCAGCTGATGTCAGCAGCTCTGCTTATTAGAATCCCAGATGCTTCTGTGACTGTTACTTTTTTTTTTTAGATATATGTATTTATATACATATACTAAATGATCATTTAGGGCATTGAAATGTGTATTGTCAAGGTTTTTTAAACTTTAACTGTTCAAGGCAGAATATACAAAATATTCCTTATTTAATCTCAAGGAAGAAATTAAGCTGCTTATGCTTAAAAAGAGGAATTTTAAAGTGTAGATACCAGAATATTGGTATATTGTTTTAATTCAGTGTAAACTAAACAATGTTTTATTGAGCAGATGTTACAATGCTAGTATTTACATAGCAAGAGCATTTGAATTGCGTCATAATCAGGGAAGCCAATAATGAGTTTTGTTTCTTTCTCTGTACTTTGATACAGTGGTAGAGAAGTGAATTTTATGTAACAAAGTTCTCTAGTAAAAAACTGTCTACCTCAGCTTCAACCTTAACTTGAGATAATTTACTTAAAATCTTGTTTCCCAAAAGCTAAAACTCTCAGCCCATTATTAAGTTTGTCTACATTCTTGCTGATGTCACATTTGCTCTCCTGATGCAAATCTGCTTATTCTGCAGGTGAATCCTAGCAAGGGCACACTTTCAGTAAGGCTCTGCACTCATACATCCTAGCTGGGGAATATGACTGACAAATAGCTGTTACCATGCTAATAAAAGACCATGTTAAAAAAAAAAAAAAAATCAGCCGAAGAAAATAATTAATTTTTTATCTTAAACACTACTAATGAGAAAAGAAACCCAGATAATATGATTTTATTGTCTTTATGTGACTCAATGTATGGATGCATGTGTCAAGGTTTGGCAGCAGGAGGCCTGCAACGGTGGCCTCTGTGAGAAGAGGCCAGGGCTGCCCGAGGCTGGACACACTTCCAGCCAGCACTAGCTTCACACTAGCTTCTGTGTAGTACAATGTAGATGAGTCTGTATGAAGAGCGGCAATCTGATAAAGCGGGTGGCTACTACCATTTGAGATGCTTTTTAGTATCCAAGACACCTGTGTAGGTCTGTCTGAAATGATGTCAGACTTCCAGGATGGCCAGGTGCTACTGGAGGGGCTGCTGGAATCTGCAGTGCTTAAAAAGATATCAGCCAGCTCTGTTATAGAACACATGGATGCCAGTTTATGGTACTATTTATACTACTGATTCCCTTCACAGTATGCATAGTCTTACAATATTAACCTTATAGTTACCAAAAGTCTGGTGTGCGGAATTTTAATTATTTTCAGGGATATATTAATTGGCCCTAACATTTTAGCCTCTCTTTGATTATTCAGACTTTCTTTCTATGCCAACTACCAGACTACAGGTAGATGAAACATCATACACATCCTCAACCCTAGGAAAAAAGGAGAGAATGAAAATTCATGATGCAGACATCATGAATTTTCTCAGTAACCTATGATAAAAAAGTGACTTTGCAATCTTGTATTGTATGCACAATTTTATAATGTATTTAAAGAACATATAAAGAATGTGCTCATCATTTGATATTACAGCTGCAGTAGAGTTGCTTTTATGTTAGTGTGTAGAGGGGATGGCATACTCTTAAAACCTTCCTTCCTTCATTGCCTTCAAATTGCGATTCCAGGACTAGGAAAGGGGAGGTGCAGTTTAACATCTAATAACACAGGAGGTTAAAAGCTAAAGTTACACTGGGTTCCCTTATGTCCCTTTTCACTCTGACAGTGAGAGATATTAATAGTGGTAAAAGGCCAAGTGTAAGAAACCCCACAAATGGTATGATGAATGTTCGCATTTACAACTTTCTAGTTTTTCTGGCATCAGTTTTTGCTACATTATCCTAGGGAGATAAAACTCCAAGTGCTGAGGAAATGTAGGTGATGAAAACTTCATGTTAGTCTTTTTGCAGAGGTGTAATTTGCACTGTGCACATTGACTGAGTCTCTGCCAGGGCAAGCACCATAGACAATATCTTGCCACTGCTGTGCTTACTCAGCATACTCTTGTCTCAACGAAAGGAAAAAAAGGCAAACAAATAATAAAGCAATTCTTAAAATGCTGACATAAAAGAGTGTAACTATTTAATACGGTCAGATGCATTTGATGAATGAATGGGGGGAAATAGCAGAAATGTTACACTATCATATGGTCAGGAATAAGCATAACATACAGGAAAGCACTAAAAAGGGTAGGAAGAACTGTTAATCCTTGTACCCATCCCTTTCACTGACCACAGGCTTTACTTATCTGCAGGAACATACTGTGTCACACATCAATAAATAACCATCGTGCAAATCAAAAAACCCCTCTGTGTTTATCTTACTAGAAACAGAAAATAAATTCACTTTTTTATTAAGTACTCTTTCAGGGCTTTTAACAAATAGCTCTTCATATTCTATTAACTTTCACTGTCCCTCCCTTCCCTGTATATTAGAAATACAGTACACATATATATTGTTTTACAGCTATGTAAAAAATTATAGGATTTAATACAATCTGAGTAACAAGCTAAAATATAAAGTCAGTTAACACACATTGATTTTTTTTAAATCTTTATTGCAACACACAGATAACATCTTATTATGTCTTAGAAGACATCATGGGCAATATCTTGTCAGAATCTTAGGTTTTGTACCAACTTCTAGGCTAAAATGCACAGTTAGTAGCATTTTAGAATTTTTTGAAATTTAATAAATTTTATTTCTCCAAGAATGACTTAGAGTTTATATTCTAATCTGGTTACACATTATTCATCTGCACACCTTATTATATTTCTTAAACTTCCATTTGTCTCAGAGGTCACTTATGGGTGAATTGAATTCATTGGTTCTACAACGAATGTACATAATGCAGATTGCTTAATTTAATGAGCTTCACTTTCATAATACTAGATAATCAGCAGAGAAGTAACTGTGACTTTGAGCTATACCATAGTTACCATAACTCTGCTGATAATTAAAAAAGCCATTAATTCAGTGATGTTACAAGTACATTATAGTAAAATCACAGTCCACTGCTTTTTACATCCTAACATTAAACTTTGTATACTTCATATGTGATGTCATTGAACAGGTATTGCAACAATTTTTTCCAGTGGAAATGCAACTGATTTGACCATTCACTTTATTTAACCATATGGAAAAGGTAGCACTCCCCAATAATATTCCTATTCACAGTGAAAATAGATTAGGGTCCTCAAACTAGAATTTTAAGGAGAATATCATTCCAGCACGTCCTACACAGCAACAGCCTCTCAAAACTGCTTACTATTAGAGAAATTTGGAACCTGAATGGTATGATTTTCATGAGGTTTTGTACTTTAAAGAAAAGGTTGAAAGAGCTTGAACAGGGAAACAAACTGCTGTTATTGCTTAAAACCACATTAATAACAAAATATCATTTTCACAACCAACTATTCTTAGCAGTCAAATTTCACAGCATTCCTTTCCAGATTTAAGTTATGTACTGGTTACCTAAACTATAATGAAATTAATAATATTCCTAAATACTGAGTGGAATCTATAGAGATGAGTTAAAACTAGCTTTTGCTTCTACTCCCTCTGAAGTCAGTGTAGAATAGAAACACTCATTGAAATTCAAATAGCCCAGACCATAAATTGATGGAAACCAAACTAAATTATTCCTGCATGTGTTTTAAGTGCACCTTCAGGTTATAAGCAATGAACAGTAAATGTGTATATACCATAAAGTGCCCTCTAACTAAAATTCACAGGTCTGTTATAGCTGCATTATTTAAAAAAAAACATTTCCCCTGTTACAGTGGCTGCAGTGTTTTTGCTAGACTTGCTAATAGTCTCCAATGTAATATCATATTTACTGCAATTTGACAGCATTACTTCTTCAAATGCTGAGCTCATGAAAGTTATGTGAGTTTTATAGTTCATAGTATGCAATAATTTAAGTTTAGTGGAAAACATAGGTGTATTTTATAAGTGTTCTTTTAACTGCAGAAAAATACGCTATTTACTGCGAAGCATTTTAAAATTAGTATCAAACAGTGTCTAAAATCTATCTAGCTTACAGAGTGCAAACAATGATGCACTGAAGAGTCACAGAGAATTATATTTATTTCTATGCCAAGTATTAGTGTAACTAGTATCAGTATTATATCATCCCAAATGATCAGTTTTGGTAGCTAGTCCAGAGGGCCATGAAGATGATCAGAGGGCTGGAGCACATGTCCTCTGAAGACAGGCTGAGAGAGTTGGACCTGTTCAGCCTGGACAAGAGAAGGCTTCAGAGACACAGAGCAGCCTTCCAGTCCCTAAAGAGGGCCTACAAGAAATCTGGAGAGAGATTTTTTACAAGGGTATGTTGTGACATGACAAGAGGGAATGGCTTTAAACTGACAGAGGGGAAATTTAGATTAGACATTAAGAAAGAATTCTTCACTATGAGTGTGATGAGACAGGTTGCCCAAAGAAGCTGTGAATGCCCCATCCCTGGCTGTGTGGAAGGCCAGGTTGGACAGGGCTTTGAGCAACCTGGTCTAGTGGAAGGTGTCCCTGGCCATGATGGGGGGATTGGAACTAGATGATCGCTGAGGTCCATTTCAACCCAAACCATTCTATTAATCTGTGAAAAATTTTATGAAAATCTGGGTTTTTTTTATGATCTTTTTTCATGCTATTAGAAAAGAGCATATGCCTGCCTTGTAACGTCATCTTTGCAAGTACAGGTGTGCATGCATCGTGGTTATATCTTTGTTTCGTTATTTTTAAACTTCAGATGTATTACCACTAAAAGCAGTGAGAAAACTAGGATTCTGTACTACAAATAAATCAATACCAATACCAAAATCACTATTTTTGGTCATGTCAGAGACAAGGACAATATTTTGGAAAAACAAGAAGAAAGATCTATCATGCCAAAAAAAATTCAATAACCCAGTGGTTAAGGAAATGCCTACAGGACTCAGCATTTTCAAGTTGAATTCCAAGTGATATAAAACCAGGCTTTGAATTACCTATTTTGTGTTTAAGGAGAATGGCATTACTAGGCTTTGAAATAGTCACTGATCCTTGTTCTTGCTCTACTTTATTTTTGCCTTTTTCAATAGAGCTGAAAAAATTCCTTATAAAACAATTGATTTTCATATTTTAGTTAGTGCTCAGACTTTTGGCATTAATTCTTCTGTTTAATTTTTTTTCTCTTAATATGCTGCTGACTCTAATTTTGGACTTCAATTCCTGGCCATGGCTCTTGACAAATTTTCACTTTTTTGGGGGAGTTGATTGCACTTCTTTGTAACTGTGTCTTTGAAGTGCTTGCAATTCTTCATTTTCTAGATCCAGACTCTTCATACTGATTTATCCTTTACTACCTGTTTTTTCTCTCTGCCTTATTCCTGTTCCATATATTTTATGTGTGAAGAAGTTTACATATTTGTGAAAGTTACATGCAAAACATCTTGCCTACCGAGATGTTTTGCACATTTTAAGTTATTTGTGCACTTTCTGCATCTAGTTAATTTGATAATCTCCTCCGCTCATTAAGCCACAGCCTGAGCTACCTCAACAGCCATCATTACCTTGTGATTAACTATATTTAAAACAATATTGATTAAAAGAATAATTCAATCCTCTCCCAAACTCTCTCGTGTTCTGATTTAGTGAGCTATTTCGATTATGGTTATTAATTAAAAGTGCACAGTCAGAAAGATGCACAAGGGTTCTTTTTTTTCAGTCTGATTCTTAAAATTATTTTGTTACAATTCCAACATTTTACAACTGCTTTTGTTTTTTCGGAAATACCGTATATGTTATGCGCAATTCTTACCTATGTACATATTTCTATTCTACTTCTACATTTTATTCTCTTGTCTCATTATCCAAAAGCCTTTAGGCACAGGAAAATAAAAATATTTATTATCCTTTATTTATAGACCTGAAATTTTCAGAGAAGCCTTAGATCCCGAGTTATCCTTAAATTCCCTCTGTGAAAATCTTATACTGCTAGACATATACTGCTAACAATAAACCACTTGTGAGTGAGGTTGGTTGTCCTCTCAGATGGTGGAAGACATGCCCTGGAGGGCTGGCGTAATATATGCGGGGCATGCAGTAAAAGAGTTGTCTATCTTGTGGTACATGTATGAGATCTTACATACAGAAAAAATTCTTATCATTTTTACTCAGCTGGGAAAAGGAAAACAATTTTACAGCCTAAATGCACTCTTTTCCTTAGTGTTACCATGTTACTCTGTTTATTCCAGCTCTTGCTTTTATGTTAAAATTCTGCCTGCAAAGAACTAAATCTTGAGTTTCTGAGTTGAATTGAAAACATTCTATATCAGCTATTTAAACTGATGATGAAAGAAATGTGTGAAACCAGCAGCAGACTAGAAAACAGAAGCTGCCTGGGAGAAGAAAAATATCAAAATACAAATAAAGAAAAATAGATCACCTTCACACAAATAGATCACAAACAGATCTTAAACAGATCACATTGTGATGGGCAGTAGAAGAAATCACAAACAGTGGGTTTATGGGCATGCACCCAATATTTTCGAAGGTCACAGTAATCTGAAGTGTA